>NW_024882106.1:0-425132 GCF_019059575.1 Amphibalanus amphitrite
GCCCTGATCGAAGTTCTGATGCCATTAGTCGGCTTTCCGCGGCTAACCCGCAAATGATTGAGTATACCTATGTAACTTATAGGGCTGAGTGAGATTCCTTCGAATCGGATGAATTTTATTATTACATTTCGGCTCCCGCTCACACTTTTTCCTATGTAAAATTTAATGTTAGATAGAGTCTTAAATAAGAGAAAAATTGAACGGATACATCTTCCGTAGTAAAAATGCAGTTTATTGAACTGTTTCCAGATGTCAGTGGTATATTTGCAACATCAGTTCCGTACCTCCCCTTTCTTATCGGTGAATGGTCTTTTGCTTCGAAACCTCATCATACGGAGTACGAAATCAAAGAATCAGATTGGATGGAATTCCGGTGGCTTCAAAATTCTACGAAGCAGGTGAAGCTGCTCTTCAGAACATTTTAAACTCGTCCAGAATTGATTAATCTTGCCAGAGGCATTGGCGACTAAAGCCTCTCCCTCGGCGGGAACAATACCACGGCGCTGATTGGTTGTTCACACATATGGTTACAGGTGCACATAAACGATAGCAAGTCATTGGATGCAAGTAAGTCTCAATGCAAGCGGAGTCCAACGCTCTACCAACTGAGCTACGGGACCGGCATTATTGCCCTCTTTGGCGCCACTGAAACCCTCGGAAGAAGACCTTAAATTTGCCTCGGGCAATAAAGCATGTTTCGCTCTTCACCCTCCGGCTACAGTGACGTCACATCGGGTAATAATTTTTACTGTTGCCCGCTACCTCATACAGTATCAAATATTTTTTCTCCGAATTTCATGGTATTGGCTCACACAGCTGCTCTTGCAGGGCGGGGAGCGTCTCTGCGTCATTTTCGGAGCTGCAGGCAGCACTGCGGCCGGCACTGTGCTGAGAGCACGTGTTCAGGGGTCATTGCTCGCTGCCAAAACTGAAATTTTAGCCTCAGGTTATTGAACTCTAGTCTGTCTGACGGCCCTTTAAAACGTTGCACTGGGAGATATGTAGGCGACAATAGCACAACTCACACGACATTTGTCGGGCCATATGAGTTCTGAGCGGCCCGACAGTGGCACTATTATTCAGAAGCCATTCATGGTGCCGATAATTGTGTCGGGCCGTTCAAAACTCATATCACTCTCCAAATGCGTGTTATTGTACCATTAATATGCAAACCTTTATCACTAATATGGAAGTGGTAAATCTAACTGCAAACTGCAGATGATTATCTCTTGTCCTATTGAATCACAAGCACAATATATATTCTGGCTCTAGTCTCTTAAACTTAGGGCACATCAATGTGACAAAATTGAACAGCAAGGCCTATGATCGTATACGATCTGAGATCAAGATCCGTCTGCGTTCAACTGGCTGCGGCCCAGCTGGTCCCAACAACCAACACCACTGGACTGGACCATTCCCGTCAGGAGCCGTCTCGCATATCGAGCACCGGAGCAATTCGAGCCCGGACTCGCACCACCGGAAATCCAACGCTCCACCATCTGACATTCGAGCCTTCATCTCGCATGATTTCTGCATCTATCTCTGCAACATTTGCCGGCATTGATAAGTTGATTTCCATAATATTATCTCATTTAAATAGGTCAAGTTTACTTCCTTTCCGCAAGAGTATGATTTTGCCAGTTGCAATGGCGGTCGGAGGAAAAGATGAGAGTATAATTACATATCATTTGAATCGTGGGAAGCTATAAACTAAAACTGCGTTCATCTGGGAAAATGGAGTGCTGCATGCTCCCCAATCTCCACTCAGGAAATCACCGTGCCACTTAAAAGCGCCAGACACCGGGTGATTAGGTGCAATTCTCTTGAAGAGGTGTTAGAAGACGGTGATATGCTGGCTTCTCTGGTGAGTAGTGAGTACAATCGGCTTCTTTTGTCTGTTACCATATTTCTGAAAAAATTGCCAAAATTCACATTTAGTGAGTAAAACAACGGAGTGCTACACATGCAATATTCAATATTTAGTGCTTAAATACCTTTCAAGAAATTTAAAACTTATTAGTCTCCTCATTAGTCCATTAGTCTTATAAGTACTATTAGTCTCCGGCCATGGAAGCATATTTATGCCGGTTGATTCTTTTACGGGTCTCCATAGCGTATAAGAGATTGATTACCTAGCATCAGGTTTCAAGTAGTCCTGAATAATTTGACTGACCTGAATATTGAGGAATTGGTTCAAGGAAAATAGGAAAAAAGGAAATTGGTAACAATCACTTGAAATTGTATGGCAGGTTCGTCATATGAAACAGGGCTAAAAATAATCAATATTGTAAGATAAAACATTTTCAGAGGAGATTTAATCAGTCTCAAATAATAATTGTATAATTCTATCTAATAATTGTATGTTCCCAAAGCCCAGTCTAATAAATGCGATAGCCAAGTCTTATAAATGAGGAAGTTAAACAGTAAAAAGAAAAAAACAATCGTTGAGCGTATGCCCTCTGTTTCAGGTTCTGTTCGGAGTGCTGTGGGCCGGACCATGGCGTCTGCAGCACCCCGTCCTTGCCATGGACATAATGCCCGGAGTATCGCCGCTGCTGTGGGCCCCGCTCTTCCCACCACAGTTCCAACCACTGCCACCGCCGCAGCCCCAGTCGCAGCCCCAGATGCAGCTACAGCAGCAGCAGCCGCAGCTGCAGCAGGTACTGCTACCCCAGCCGGAGCTGCGCCAGCCGCTGATGCCCCGCCCAAGCCCGTTCGGACCGGCACAGCCGACTACCAGTTTCGTGCCGGTCCTCCCACCGGCGTTATTTGGTCAGAGCCTGCTGGGTCAGCAGCGAGGGGCGTCTCCGCCCCCGTCGCAGCCGCCACAGCAGCTGCCGCCGCCGCCGCCACAGCAGCTGTCGCAGCCCGTCATCCCGCCACAGCTGCAGCAGGCACCGCAGCTGTCGCAGCCGCCGCAGCCCGCCCTCTCGCCGCAGCTGAGGCTGTGGGCTCTGCTGCTGCTGCAGGCCCACCTTGCCGCTCAGGCGCGGATGGCGGCGCAGGCTCAGGCTGCCGCCCCGGCGCAGGCGGGAGGAGCATCGCCTGGCACTGCTCAGCAGACCTTCCAGCCAGCCTCGTCCCCGCAAAATGGCTTCGACGAGGATGATGTGCCGACTCAGCGAGAAACGCTGCGGCCGGGACGTGGCTTTTTACCAGCACCTGTAACGCCAGGTAACACACGACCGGGACTTGGATTTTTACCAGCACCTGTAACGCCAGGTAACAAACGACCGGGACTTGGATTTTTGCCAGTGCCGATGCCCGCTAGACCACGTACTTTCCACGCCCAAGGTTCTTCTTTCCAGCCTCGGCACTTCCAGAACGGCATCTCTTCGGACGATAGTGACCAAGTTCAGAAGCAGAATGAATTCGGTCAGGGTAACTTCGTAGGCCGCCCTTCTAGCGTCGGTGTGAGTCAAAATAACGACGATAGGTGGCAACAGGGGAACAATAGGCGTGTGCCGCCGAGACCAACGAACTTTGGTCGGGGTGTTCAAAGCGGTGGAGTCGGAGCCACCTTTATCCCAGGAAGTCCCCACAGCACCGGCGGGAGAGAGCGACAGGACGTGAACTTCCACACCAGACGCAACCAAGGAGACTCAAACCGCCACTCGAATCGCTGGGATCCGGACGACGATTATTTCGATCGCCGGGATCCAGAGGATTCTGACGACCGTTTTGACCGCTGGGAGCCAGAGGATTCTGATGACCGTTTTGACCGCTGGGATCCCGACGATAGCAATGATCGCCCTGACCGCTGGGATCCCAAAGATAGCGATGATCGTGACCGCTGGGATGCCAAAGATAGCAATGATCGTGACCGCTGGGATCCCGAAGATAGCAATGATCACCGTGACCGCTGGGATCCCGAAGATACCACTGATCGCCCCGATCACTGGGATCCCGAAGACACCAATGTTCGCCGTAACCGCTGGAGGTCAGCTGATACTAGTGGTCGCCGGAGCCTTTGGCTTCGAAAAGATGACTCGGATAAAGATGAACGTGAACGTAGAACCCATACATTGAACAACTTGCATTCACTTAGTCGCGGCAATCACGTTACCCGACAGATGTCCAAGGGCCGTGATGACCAAGTTACGCCGAGGCCGAATCATTCAACAGCCAGCTCCAATGTACGGAAACCACAGGCGACCCGACACAGTCATATCAGCGACCAGGATACAGAGGACCAGGAAGAATCGGCCAAAAGACAAAGCTATTGGACTCGTGCTTTGGCGCCGAGGCCCTTCGTCGGGCCGAGAGTGCCGGCGACTTTTGGAACTGCCCAGTAGCACGCGGTGGTCCTTCGGCTGAGACAGGGGTGGAGCACCGTGCTCCATCTCAATCATGGAGAGAACGGGTCAAAGAAAAGAAGACCCAAAACGAGAATGAATGCAACATTTTTATTTTAATGAGTCTGAGTGTTACTTTTCTTCACTTCAATCGGTAAAGACGTGTTTATTTGAGCACACGCGTGTGCTGGGGTGTGGTGTATGTAGATACCCTTCATGCATTCATAATTTAAATTCAAAGCCTACCTTGCGCTTGATTTAGCTGATCTATTTAAGTGAGCTTGACTCACGTTCATTGAAATTATTTTCATTGAAGTGCAATTTCATTCATTTATTTATTTATTTTGTGACAGTGCTGGTGCGGGTGTATTTTGGTTTGCATGTGCAGCATGTGTATGTTTATGTGTGTAGTGCAGGGCAGCATCATGTAAATCATTTGATGATTGTTGGCTGCATGAGTTGTGAACTTTTTTACCCTTTTGATAGAAAATAAATGGAAACCATCCAAAGTCATATGCGTGTTCAAGGAAGTGGCGAAGTTAGGATTTCATATCAGGGTTGGGAGGTCATAGCGTTCAAAGTGGACTCGCTGGTATGCGGGCCCTAACCATTTTTTTTTTAATCTCACCAGATTTCATACACATTCTGCTGAGTACCCCTCCCCTCAACCTGCACGATAACCCTAAACAAACTAGAAAGTTTTTGTTAAAATATACATAGCTGGGAAGTTACAGGATCCATGTCTGATGAAGTTCCTCGACACAAGATATTGAGATTTGTTCCGAAGAACCGAGCCTATGCTGGTACCTAGATACTAGATAGACATTTATTAGGATCCGATCAGGCCGTTTGACTAAAACTGTGTGCGACACAGACCTAGGACCCTGAGACCTAGGATCCATGCCTAGGCCTTGGGGCTCTGACACTGACGTAGAGGTTCTTGGACACTACGGCAGGCCTTTTCCCGGTGGCGATTGGTCATATTTCATTTTCGTGGCGCAATGTCCACTAACCAATGCATTGATTCACCCTCTCCTGCGTGCACCTACCTTGCGAGGCTAGCACAGCCTGGTGGCGATGCACGGAAACAGTTCTGATTGCCAACAGATGGGAGGACAGTCGGTCGGTCGGACACTCGCCCTAGTGGCCAGGTATGTATGTATGTATGTATGTATGTATGTATGTATGTATGTATGTATGTATGTATGTATGTATGTATGTATGTATGTATGTATGTATGTATGTATGTATGTATGTATGTATGTATGTATGTATGTATGTATGTATGTATGTATGAATGAATGTATGTATGTATTGACATCAAATTTGACTTCTTCTGGTTCTGGACATAGAACTCCGTAAACCTGGACTGAAACCTCCGTTGCGTCGTTTCCATTCTCATGATAGTCAAAGCCGTGACCGCCTCCTCATGAACGTCTCCGTCCCCTGTTCCGGGCTGGACAGGCAACTTTATCCCATGCGGGTAGCTCCACCCCAGGAGCAGGCCCGTAGCCGCGGGGTGCGATGACTGCCAGGGGACGGGGTGGCCGGTGTCTTCGTGATGGGCTCAGCCCCGACGGGTCACAGGGTGCGTGCCCGGACAAATGTCTTTCCCGCCCAGACAGATGTTCAAATTCCTATCATCCTTCCGGCTCTAAAATGGTCTTGTTAGATCGAAAGGGCCTAACCCAACAAAGCAAACAAACTATAATGGGCTGGACACATAAATTCTAGCCATGGCCGCAACGGGCCTAAAAGCAGACGCTTATAACTCGAGTCAGTGCAAGGACAGTTATTTTTTACCATTGCATAAGCAGCCAGTCACGACGAAACGTTCAACCTCAGTAGTCAGTACCCTCGAGATAACCAATTTTACACCTACCTTGAAAATTTTAGGACCCTAACCAAATAACCTTTGGACTGTGACCTGTTTCTCGAGTCCATATTTGGCTGGAATCGCGATTCGGCGTAAGTCGGCACCCAACATCCGTGCGTTTACTCCAGTCTTTGTGGTTGTAAACGTTTCATGAGCATGTGAAATGATGTTTGTCTCATGCATTATGGGGTGTGAAAATGACGTGAAGAGCAGGTTAAGGTCATTGACCAGAGGTGGTCTTGGTTCAATTTTTTAGTTTTACATGTGCTTAGGGTAGTTTTGGAGCTGATTTCAGATTCACATAGCACCTACTTTAAACATTTACGAAGTAGTTTTGATGCCTACGTAACATGTTACGACGCTGTCAGTGGTGGTTGACACCTATAAGTGACACCTAAATGACCAGGAAGGTCAACCAATAACCTAGGACTTTGCTTTTGGGTATAAGAGTAGTCGACTTTAGTTCGTCACAGGTAGCATGGTCGTTTTTTTCCACGGAGCTGCAAGCTCGATCAAGGGTCGAATGGCGGCGGGGAGGGGGAGGGGTCCAACACCTCCCCTATACGTTCGCTAGTAGGACAACGCCAGGGTTAAAACTCTACTCGATCAATGCATACAAAACATATCTATTTAAAATCTCTCAAAATATTTTTTATGCGTCGATTTAGCTTATCCATTTTGTCAAGGATGATCAACAAAAGCCTTGAGATAAATGCTTTTTATGAATTTTTGAAAGTGAAGTTCATTGCATTTCACTTTCCTTTGACATTTCAATCAGCTGCGTCTTTTTCCGTAAAAAGGGAATCCGTTTAACCTTACTCATATCACGGCGGGGGTGGAATCATTTGATGCACGCATGACTTGCAGGGCATGCGGCGTGCTTCCCTAATCGTGCACAGCCGCAAGTGGATTGTGGTTAAACGACACGACACTGCACACAAGATCCCCCGGAAAAGTAGCGGTTAGTTTCAATGCCGCGCGATGGCACATACGGTAGTGGTTGGGGAATACTGACCCATATCGGGGAAAAGATCGCACCGCCGCGTGCGTGCACAAAGAGTAGTTCCCTTTCAGACACGTGAAGGCACGTGAGGGCATATAACCGACGTGCCAGCAGGGAGACGGCTTTAGTTTCACATCGGGCTGACGTCTGTCACCATCATGCACCTACTGGTAAGTGGAATGGAGCTTTTAAGTGCAGAAAATACTTATTAATCTAGTCACTAGTGTTAAGTCCACTGGCCGCTTTTTTCTTTAGCTGCAATGATTGATGACCGCTTGCATACAAGTCGAACTTGAGCAAATGTAAGAAAATTGCTGACGACTTGCGATCAGCTTCATTGGTAAATTATAATAGTATATAACATATTTTTTGCATTACGTAGAGTGCATTAGCTATTTTGAGGCATTAGCTATAGAGACTCTAGCTCTTATTTACCAGATTCAATGTTGCTGGCTCTTTTGTGGCCAGCTATTCTGATAGGAGTCCGTTTAATAGCGTCTGGCTAGTTTTTCACCGATGTCTGTTTCCGTTTTCAGATCATTGGCTGCCTGGTGTGTCACGCGAGCCTGGCCCATACTGCAAGTGTGGCCCAGAATGTCCCGCCTAACATTTGGCCAGGTCAGTGGCCACCAGCGCCTCCGATTCGTCCCGCGCCCTCACTGCCGGTTCCAACAGTTCCGACGGGAGCTCAGAACTCGGTACCATCCAGCAATGCAGCGTCATCGCCTCCAGCACCACAGCAGAACATGTCAGCTCTTCTGCAGTCGCTGATACAGAAGCTGGACTATCCGCGACGGCAGAAAACGCTGGCGCTGCTTTCCCGGTACAGACAACTCTATCTACAGAGCCTGCTTGCTCAGCGTGCGCAACAACTAAGGAGCTTAAATCAACAGAAGCAGAAAGTAATAAGCCCTCAGAGAGCGACAAGCCAACCAGCACAGAATGTGAACAGCCAACCGACGCCGAGTGTAGCTAGCGAAGCGACCCAGCAGGCACATGGTGCGCAGCCTCCGAGCACAGCACAAGTACAAATACCGACAGTGTTTCGGCCCAGACCTCCTGCGAGTGGACTGTTCCAGTTTCAGCCACATCTTTTCCCAACTCAAGCCACTCCTCAGAGAGCGGTGGCCTCGCCTTCAGTGCAGCCGCAGCCGTCCACTGCTTCTTCCCCGTCAGTGCCGCCAGCGGAAACCGTCGAGGAGCCGGAAGAAGTCGAGTCTCCCGACCCATCCGACTCTGAAGGTGACGAGGACGACGACACGGAGGAGTCTGACGCCGATGAAGAAGAGCCTGTGGAGCATTCGGAAGAAGCTCGTGCCTCGCATCCTTTGAGCCTTCCAAGTGGCGATGCGTTTTCAATTCTAAGGAAAATATCCGGAAACGGTCAAGGTTCAGCTGGGGTGTTTAAACAAAAGCCGCAACTTTCAGTCCAATCACAGCCATCGGCAGCAGCAGTGCATCAGCAGTACCAACAATTTTTGCAACATGCGGCTAAGTTGATTGCGCTTAAAAAGACTCCGCCTCATCAAACACATTTACCATTAAATCCACCAACACAGCAACGCATAAAGCCGGCTCCGCCGGTGCAAGTTTCCCCGAAGCCGAACATTCTTCCTGCTCCTCCACCCTTTCTAAGACCACTGGCGCACCAAGCACAACCTGGGCCGCTTGCTAGACCTTTTCTATATCCTTTCCCAGCGCCAATTAATTCAACACACCCACAACAAGCGATTCCCAGTTTCTTATTCCCGTTAGCACCGAAGTCATCGACGCCGGCACCACCTGAGCCCACTAGGCCACAGTCATTGCCCTCACAGCAAATTCCGCGCCTTCCTTCCTTTCCGTGGATCCGGAATCCGTCACTTGCGACACAGACCCCGCCTGTTTCACATGCTCAATCCACTACGCCCCCTGCTAGTTCTGTTGAAACGCTCATCGAGCCGTCTTCATCGCCCAGTTTTCCAACAGTGACCGAGAAGCCTGTCGATGATGATGTTGACTTTCCTTGGGATAGCTTCAGAGCATACCTTCGAAGCAGCTCTAACAGCGCTCCAAAAATTAATACCAAACGTGTAAATGGACCGAGAGCGCCTGAAGTTGTGAAAGCGAAAACGTCAGTGGCCAAGGTTGACAGCGAGGACCATGGAAATAGTGCCGTCGAGTCTGATAAAACATCGGAACCAAAACCAAAAGACTGGTGGCATCAATATTTTCTACTGGAACGTCCGCAAAGCGAGCTTGAGCCTAAGTCCGAGAGAGCCAATAAGTGGTGGTTAAAACACAAAGAAGAGCGGCCCAGCAGCATAGAAGCAGAGCAGGGACAAAATAATGTGGGCTTATGGGAGGCAATCAGTAGGCACGAACAGGAAGTTCAGGAGCAAAAGGAGGAGGAAGAGAAAAAGCAAAGGCGCCAAGAGAGATGGGGAAAGGTGAAGGAGGTCTTTAGTTCACTTCTGAACAAACTGACGAATTGATAGACCAAAAAGATGCATTTATGTTTATTTAAATTGTAAGATCGTGTTACTCATATTACTGTTGCAATACAACGTGATTTTTTTTGTATAATTAGCCAGCTCTATCAGTCAATGATCTCACCACAATTCGCCTGTTGCATGCTGACCAATGTCATTGTCTATTGTCTATATAGGTGTGTCTTTATTTGCAACTGCTTTTGTGTGTGCTCAGTGTGAAGTCGTGAATACATTTGAAGTGTTTATGTGTGCGTGTCAGTGTGTGTCGTGTCTTCTTTATGCGTAAGTAAATTATTTTGCCGGCACTGCTTAGCACTGTATAGTCAACTGTATGTATATATGTAGCATCTAAGTATGTTTGAGTTTAGTTATTTAAAACTATCGGTTGGGCGTTGCAGCTGATATTCTGCAGACGGCTAATGTTGCTAAACAAATGAACGAGATTAAGTGACCATTATATTTTGAAGAAAAAAAAAGATTGATACTCACACAAAAACTGACTACCAGTATTAATTCACAATGTCATATGCCTTTTTATTAGAAGGTCTATGACTATGTAGATAAGCATTAAGTCTGTATAGGTACTGTCATAGACATATTTATACGCTAAGCCCACCGATATTTGCAATTTATAGCCTTCTAGGATTCCGTTAAATTTAACATGTCCGTACGCCTACGCCTTCCGGGAACCACTGCATGCGCCAAATGTCTTTCAAGATGTTGAATTCAAGGGCAGGTATAGGGACAATTGTGCCGCCTACCTTGTAAAGGAATGTCCGACATGCAACGAACAGGTTCCTTCCTGATTAAATCGACGATGGTTATCGTTTAGCTACACATCTGTCGCTATGGCTTCCTGTCATATGGTCGGTCAGTTTCCTCCTATTCCATTTTAGCTCGTTGATGCCGATTTAGATATGGGACTCTCATAGTATCATAATAAATTGATATTACAACTAATGGAAATTATAGTAGGTGTATGGATATTACTGTATTTTACATACTATGCCATAGACCACTATATATCTATATATAGTGGATATATAGTGGTCTATGACTATGCCCTATATAAGAAGCAATATATGCATCTCTTACCTGTGTTAAAGCATTAATTAGATCAAATTAATTCACTTTTTGATTAATATGCCTTTGCTGCGTCTTCCACTGCCACAATTACGATGCATACATTCAGCAATCAGCATGTTAGCGTTAACATTTTTATCAGCTATACACCAACAACTCAATCACTCGCATCCATTGGGAAAAATGACAGCGTAGTTAGCAACTTATTTTCTGTTGCTTTGTTACAGCTGGGATGTGTTGACTTGTGTTATATAGCGAAGTACAGCTCACCGCTAAAGTAATGTGCGCTTTTACCCATCTCTAACGGATGGCTTTGACTGACGATTTTTAACCCTCGCCCGCACATGCCATTTTCCCATCCTAGAACGCACATGGGGGGGGGGTTGCCACCCCCGCGCCATTTCGTTCCTGTTGGAGATAGAGCTTAGCGGTAAAGACCAAAAAGATTCTTTGGGAAGAGACAAATCCAATGATACCCAGTTTTACCTTCTCAGGTCAGTCATTGATCTTCCAGGTCAGGTCAAACTAAAAAATATTGCTGTTTTGGGTCACCGTTGGATATCAAGTGCGCTGCTTATCATATACCGATGACGATGCCGTTTTCTTGTGCCAAGCCAGCTAGAACCTCTTTGTCACACTACCCGACCAGGTTTTTGCTGCTGAGGTCATTTCAGGTCAAGTTAGGTGAAGGTCAATTATATGTGTTTTTATGTCTGTGTGTGTCTGTGTGTATACTGATGTGTGCACCGATTGTTTATGTGTCCATATTACATGAAATCATGATCTGAGAAGCTTTTACCAAAAATGCAGTCAAAAAAACTTCACAAAAAGTAAATTCCGCTTGCCTAAAACGCAATGATCTTAGATGACCTAGGTTGACCTTGACCTTGACCTTGACATCTGTACATCGTCAAACAACATGTTCCATGATAGGTGGGAGGTAAGACTGGTAAAAAAGGCCGAAATCAAGGTGTCAAAAGCTCACAAGACCCATAGGAAACGCAAGATGTTGAGAATTGGCCATTTGGGTCATGACATGACCTGAAAAACAAGGTCATATCTCCGAAACCAAAAACCACAGAAACTTGAAAATTTTCAGTGGACATCAAGAAAGGATAGAGGAGCAGCTATACGAAAAATCAGCCTTCTAGCTCTAAAAATGTTGAGTGCAGAGCAGAAAGACTACCTGGGGGGGCGAGGGCTAAATGCGGAGTTATCGAAAAGAAGACGTCGATAGATAAAGTTGCAACTGCAAGGGTGACGATACAGCAGAAGCAGAACATACCCATGACTGACGATACATGTAAGCTACATTAAAAGTTTCATTGTAGTCTGGCTTATTGTTCCTAAGCTTCAGAAGCAGAACATACCCATGACTGAAACCGCACATTACTTCTGCTGTGGACTGTACAATGTGTACATAAACGTTCTTGAGCATTGCCGACGCCAGTCCCACTAAACGGACGCCAGGCTGTCAAGGCAGGAGTTTGACCTCACTGGTCTAGATGAATAGTCTTTTTATGTCAGTCCTCGATTCCCGGCTACCTCCTGAGCTAAGTGATTCTCACCTCCAAGGGCCAATCTTAACCCTCGCCGGCCGAGGGGGGGGGGCGGGTGCCGCCCCCCCCATACGGTTTTTTCGCGATAGCTCCGAACACGCTGGCGATAGAGAGCTGAAACTTGGCATACCTGACCTTTGATCCAAGCCGCATCTTTTGACACCAACCGCATTTTTGGGTCAGGTCAGGTCACTGACCTATGACGTCATAAGTGAACCTCTGCATGGTCTTCAGATGTCGCAACTTCGCAACGCCCTCACTGCCAGAGAAGATGTCACAGGAAAATGAAACTTGCAGGATCTAGTATCCATTATGAGTCCCACAACTTCTATATCTCGGATTTTTCCTAAAGGTCATATGAGGTCAGGTCATTTTCGTGACCTCACCATTATAAGTCAATGGGGAAAAATGAAAACTGCTATTCTGGCGCCGGGAACGATCTCCAACTATCTCAAGCACACAGAATCGTGATTTGATGCACTCCTTGCAAGGTTAGATGCGTCACTTTTGCAATGTTGACCTTGCGTGACGTCATTTATGACGTCATCAAGGTCATATTAGTTTTTCGTCAATAACTCTTGATCAAATTGAGCTAGCGAGTCGGAAAAGCCACCAATGGACTCAGGAAGACCTGCCGAATCGAATGATATGCGACATGACCTCTTTCGACCAACTTCGTGACCTGGGGGTGCTGACCTGACCTTGACCTGAGGTC
The DNA here is from genome assembly GCF_019059575.1 of Amphibalanus amphitrite. Classification (NCBI taxonomy): domain Eukaryota; kingdom Metazoa; phylum Arthropoda; class Thecostraca; order Balanomorpha; family Balanidae; genus Amphibalanus; species Amphibalanus amphitrite. The sequence continues at coordinate 13,003 of NW_024882106.1, forward strand.
AACACCCCAAGTTGACCTGACCCGGACAAAAAGTATATCATTCGACGCACCTGAGCAAGACGAACACGATGCTGCCAAAATCGGCGCTCTGCGGCCGTTTTTTGCGAAGTTATTCACCAAAAACTGAACCGCACCTTGGGGCACTTGACCTGACCTCAGAGGTCACCGGTTGACCTAGGACCTTAAAATCGGGTACCAATCTCTGCGTCTCGTAACGGCGCACACGCTCGTTTTTTCCGCGACGCGCTAGCTCCACCAGGGGCGAAACGGCGAGGGGGGGGTCGTACCCGCCCCCCCCCCTCGGCCGGCGCGTATGTAGAAAACCAATAGGTCCGGCGAGGGTTAAATCCCCTTACTTGTTTCCGCCATCCTACTTTTCTTTGTCAATTCTTCTGGCTATCGCAGTCTTCCATCTGTTGATACCGGCCGGCTCCCCTGTCCCCGCCCGGCTCCCCTATCCCTCCCCTTCCCGTCTCGCCCTCTCCCCCACCCCCCTCCGCCCGTCCAGCGGCCGTGCAGCCCAGGGTATATTGAGTGAAGTGCAGCCTCCCCAGTCAGACCACTGCAGGCTGAGTGGGTATACTGCAGACGGCGGTCATCCGTGCCGAGAGAGCACCGCTCGGGGCACTCAGCTCCTCTGCTCTCTCTCCCCTCTGCGGAGAGCGGCGGCGCGGCGGCGAGTCGCAGTGGCGTCCGGAGCTGTGCACGGTGCAGAGCAGTGAGCGGGTGAGAGCGCAGACAGAAAGACAGAGAGCGCAGACTGAGGGAACGGGAGAGACGGGGAGAGACAGGGAGAGACAGGGAGCGACGGAGACGGAGAAGGAAGGACAGCAATAACAGGTGAGGCAGCACATCACGGCGGTCTGTCTGTCGGTCTGTCTGTCTGTCTGTCTGTCTGTCTGTCTGTCTGTCTGTCTGTCTGTCTGTCTGTCTGTCCATCTGACTATTTGTCTATCTGTCTGTCTACCTGTTTGCCTGTCCCAACTGTCTATCAGTCTGCTTATCTGCCTACCTGTCCTCCTGTCTGTCTGTCTGTCTGGCTAGTCTGCCTACCCGTCCGTAAATCTGCCGTTCTGTTTGTCTGTTTGTCTGTATACCTTTCTGTCAGTCTGTATGTCACTCAGCCTCCCATGGGCCCAGCCGGGGTCATGAACCGGTAGCACAGTGCATTACTCAGGTCTGGACTCAGTACATGTTGAGACAGGGGGCCGTGTCGCTGCATGCTCTTGGGGATTTGACTCGGGAAGTGCTACCATCTTTGGGGTGCTGACATAAGACCGACTTAAGTCGGATTGTGTCGTGTTTTGGGTGGCGCAGAGATTGGATAAGAGTTCATCACCCGTGTTGGCATTTATCATTGCTGTTGGGTCTCTCTCTCTCTCTCTCTCTCTCTCTCTCTCTCTCTCTCTCTCTCTCTCTCTCTCTCTCTCTCTCTCTCTCTCTCTCTCTCTCTCTCTCTCTCTCTCTCTCTCTCTCTCTCTCTCTCTCTCTCTCTCTAACTCTCTCTCTCTCTCTCTCTCTCTCTCCCTCTCCCTCTATCTCTCTGTCCCACTCCCTTATTCTATTACCCCTTCCACGCCCTCCAGCTCTCTTTATCTTTCTTTTTTCTTTCAAAACTCGTTCTCATTCTTTTCGTTCTGAATGTTCAATCCTGGCTATTTGTTTTTCGCCGCATACCCCACACGGCCCACACCCTGCTCCCTATCAAATTACTTACGCTCAGCTGATAGTGCTAGAATGTGTTGGAGCATGCCGCTTTGTTGTCAGCCTATTGGTTTTACCACTGATATCGAGATGACAATGGCGCGAATTCTGAGAAAGTGGCCTGGCAGGCACTCTTCTTCGAAGCAGTAGTTCTGCTTGGCTCGCTCAGTATTCTACGATGAATTATTAATTTCGCAAACGACATGTGGAATCAAATGACTGTGCTCTGCCGGGGACACTGGGTTGGTTCAGCCTGATGTGCCGCGCAGTTACCAGGCAGAGGGCTGGCCGGGTTACGGGGAAATGTCTGTCTGCCGTCACACATATTACTCACCGTGACAACATGCAGAAATAGCCACTGTTTACTGATGTGGGAAGAACAGACGTTCGGTCCAGCTACCATGCATCCTCAGCTGCCCTGCATGCGGGCTGTTATGCAGAGTGATAAGAAATCAGTGCAGGTAGCATTCTGACCCTACTAGCTTGATGGGTAGAGAGCTCGTCATCTCAGCTGACCGACAGTGAGAGATCGGCTCGAGCAGTTTGGTGTCTGGCGACCGTTTGTATACAAACATAATTATATCGGCACCAAATGATCCGAAGCTGACTTACACTTAAGCCATCGGCTGAGGACAAACGGTTTCTATGTCAATAGACATGTAGCAAAGTATAGGACAAGCTTAAATCAGCTGACATTCAGTCGCCCGGTGCGATATTGAACGATCATCGGTTGTCCTGACGGTGCCCGCTGCATCGTCCGTTACTGTCACATCCGGCTGGGACCACTGACATTGAATGTCGCGCCTTAGCTACACGACGTAACTCCATTTCACCCCCGTATACTACACCACTCGGCTGTCACGTCAGGTGTCCTCTCCCTCTGCTCTGCCATCCCCTCTCTCTGCTCCCCGTCCCCTCCCAGTCGTCCCCGATGCCCTACGCCGAGAGGAGTCACCCCATCACCCTTTCCTTCCAGCCCGACATCACGCTGCACTCTGCACAGCGCCGAGACGTTTACGGCCAGTTTGAAAATGCGCCTTCCGTGCAGTTGAAAAATTCATGCATATAAACGACGTCCTCCGAGGCGGGATTACGATGCCGAATCGCCGACATGGGATAAACGCTCTGATTACTTCACATAAGCCGGGGAGCGAAGGAATGCGGTGAGACAGGGATTGGCTCTGAGAGCTGTAGGTGTGGCGATCACTGGTGATGTTACGTTGTAGACTTATTTATGATATGTTACCTTCCAGTGTCCTGTCATTCATACTTTTGCTCTGAGAGACGCCTTGAATGCGAGTTGAAGTAAAAGGTCGATAGACAGACACGCATATTGCAGTAAAGTCGATGAGCTCCGATAGAAGAGGATGTAAAAGAAATAGCTGTTGGTTCGCACAAGGTGTACTGAGCAATGACCATCATATACATAGTTGAACATCATTAATTTTTGTCCAGCGCAGTGAGGGGGCAGTGGGGACTCAGAGAGGCAGCCGATAGCGGCGGCGGCGGCTGGTAGCGGCGGCAGCGGCTGCGCTGAGCGGCCTGCAGACTCGATGCCGGGAGGTCACGTGAGGCGCCCCGGGTCACCTGGCGAGGGGAGGGAGCCGGGGAGCCGGCGGCGGTGCGACCAGCAGCCCGCCGAGATGAGCTCATGGCTCGCGTGTCGACGCGGCGTCAGCGGCACGGCGGTAGCCGGGTCGGCGCGCCGCGGCCCGCGGGCCGCCCTCCGCCGTGTATAACCGCGCGCCGGCGCGCACCGCACTCGGTTCTCATGCCCGCAAATAATTATAGATGCTGTGAATAAGCGGGGCGGCGCTGCAGCGCCGACGGAGGCTGCACCGTCCGGCCGCTTATAATGGCGGCGCAATAACGGCCGGCCGGCCGGGCCCGGCGCGCCCGGCGCCGGCCAGAGAGCCGCGCCAAAGTGGCTCTAATTGGGCCGGGGCCCGCTATAAACGTCTCCCAGTCCTCCTATTCCCCAATTTATGGGATTCGTCGGCGGCCGGATTCGAGCCGGCGGCGGTGCCCGGGGCGCTCCCTCCTGCCGATACACAAGGCCATCAATGATTGCAGACGCCGCCGGCGGCCGGGCAGCCATTCATTACGGCGGTGTGGCCGCGCCGAGCTGCGCTGCCTGCACGGCTTCCGACCCTGCGAGCCGCGCCTCCTCTTGTACCGGAGTCAACTCATGATCGTCCAGCGCATCTGTGATCGGGATCATTACAGCTGTGTGTCGCCGCTGTCAGCACCCATCACCAGCGCAGTCGTCACTGTCAGAGCCGCCAGTCACTGTCGGCTGTCACTCAGCTGTCATCGACTCTGCTTCAGCCACTGTCCCTCCTACCGCCACTGTTACAGCGACTGTCATCTGCCATCAACTGTTAGCTGTCACTGCCTCTTTCTCTGTCTTTCTCTGTCTCTGTCTCTTTCTCCGTCACCTGCTGCCGCTACAGTGCTTCTAAAATCATTTTCTACTTATTTTTGTCTCTTTCCGTACAGGTCTAACTGCGTGAATATCTTTTCCATCTACCAATAAAGCGACTTTCGCTTTTGTAAAATCTTAGCCGATTCATCCTTATCATTTCTTTTTTTCACGTCGCTAGCAATACCGACTGCAGCTGCCGATGTCACCGTCATGCCGTGTCGAAGAATGCGCGGTAGCGGCGGCGAGCGGCGGCGGCGGCCGTTTGCGAGGGTCGGGGCACTCGGGTCGCAGCATCGAGGCCCATCGAGGCCCATCGAGGCCCATCGAGGCCCATCGAGGCACGGGAGAGTGCCGCCGGCCGGTGCACGCGAGGTTTGGAAGGTAGGGAGGGAGGGAGGGAGGGTGCACGGTGGCGGTGCAGACCAGTGCCGGCCGCCGGCGAGACAGGGAGCTCGGAGGAGGCTGGGCAGCCGCGGCACCCTGCTGGGACGGACGGCCCCGCAGCCGGCGCGGACGGACGGAGCTCGCGGCGGGCTGTCCGTCACACCAACTTCCGGTGACAGTGGATCCCGTGCTGGAGGTGGTTTCTCCGAAATAGCTTGGATTAAACATACTCTGCCATAGCCAGGAGGCTGACGCCTTGTTTTAGCGCAGTGGCGATGGATGTTTACGTTCGCATCATATCTGTGCATTTTAGGATTATTCAGTATTTGAAAATATGTTTGCACTTGCATGACCAATCGATGCAAGAACATACTCGATTAATTGATATCAATAGCTGCTAATTATTATGTTGATTTTATCACATCTATCAGCGTCGTTCCGCACTAGTCAATCAGTTCCCACCGTTGGTTTACGGCCGGCGGCGGCTCACCCCTGGCCGCGCTGCGTTCGCTCGGCCGCCGCCGCGGGCGCCGGCGGCCGGCTGCTCCGATGGCTCACCCCGCTACTCTCCCACGCTACCTGCGCCCATTACTACCGGGGCGGCCCTAAAAACCGCCCGGCGCTATGCTAACCGGCGGCTGCCGGCGGACGGGTGTCGGCCGCCGCTGACGCTCGGGCGCCGGGCTAATTGTGAGCGGTGGCCGGGCGGCCGTAAAAACCGAGCCACAACGCACCGGTGCAGTGGTCCACGCCGCTATTGAGGTGTGATACGCACAGGGTATGGAGACGGAGACGGAGGCGGAGACGGAGACGGGGATAGAGACAGAGACAGAGACGGAATCAAGGGCGAGCACTGACACAGAAATGGACGGAAACTGAGAGACACTGGATCGACCAATATGACAGGCGCATGCCATGGTAATAAAACAATTAAAAATGATCAACTGGAGCTCACACAAGCGTAAACGTAAGCCAAAATGCGTAAGAGGCTGCAGAGAGCAATGGTATTGACGCTTTGTCTTGTAAAGAAGCATCGAACAACAGCATTAGCAATCGCGTTGAAAAATTATAAACTTATTCTCGGACCCATTTTCCGTCTCTACATACTTCTTCTATGTTCTCTCTTTCTCTCTTTCTTTCCCTTTCTCTCTCTCTCTCTCTCTCTCTCTTCATCTATCTATCTCTCCATCTCTCTCTCTCTCTCTCTCTCTCTCTCTCTCTCTCTCTCTCTCTCTCTCTCTCTCTCTCTCTCTCTCTCTCTCTCTCTCTCTCTCTCTCTCTCTCTCTCTCTCTCTCTCTCTCTCTCTCTCTCAAGTTCTCAATGTTTAACAAAGTAAGAATTTAATTTTGCTGCGTCTTGAGATGGCGTTTAGCTGTCTCCTGACTGATAGGGCATAATTGCCATAATTTAGGCTTAAAAGTGAAAGCAGAGTATCAAAACCCAACCATTCGTCGTTGGCTGCACGCCCAGACCGAGTCCCAATTGCAACCAGCCTCAGCTGGTGGCCATTTGATGCTGGAAGTCTGGGTCGGAGCCCGGGACATTAGCCCGGCTCTCGGAGCCATCTGGTACAGTCTCGGACGTCAGGCCGCCAGCGGTAGTGTCTATCCCGCTCCCGGAGGGCTATCCTCGATAACTGCCTGGCTTCCAGGACGGTCGAAAAGGGGGTATTTACGCCTGTTACCCCGTCCCGCCGGCAGCATCCTACACAGCAAGGTAATGCGTACTCCAGGCGCGCTATACCCAAGGCCAGCCTCCGTTTAGCGAACCATTCCGACTCATCCGTGGGCAGTAGCCGGCAGCGCTCTGGTTTCGCTTTAATCGAGCCATTAACGTGGGTTGTGTAATACATTCTCAGCGGTATGCTACCGTCCATCGCTGGGGCTGATTCGTGGAGCTTATTCGGCACTATATTAACGCAGGCTGGCGATCGTTTCCCGGTACGGGAGCATGGAGAGGTCTCACTGCTCCCAGCGGTGCCGGGGTGCTCACTGCGTCTCTGTGTTTCAGGCCCGCCGTCCGCCGGAAGAGGGTGCGTGTCGCGGCCCCGTTCATCTGTGAGGCTGACCGGCCGCGGGGAGCGGGCCGCTGCTGTGTGCGCCCCGATTAAACGCCACTGCTGCTGCCGCGGGCCGGTGGCGGTGCCGGCGGCGGCAGCTCTGCACCACGGAGCGACCCTTCTCGTGCCGCCAGCCCGCTGCTGCGGCCGCCGCCCTCCCACTGCTGCCGGGACGGCCATGAGAAGACGGCCGGCCGGTCGGCGTTGATTAACACTCGCCCCGGGAGCCGACATGGGAGCCGCCAATGGCCGCCCGCTCACCGACCCGGAAGGTGAGCCGTCAGCACTCTCAGTTTCCACTCTCGGTTTCCGTCCATTTGATCTGGCATTCGTTTACAGATGTGCGAAGTGCCGTGGGATGCATGGGACCCTGTTGTTGAATATTAGGTATAGCAAGTCTAAACCTTGATGATTCATGGGAAGTGAAATGAATCTATACGTGACTTAACTTTTTTCTATAACACATATTTTGAGTTTGTGAAAGCTAACCCGCTCCGTGACGTAGGTAGGAGAACCAGCGGAGCTATTCCTATAGGTAGAGAAAGGTCAGGCACGTAACCAGGATTTTGCTCAGGGAGGGCCACAGGTCGCGGCCTAGTGTCGTACCTACCCCTCCAAGAAAGAACTCCTCGGATTTGGCCCACTATTTTGGGGAGGGGGTGCAGTTGTTTTAATCTGTTTTTATTCATTTAACTTTATTTTATTTTTCGCCTTCAGGGGGAGGGCTTGGCTACGTCCCTGAGAAAGTTCATGAATAATTATTTTGATCACATGTCGTGCTTTTGCGTGCAATATGTGGCGGTTGTGCAGTTCTTGATGATCGGCCCTTATCGACGGCTATCGTCAACGATGGGCCGTATTCTTATTTACATAGCAAAGTGGAAAATCATGCATTAATATTTCGGCCCAAAGCAGCATTCGAAATAAAAACTACAAAAACAAAACAAAATGCATCTTGCATTCTGCTCTTCGACGCTATGTTATTAAGGCCTGTACAAATGGAGATGGAAACATATTTTTGTCGGGGAAATTAAGGGGGTCGGTTTAACGCTCAAATTGTCATGCTCGTTCAGTGGTTTGTTCGACAGGCGAATGCCTCGTCTATTTCATATAAACAGTAGTCCGTAAATACGTAAGAAGGTGGCGTAAAAGTGATGCCCCGTCTCGAAGTGTATCGATGATCGAATGGAGCGTGACACTTGTTGCACTACTATCGCTGCACCAGTACTGAGCGGGTAAAGACACAATTGCAGACAGTTTCGTTTCTGCACTTGATATATTGCAGAGTTCTGTCCAAATAGTGCATAATAAACAATTGATTTTTTTCTTATTCTAAAACGGCAATGAAAAGCAATGTGAAAGAAGATATGAATATCGAAATATAGGTAGGTATACGGAACGACTGAACGAGTTTCAAAACCATTCTTGTCTAGAATAGCGTAGGATTACAAATATTATCATATCTGTAATAAATGTCAAATCAAAGTGAGTACCTATTTCACACAAGCCAAAATAACCCAGATGAGCCTTATCTTATGGCATTTTCTCCAGCTAAGCATTGTCATTTACAATAATCGGTATCGGTTGTGGCTTTGCCACTCACTGTTTACGAAGGCACGTCTCGTAATGAATGGGATGTCGACATTAGGTAGAGAATATCGGAGATGAGATTCGCTGATGACAAGCTAATGTATGCTACCATTTGGCCGATTTAACTCATGCGGCCATTGTCCACGTCATGTGAAACGAATGAATAAATCCGGAACAAAACGGCCCCTCATCCATTTATTCCGACTCCTATCTTTCCGTATATCTCTATTGTGGTCGCTCACACGAGCCACCGTGTTCGATCGTTTCCGTCATTAGCTATCGGCCCATCACCGGGGAGCGCACGCCCAAACAAATTACAGCCCGCATAATTATATCGCATCGAGCCGCGCACCGCCGCCGCATCACCGACTAATTCACAGCCAATATAAATGGTGATTGGAGAAAGTGACAAGCCCGGAACGAGCAGCTGGGTAGCCGGCCGTGCGTCCAGCCCTCCGGCAGGGGATGCTCTCACAGTGAGGGCGAGAGGTGAGGAGAGGACACAAACATAAGGAAAACAGGAGTTTAGACGGAATTAGGATAAGGGAAATGTGTAAGGCTGCAATGTGGCTTGAAAAGGGAAAGCAAACATTACCGCACATTACATAAAGGAAAGTGAGTGATGAGGAAAGGTCGCACCTAACTAGCTGACCTGAGAAGGGGCTCTTATCCACGGTCTATGATTTTCGGACCACGACAAAGACCACTGCCACCGTTAGTTTATTTCGTAACACTTCGAAGTTACTTTGCTGCCCAATTGAACAAACGTATACTGCCGATAAATTCATTGATCATGTTGCGATCTTAAAAAATCACGCGAATAAGCATTTATGCCTGTTCGTGCTACACATACACATCTGAGCTCCGTTTCCATGAGCTCATTTAGTTTTCACTGTCACTATCACTACCTTTTCTTTAATACCGTCCAGTGACCACTCTCCCGTCTCCCCCAGCACCCGCGTTGACCGCCCCTTCCGACGGCAGGTCCGACGGCGGCCAGCACCACGCAGGACTCGGGTATAGGGCTGGGTGGCACCAGCGGCGCCGACGCCACCGACGCGTCGAGCTCGCCGCTGCGGCCGCGGCGCGCGCCGGACTCGCCGCCGCCGCGCCGGCCGCTGGCCTCGCCGCCCCTACCCAGGAGGTCGCCGGCTGGCCTGCCGTCACCGCCGGTCCCCTGCAGTCGTGTCCGGCCACCGATGGAGCTGCCCACCTTCTGCGATGGTGAGTGACCGGTCAACGGTCGGAGGGGCGGAGCAGGCTCAAGGGAGGGATGGGCCCGCTGCGGTCTGAGAGGGAGCTGCTCGTCCGAGATGGAGGTGTTGCCCGTCTTACCGATTGCGACGCGCTGGAGTGCCAAAAGAGGCGTGGCCGCTGGACGCCTTTGGCGCATATTCTATTGATGCTGAATATGTCTGTGATTAAGGTGTGGTTCATGGCTAAGTCTCTTCAGAGTGAAAGCGCACTCTGCCACTCAACTTTCTCCTTCGACGCAGGGGCAGGCTAAGGAGATGCAAAGCTTATCTTTATTGACTAATTTCGGCTACGCAAATGTAGTTGAACTGCGGTGGAATTGCTTGGCTCGCAAAGACACTTATCCAACCTGATCCCGGACTGAGATTCTGAGTGGTGATCTTTTTCTGAGACGGCACATAAGCTGGCAGATGGGCTAGTCGGTAGCTGCAGGAGCGTGAAGGTGCATGTGCTGCCACCTGTACCCGGCTGGCTGGAGTAATTAAACTGGAGACTACCAGCGCTCCTCCGCAAGGTGGCGCTAGGAACGCAGATCGGTGGGTCCTCGACAGTCGACACTCGACAGACATCCAAAGCGAACAATGGGCTCAGGTCTGCCTGAATAACGTTCTCACAAAAGCGGACTTTGGTGTAAGCAATCTCCTTTCATTAGTGAGAAATACCTGAATGTTCGAGACGGAAGGAATAAAAGAACCTCAGGATCTTTTATCTTTGTAACTACCGCAATGCAGGCACCATAGACTGAGCCGCAAGCAATGCACATATTTTCCATTTCACTCTCTTCTAGATAAAGTAAGCTTGACTGAAATGGGAAGCACATTTTCAGTCACTCCCAGGAAGACGATAAACGAGAAACCATGCAAACTTTGCCTGCCTTTAATTACAAAGCACATCGGATCCTGACTTATGGCCACCTCTTGTAGCGGTAACGATTGCCAATCATTCTGCTTTAATTTGAATTGGCTCGAGCTTTTTTATTGTTGGGCTAGGATCTTTCGTTCTAACAAGACCATTTTAGAGCCGGATAGGAATTTGGGGGAGACATTTGCCTGGGCGGGCAGCCTGAGCGGTGTTTCACGGTCCGACGCTGCAGTGCGCTGCAACGCGCTGCTGTATTGGTGCGGCGTTTGAGACAAATTCGGCTCGGTATAGCCTTCAAGCGTCCGAGTTTGTTTATAAACCCAACGCGCCGTTTCGTGCAGCGCACTGCAGCGCAGTGCCGTGAAACACTACCCTGGTGACCCGTCGGGGCTGAGCCCATCACGAGAATAGGCCACCCAGCCCACTGACAGTCACCGCACCAGGCTCCGGGCCTGCCCATAGGGGAGCTACCAGCATGGGATAAAGTTACCCGTCCAGCCCGGAGGAGGGGTTTGGGCGTGGAGGAGATGGATTTGACCGTCCTGAGGATGGAAACGACGGAGAGGAGGGAGTTTTTTTTTAACCATGCAAGGCATTTCCGTTCCATGCTTGGAATAATTTCTGTCCCATCACTCGGCGACAACCATGCAGTCGCACTATTCCGGAAGCTGAGTTATGGACCGATCACATTCTTGACAGATGATTCGTCCGGTCCGGACTCCCGTCCATCGACTTATACGGTAAAGCTGTGGCGACCGTTTCAGAGAGGGCCTAATATTCATGGTCGGCCAGACTCCAGACTGCTGACCTGATGCAATAGTTATAGTCGTTGCCGAGCGCCGGTCAGGGATGCTCCGAGTGGAGTGTAGACAGGCCAGGCGTTAGGAAGCGTATGTCAAGGCACCGCCGATGGTAATTATGCCCTCCTCCTGTAACTGCCTTCCCATCTTGAGCCTTACAGTGATTCAGCACACTTTTGACGGCATATGATGCATTATTATCACATTAATGCTTGACAGCAGACAATTGTGAACATAGCAACATCAAGACCACGCGCAGTGAATTGTTCATATTTGGTCCGGAATCCGGATACATGGTACCGTCAAGTTACCTGGCATGAATAATCCTGTTTGGTTGAATCGATATACCTTCCAATGAAACTGTTTGCATTGCTCTGTGAGTTGTTTCATCCGTTTAGAAATACGTATAGTGGATGATATTGCCATGCCCTCAACATGTACGTAGGTAGATATTTTTAGGAACGATAGCGGTGTGAAATGAATGATACAATCACCGGAACACCGAACGGTTTAAACTGTTTAACCCTCGCCGGCCGAGGGGGGGGGGCGGGTGCCGCCCCCCCCATAGGGTTTTTTCGCGATAGCTCCGAACACGCTGGCGATAGAGAGCTGAAACTTGGCATACCTGACCTTTGATCCAAGCCGCATCTTTTGACACCAACCGCATTTTTGGGTCAGGTCAGGTCACTGACCTATGACGTCATAAGTGAGCCTCTGCACGGTCTTCAGATGTCGCAACTTCGCAACGCCCTCACTGCCAGAGGAGATGTCACAGGGAAATGAAACTTGCAGGATCTAGTATCCATTATGAGTCTCACAACTTGTATATCTCGGATTTTTCCTAAAGGTCATATGAGGTCAGGTCATCTTCGTGACCTCACCATTATAAGTCAATGGGGAAAAATTCAAACTGCTATTCTGGCGCCGGGAACGATCTCCAACTATCTCAAGCACACAGAATCGTGATTTGACGCACTCCTTGCAAGGTTAGATGCGTCACTTTTGCAATGTTGACCTTCTGTGACGTCATTTATGACGTCATCAAGGTCATATTAGTTTTTCGTCAATAACTCCCGATCAAATTGAGCTAGCGAGTCGGGAAAGCCACCAATGGACTCAGGAAGACCTGCCGAATCGAATGATATGCGACATGACCTCTTTCGACCAACTTCGTGACCTGGGGGTGCTGACCTGACCTTGACCCGAGGTCAACACCCCAAGTTGACCTGACCCGGACAAAAAGCATATCATTCGACGCGCCTGATCAAGGCGAACACGATGCTGCCAAAATCACGGCTCTGCGGCCGTTTTTTGCGAAGTTATTCACCAAAAACTGAACTGTACTCTGGGGCACTTGACCTGACCTCAGAGGTCACCGGTTGACCTAGGACCTTAAAATCGGGTACCAATCTCTGCGTCTCGTAACGGCGCACACGCTCGTTTTTTTCCGCGACGCGCTAGCTCCACCAGGGGCGAAACGGCGAGGGGGGGGTCGTACCCCCCCCCCCCCTCGGCCGGCGCGTATGTAGAAAACCAACAGGTCCGGCGAGGGTTAAAATATATAGGTCCTGATGCTCCTCATCTGGACCTATACGATATGGTTTCATCATGCACAGACATTCACCTACGCTGATATCCATTCCTTGTATCAAATGTCAAGGTGAAATGGGAGAAAGTGGCCCTTGGAATGTTGCATGCCACCCCAGAACCTACTATGTAGATTCCGCATACCATGGGTTTATGGTCGCACTTTTTTAAATACCGACAACATACCCGACAGGTAATTTAGAGCACACGTGCATGACATAATGCCATCGTATTGATAAACGGCCAACACGTTTCGTCTTAATTATTTGCCACAAGAACTTGATATCATGAAAAGTATTCGTTATTAATGGATCTAATATGAAGCAGTTCTGATTCCTGTCATGTGCTACTCCATTGGTCATAAGTTACATACAGTTATTTCAGTGCTAGCCAGTCAAGCAGCACTGCACTTGCATGCACTGTGTTCCACAGTTGTGTATTTTCCTGGATGCACGGCTCTGTGCACCTGTATCTATCAGTGGCCCTCCATTACCACTTTTCCATTAGTTCACGGTGGTTTGATTGCTCGAACTGACCAGCCTTCCCGTGGGAACTGCACTTGAAGCCGTGGCGTCGCTCGAAGAATGACGTGCCGCTCGCAATGGCAGCGCCGGCCGCGTGCCGAGCTATTGGCAGCTGGGCTGAGGCGAGCAGCCGCTGAGAAGGACGATCCCACGGTGTGCCCGCCGGCGTGTCGGCATGCGGCGTGACGGAGCGCGCATGACAGCGTCCAACAATTGTTTGTCGATGCTGATTAAAGCCATTTTACTTTTTTAGGGCGTTGCTTTTTGCAATGTTTGCCTAATCAGTCGTTTAGTGTAAAACATACAGAAAACCTGCATTAATTATTGTTTCTTTCGATTGAACATGTACTATTGCATCAATAATGCACATCAGCAGTAAAAGATGGGCAGAATATGCTGCGTCCTGGCTTTTTATCTCATTCACTGAACTTTGAAAGTATTTCATCGCAGCCAGGATATAATTCATTCCTCAATAGCCCAAAATGTTTCACTTTTATACATTGTTGCCCAAAGAAAGATCCTTAGTCCTGTGGCTGCGATTTTTTTACCAGAAAGGCTCGATAGATAATGCGCTCGATAAGACGTAGTCAGTTTAATTTCTTATAACTGGGATAATTGTATTGTATTGTATTGCCGTCAATATTGTATATTGACGGCAGCGATAAGCATAAGACTCGGCTGCCAAAATGCATTCACAGGCACTGGTCATTTGATTGGTTTCCTAAATTTCTCGCCTCTCACAAGTCACACGGCACACGTGTCACCGCAGTGTCGCATCCAGAGCGAGCGAGCTCCATTGAGCCTCCCCCTCCCCTCCCTCCCCGCGCGACGGCAGCAGTGCGGCGGCGAGCTGACCCGTCAGGCGAGTCCGAGAATCCTGCCGCGGTGGGGCCGAGGGGCTGCGGTCTACATTCCAGAGCCCTGGCAGGCGGCCCTTGGGACCCCGGCGGGTCGCTGGTCGACGCACGGCATCCACACACAGGGACCAGGCAAATGGCGGAGACCTCAGTGAACTTGCTAAGACGGGCGCGAGTCCGATCAAGGTATTATGGGAGATTGGAACCTGTCAGGCCATCACGAGACCTCGCCAAATTAAGACCCGGCCAAGCGGCCCGCCGTGCGGAGACGGCGAACACTGGGAGATTATGACGCAGTCGGGCGGGCCAAGGTGCGGTTTTATTTGGAATTAGTTTCGGCCACCGCGCGTCGCAGGTTCGCGGTCGGGTGAGCGTTTGTGTGCTGTCCGGTCCGTTTGGGAGCTGCCGGGTGTCGCTGCCCCCCCCCCCCGCGCTGAGTGGGGAGGGTCGGGCGGTGGAGGGCGAGCCCTCGCCGGCCGCCGGGCGAGCCAGCAGCGGCCGCAGATGCAGGTATGTTTGTCGACAGACCGGCACGCGTTTCGGCCGGCTGTGCTACTTTTCACGGGGGCCCACCTGGCCAATGGCGGCTTACTGGGGCTGACTGGAACAGGCAGCTGTGTGGAAAATATGTCAGTGTTCCGGGCCATCACCTGGTGTTTACTCCATGGGCATGCTGAATTTTCCAGCGATTGGATATTCATGTGTTGATGAGCATCCATTTGCTCCAGTTTTACCGCTAAAAGAACACAAAATGCATGCATATCGTGACCATTTATGGCTTATAATTAATAATATGCTGTCTAAGATCCTTTGCAAATATGCTTTTCGAATGGTCTGTTTCTGCAGCTGTGCACACAACTTTCACATTTCCTACATGGTGATCCTAAGGACGCAGGCAATAAATACCCTCGCTCTCTGGTTATCAGTCCGACGATCATCGGCCATGCATCATGTGAACTTCACTGTAAACCTCACTCTGCCTCCATTCCTTGTTCCATTCTCTTTGGCCTATTGGGTTCATGGCCCAATAGATAACTCGGTGTTAAATGTGCTCCCTAAACGAGCGGCCGGTTTTGACAAGATCCCTGCGATAGGTCCGAGTGTTTTTCTCTCGGGCTGAGCCGAGCAGTCCGCTGCCCTCTTTCTGTTATGGACGACTGACACCGACCGCCGCCCACAAAAACTGGGCCGACTTTTTACCAAAGGAATGCGACGATGAATAGTTATTCCGCTACCGTCTAACGAGCCGTGGCCTGGATACCCGCGGTCGTACTGCATTGACGCGTCGTTAAAAATCCTTTCGTCCTACCACTCGCGAGAGAGCTGAGCTACTCTCGCATTGTTTTAGTGTGTTTTTAGCTGAAGCGGCGTGGTTTTAAGCGCACCTTCGGGGCTTAGCGTCGCGCGCATCGCGTATCACTGGTGCAGAAAAGCCTTAGAAACCAGCACAGAGCTGCGGTCTAAGCCGATGGGAGCACGTGTCCCTTCAGGACCAGGATGTTGGCAGGTCGCAGCCGGCGGAGAGGGGCCGGGGGTGGGCACGGGAATTCCTCGGCACTTGAATGTCCTGAAGATGATAGGATAAAGTGTGAATGGACGGCTGAACAAAGCTGCGGCGCATCTGGACAGGCTGATCCTTGTGCGGTGGGATGTTTGTACTTTGCTCATGTAAATCTCTTCAAACCTTCCACGTTTTTAACCCAACAGGTAACCAGACCGGCGCAACGGTTGTTTTGAGCTGGTGTCGGAATTGGAGTCTGAAGCTTCAATTACGCTTAAATTAATTATTTTATGGCAACATTTTCTAGGTCCTTTTACAACTGATGTGTCTGACTGATTCAAACATCTCATTAATTTCTATTGTGCCTAAATGATGAACATGTCACATGTGGTTTAAATCTCATGTTATCAAAATTTGAACTTCAAGTCGAGCATTTCCCCTTTATTGTGGCATGTATTTCCGCTTCCAAGCTTGCAACTCGATGTATAAATATCATAATGATCTGCTTTATTAATCATTTTGTTCTAATGAGACACGCGACTGCAGGGTCGCGCCACTCGCCGTTCCTTGGATACCACGTGCCGCTGCACTGAGGTCACATGGCGTCTGAGAACGCCCCGCCCAGACACCGCACAGTGGCATTTTCTGGGCGTGGGACCGGGCGCGCGCTCATTGACTCCGCTCGGCCCGCGCTCGGAGGCCATTCCTCAGTCCAGAAGAACCGAGCACTGGCCGACGTAAAAACGGCCCGGTATGCGCGCGGCCGGAGTGACGGCCGACCAGCTATTCGGTCGGCGCTCCGCGGCCCACGCGGATCGCCACTCACAGGTCGGGCCGGCCGCACCGGGCCCAGAGTTATGCGGACAGACGCCGCGCCGTAAGTTGTCGTTCCTTTGACCACGAATTTACGGGCCCAATGACCGATATATTTATGGCCACCGTTTGATATAGCGGTCGTGCCAAGACAAGTGGGTCCCTGGATGAAAGCGTGCGTACGTTAGTGGATCGGTAAATTTATACACAATGAAAGGCTGTATTTGTTTCTCGGCCTACTCTTTCCAGCTGCATTGTTTCAGCTGAATTCTCATTTCAATCACAGCAAAGATAACGATGAACTTTCTAACACATGCATAGACTGTAGTCTCTTACCGAAGAAGCTAGCCCAGCCACTCGATTTTAAATCCCCTCGTGTCGCTATTTTGTCTGTCCTTCGACCCACCGTACTATGTAGGTACCGACGAAGATCGGAGGGCAGCCATCTCTCTCTCTCTCTCTCTCTCTCTCTCTCTCTCTCTCTCTCTCTCTCTCTCTCTCTCTCTCTCTCTCTCTCTCTCTCTCTCTCTCTCTCTCTCTCTCTCTCTCTCTCTCTCTCTCTCTCTCTCTCTCTCTCTCTCTCTCCTCTCTCTCTCTCTCTCTTTCTCTCTCTCTCTCTCTCTCTCTCTCTCTCTCTCTCTCTCTCTCTCTCTCTCTCTCTCTCTCTCTCTCTCTCTCTCTCTCTCCGGCTGCCACCCGCTGCCGTCCCGCCCATCCAAGCAGTCACTATCTTCGCTGCCCATCTTGATCTCGCACAGTCCGTGCCCTTTCATGTGCAAATGGGATTAGAGGCGCTCCCGGCAGGCTAACCATTACGAATTATCTATCGGACGAGGTGGCCGTAAACTCCGCTCACCAGGCGACAGTTACGGCGCGATGGAGACATCGGCGGCGCACTGCGGCGCGTGACGCGACCCGCCAGTTACGACCGTCACGTGGTTGGGTCACTGCCGGGCACTGGAGTCACGTAACTGTCAATGACGGAACGAGTGGCGCCAAAAACTCCAGTAGCTATCTCTTCTATTTACTATGCTCTTAGTGCTGCTTTAGACAGAGCCTTCTGTTTTCATAACTATCAGTACCTACCTATTTTTTCATTTTTATGTGAAAAACTGATATTTATTCGGGATCATCAATGTGCTACGGCAGCCAGGTTATGTGTGATGGATCGCGAACCTCCCTCTTGTGTTGCTTCAGTTGCTTGGTGACTCATGTCAAGACCGAAGTTCACAATGTTCTTTTTTCCAAAGCTCCGCAGCAATCGATATGCGTCTCTATCAGCTGTGGCGGTATTAGACCTTAACCCGCGCACCGACGGGGGGGGGGGGCGGATATCCGCCCCCCCTGAGGTTTTTCGCGGATAGCGGGAAAACCAAATTTGGTATGACTATAACCTCATCAATTTTACACATGGTGTGCAAGTTTGAACTTCCTAACTTTTAAGGTCAGGTCACCAGGTCACTTTGAATGACCCAACCTCAAGTCACTTTTTTGCAACTTTGTCACCGTGCCAGAGCTACAGTAGATGTCGGAGGCCTTTGAAAGTCGCAGGATGTTATTAGGTCATTAGTAGCTACAATTTGTATATCTCGGAATTTTGATGTCGGTGACCTAAGGTCAGGTCAATTTCGCGACCTCCCCATTATAAGTCAATGGGGGAAAAATCAACTCCCTGTTTTTACCACTAAAACGGGTCGGAATGGCCCCATATACCATACATGACTTCACATACGATCAACCTTCACTACCTTGAGGTCTGTTTTGCTGTTGGGCAGCTGTAAGGTCATGTGACGTCATCAAAGGTCACCAAAGGTTTTTGGCCAATAACTCCTTACAGGAACAAGATACAGCCGCGCGGATGGTCTCATTGTGTTCAGCTCGTCAAGACGCATCGAATGATATGCATGATGACCTCGAGGTCACGTGACCTGAGGTCAACCTTTGACCTTGACCTTTCGAGGTCAACATATATATCATTCGATGCGGATTGACGAGAGGATCACGATGATGCCCTTAGTTTGTTCCTATCTTGACTGCTTCGAAAGTTATTTGAGAAAAACCCTCTCCATATCTAGCGCCGCCATTTTGACTTTTTCGACCCCTGTGACGTCATCTTTGACCTGACCTGAAAATGACCTTTGTAAAAATTGTAGACCTTGTCCGTGCGTATCCGATGCCGTTTACCGCTTGTCGCTATCTTGCTTCGTTCCCGAGATCTCAGGGGGGGGGGGGCGGTCATCCGCCCCCCCCCCCCCCCGTCGGAACTAAGTTGGCGCAGACCCCCGTCGGTGCGCGGGTTAAGAACTCAGATTTCATCGCTCATTGCGCGGCGCAGTTGCGTGGTGCTAGCTTTTTGCTTAGCAGTCTCCGCCGTCCTTTGCGTAACTTCTGGTGTTATACGCACACTCGCGATCGCAGTCTCCGGGACACGCCCAGCGATACAGTGCTGAGGCTGAGGGTCAGGTGTTTTCTTGTTCTGCAATGCAGTCTCCTCACACAACTCGCCGGGGACTGCAATGCTGGCGTGCCACTAGCACCCATAGATGTGGTAAATGTTCTTCGGTTGCAATTGAGCGAGCAGCGAAGGTGCAAATGCATGGCGCCACGCTGCATTCCACTTCGTTGCTCCAGCAGAAATTTGTGTGTTGCCGATCTAGTATGATGAAAATTATATCTGTCATATACCTTTTCACCTTTCGGCCGGCTATGTGTTTCAGCTCTGTTGGATCCCAGGATCCATCAGCATTGGCTGATTCTTTGCGCGCCCTCCGCATGATGACCAGCTCCGGTCGGAAACCAGACCATCTCCTCATCCTCCTCCCTCCGTTGGGTGTTTCCCTCACACAGCGGAGCCGGAGCTCACCGTCACAGGGACGTCCTTCGCCCGCGGCGGGGGTGTCTCAAGTGTCCGTCGTGACGTCACGACTCCCGGACATGCCAGCCCTCTGATGACGCCGGACATGATTTATGCTGCGCGCCGGCACTCAAAGACCGGTATGGCACACGGCTCACGGCAACCAGAGTGGATTTATGGCACCCTGGTTATTCATGCAATTAATCCGCTCTTTGAACAGAACGATCGTAGTGATAATACATGATATGTATGAATGGTCATGTGAGTTGATAGGGCTGAGGGTCAATAATATTTGTCTGTTATTAGGCCTCTATACCAGGCTTATCCAGAATAAAGGACCAGATGCAAGTGTCCAGTAGATTTGGATTTCAGCCATGCAGAAAAGCTTGAATGGCATGCAGAATTGCAGGACGACGACTAGGTCCGCTTATGGTCTCGTGCATTTTGTGCAGGTGTTCTCTTTGAAATAAGCTCAGCCACGCTTTTCAGGTGGTAAGCTTTCACTGAAAAGTAAAGGCTTAGCGTCCTTCATAGTGCGTCCAGGTGCTCATAAAAGCGGATGTAAGCATTTCAAAGAAACGAAAGAGCATCGAGTAGATTTGAGGCACGTATTAATATCCAGCAACTTTGCATTCCGGCAGTTGTATTCTAAGGATGTTGCCTAATATTGAGCATTCATGTGACATTCTTCATTGAATGTATTCCGTTTTGCCTTTTTATGCATGACATGCATTGTTCTCACTTTCCTGTAAAATTATCTGTATTTTAGAAACATGTCATGCAAATTGTTTCCGCCGTAAGGGCCTTGGGAATACCCTTTTGTTGAAAAGCAGCAGTGGCAAAAAGTCACTTGGTATGCCGTTTAGAATTCAGTAACGCGCTGAGCACAAACACCGCACACATTCAGGTGGTGTCCAAATAACACGCGGGCCATCCGGCCGGCTCGCTCCCACGGTATCAGGAGGCTCTCCCGGCCGTCCCTCGGCGGGCGCGCGCATAGTTAGCCGCAATATATCCATTTTCTGACGGGACCCGCGCGCGGCTCGGTGTCCCGCCGGGCGCCCCGCCGCGCAGGGGCGCCCTGCCGGCGGGCGCCACGCACGCTCCGCGCTGCCGCCGGGGCGCCATTGTGGCGTCAGGTCGGGTCAGCGCCGGCCGCCGCCACTGGACGGACTCAAAGACACCGCGGCGGCGGCCGGGCCGACCTGCGCGTGCTGTGCGCAGCGGGAGGGGAGGGAGGGGCGGACCGTGCCGGGCGGACCGCCACCGCGCCGGTCCTCGACCACCGCGGAGTGAGACCTCACTGGACGGACGTGTCGCCGGAGAGGATGGGTGGTCCGCGATCCCCTCGCCTACTCAGTCCGAACACAGCAGATGGAGGAGACAAATGGCATATTAAACGAGTGAGCTGGTGAAAATGACTGTAGACGCTCCTCAGATGACGACAATCAGTCTGAAGTCCAACACAATGGTGCTGATCGCTGTGTGGCTGCGTCTTATGATCATAAACCGTCCCCGCTCTGGCAATGGAGTCTCATTAATGTTTCGATATTTTTCAAAATATTTTCCAAAATCTGCTATCTTTTCCAGATAGCAAGTCATGGCAGGTGTTAAAATATGAAACCTATGTTGAAACCATGAATTTCAAGCTTTCTCGTGTTGTAGCGTCTTCGTGACCAAGCTGCGTCCAGGTGTGTTCACCACCTGTTGTAGTCAGGTATCTATGGAATCAATACAGAGCTCGATATACCTACCTATATATCCAGCTTGCATCCAAACACGTTCACATACCCATTGCTCACGCAGTGTCAATTATGATCCAGGTGGTGGCGCCCTACCCCGCCGAAATTCCCGTGTGTTTGGGCGATGGCTGGCACTCAGACGCTGTGTTATCTTTTCGGTCGATAAACCTCTCACAGTCCCTCTCCGTCTCAGTGAGTGGCGCCCGCCGCGCGCTGCTCACTCAGCCTATAACGCTGTTTGTGACGGCCAGTCAATCCGTCATGGCCGGCCATTTTGTCGCCTGTTTTCCTGACCGTCCACAGGGGAGGTGGTGGGGCCCGCCGACGCCCTCTTGATCCCTATCAGTGCACGCGCATTGACTTAATGGAAATGCTTGTCATTCCGTATGAGCGCCGGTGGCGGCGGTGTGAATGGAAGGCACGCACTGGCGGCGCAGCGGCCAGGAAAACACGCGCCCGGCCCGGCGGCTGAAATACTGGCCGGCCCCGGCCGAGGCGAGCTCGAGTGGGACTCCACAGTCAGAGTCAACAGCGGCCCACGGACCGGGCCGCGGCGGCATATATTATGACGGCGACCGCATTTAAAATTCCGGGGGAATATGGCTGCGGCTGTGGAGGGATGCCCCAGGCTCGGGGCTGATTGTGTTTGTCCTCATGCTTAGGAGGCTTGTGGTGTTTGGAATATGCATGGATCAGGTTATTTGTCTTTACAGAGAACATGTAAATAGTGGTGTGTATCTGTTCATCAACATCACGTTTCAGTACTATTCATGTTTAGCTATGTTGAAAGATGTTTTGAGAGTCGAGTAGCTTACCTTCTGTTTTACAGTTGAATTCAAATTGCGTAAGGCTTGGCATAGTTGTGACACCGTCTGATCGTATCAACCCAGCGAAGGTAGACTATCTTTTATAATTCACCCGGGCAGACAGGCACACAGCACATGTCTGCCACTGAATCCAGAGCGAGCTAAGCTTTAGTGGTCATACGCTGGGTCTGCTTCCATGTGTCTGTCAATGATCGGACAACAGCAGAACCTAGACTGCGGCGCCCGCTGGCCCAATGCTCAAGTCTCTGGATCTCTATCTCGAAAACCGCTCCCTAGCCTGAGGCGGAAACTGCTGGTGCGGGGTCCTGTGTCTAGACATGTTTCTGAATGTCTCAGCACAACGCCTGTTTTGTCTTTGGTTTTCTGGGAACTGTTTTGTCTCCACTTTGTCTCGGTGCTTGTCATGTCGGGGTTTTAGTGGACTATTTGTCACTGGACACTGGCCATGAAACCCGAGAGGTCATGCGACACGACTTCAGCAGTGGCTCGTTGCATGCAGGACATCGTTCGTACCTTATGTGCTACACAGGACGTTTTTCGAGCGTGGGGTCGCAGAGGTGGAGGACATGCGCGCGCAGTTTTCATCCATCAGCAGTTCGTGAACCATAAGCCCCATTTTCTGTCACCCCGCGGTGATCTCTCCTTTGTAACCGATCCTGCCGCCAGCGGAGGGCGGTCGGTCTGTCAGACCAGACCTGTCTGCTGTCCGCGCGGACACGACACCGGACACGCGGGCGGCGCGCGGACACCGTCAGCGACACCTCCTCTCCTCGTAACGGCCAAGGTCAGACGCGACACCCTGCCCGGCCCGGCGGCGCGACCGTCGTCTAAATAAGCATCAGCCCGCCGCGGCGCCGCCTCTTGTTGCCGATGCTCACTCAGATAAGCGCTAATAAATAAGGTGCTGGAATGTCAGAGCGGCTCCACGCGCGGCAATAGTGTTCTTCATCAGACGACAAGGACTAGTGACGGGTCATTCGCATACAATGGCACCGGTAACGGATTCAGCCTGTCACGCTTAAACCGGCAGCGAGCGGCTCTATACGGCTGTAGCCTTGTCACTGGGACGGAGTCTCATTGGGAGAGAGGACAATTTGAAAGCGGCTTAGTGAGTGATGCATGGCCATATTATGCACCACATGAGATTCTGCTCCTCCCCCTCATCTAGCTACTGTGATAATATCTCTCATTTCTCTTTCGATTATAGTCAGCGGCTTCATAGCCTCAGCTCAGGAAATCGCATTTTCAGAAAATACGGCTACTACACAATAGAACATGGTGCGTGTACTTGTTTCGCTGTCATATTGTGCCATGTGAACAGCGATTGTTCATCTCATTTCCTCCAGCGCCGGCTGATAATTACATGCGGTTGGACCGAACTATGTCGATGACTGGACGGAGACAGGTGGCCATTATCTATTCAGACGCGTCTGTCGGCCTTGTTCTCCTTACCTCGATACGCTTCCATACATCGACTCTCTCCACAGTCATTTCTGTAAACGAAAACGGCCCCGGCTCGAACAGTAATGAATGATTTAATACCGGCACACTTAGTTTCCGGCAGGAGAGACGATTTGAATCATTTCGAGCATATCATTTCCATCATACCGGGTGAAAGTTTCCATTGTTCCTACCGGAAGCGCCCTGGTCAAAGACATACATACGTTAGACAGAATTCAAAGACACGTGTGAAGCACTCCTTCAGCCGGGGAGGGCTAACATTCTTCTGCTAAACGTAGTGTTTGTAAAATAACTTCACTGTCTCACAGTGTACGTTTTATCTTCCCGCCCGCACGCGACCCACCCCGGCCGGCGCACACCACCTCTCCGATAATGTCTGCAGCGATGCGTGGAATGTCCTACTCCTCACCCGCGCCTGACACACAGAGGGGGTCGTCTGTCGTTCCGACATTCTTCTGGGCGTGTGCAGCTGATCGTGTGCGGCCAGTCGGGCGCTCGTTAACGCTGCGCCGCTCACCTAGCCACTCGGGTCCGGATATAGCCCATTTCCCGGCACCCGAGCCGCGGCACCCCACTCTGCTCCGCCCTGGCACCCTCCTCCGATTACCCCCCCCCCCCGTAATCCATCCGCGCGCCGATTACAGGGACCAGCTGTCGCGGAATGTGGTCAATGCTCGCGCGGCTGGCGGCGCCCTGTGAGCTATGGCTCCCCGCGGCAGGCGGCGACCCGTCTGCAAAGGCGTGCGTCAGCCAGCGATCGGCTCTGAAGGACCAATTACCCATCGGCCACAAAAATCTACCAGTGATCAGCCCCGCCGGCCCGACCGACCCTGGGGCTGTCCCCGCAGCCGCGGTTAAATATGCACGGCGGACGGGCTGGAATTCGCAGCGTCCGTGCCTTACTGACTGGAACGGGTCGGGGTAGGGGTGGGGTAAGCCAGGACGAGGAATGTCCAGTATGCGCCTTCCCAGGTCCCAGCCGCCACCCCCGTCGCCGTAAGGGACACTCATAAACTGGCGAATCATGAAGACGGGGGACGTGTGCTTGTTTTTCCATCTAACTCACTGCGACAGACGTCACGCTGGGGATCGTGACGTCAGCCGTGGGGTTGCCAGTCTAGTATGAACTAGACTTCGACCCCCCCTGAATAAAACTGCATTTTCACAGCCCAAGGTTGGGAAGAGATTTACCACATGCCGTACCGGCGCAACAGTTAATATCATGTTCATTTGATATTTTACACTTTAATCTTAATATCGTGTTAATATTATATTAGTACTATGTTCAAATTTATAGTCACCGTGATTATTTTTTGTGTTTTTCATTATTGGGCTGCGTTGAGTATGAAAGATGAAATTCCTACTTCCCCCTTATTTAGGGTTTGAAAAAGCTGAGGATGAAGATGGTGAAGCGCCAGAAGTTAGAATAAAGATATGGAGTCCAGCAGGAATGAGGAAACCGTGAGGAAAACTGAAAATCGGGTGAAACGCTGAATCAAACGCGTCTTGGATCCCAGCTGGAACAATATCAAATGTTTCATTGTGGCACGTTAAGATGCTTCACGCATTTAAATTGATCGTTTTTTGCGTGCATTATGTATAAATAATTATTATTACGATTTCCGACCATGTTCTGCAGCAATAAATACATTGGCATTAGAACGATAACCTTGTTTAGTTGAATTACGTTGACAGCAAAAGTAAGTAAACACGCAGTCACTTACTTTTGCTGTTGCTGTTAGTGAACACAAAATCCGTAAATATCTTCTTTGAAATTGGTTCTTCCGCTCAGAATATTCAGTAAAATTTTGTCTGGGAAAATCAAAAAGCCCTAGGGCCGAATCGTTTCCCAAATACCTTCAACATTAGCCGAGGCGGGCCGAAGCCATTTCCCAAATGCACGTGCTAATGTTAAAGGGATATCTCGGCATGTGGTAAAGCTTTTCATAACTTGGAGGTCTCTTATACTCACAGAGATGACCACTTTTACAGGGCCTCCTAACCTGCACAGAGGGCCTCCAAGCCTGCACAGATGTTGAGATGTTGCCTGAAAAGCTAGATAAGCTCAATAGACGCAGTTTTTTTTTGGGGGGGGGCCAACAAGTGGGAAGATGGGGCCTCCAACAGGTGGGATTATGGGGGGGGGGCCTCCTGGTTTCTAATGGCCCCTCCCTTGGAGATTTTCTGGATCCGCCCCTGGGCCTCGGGCCAAGCATCAAGCTGCCTTCATAGGGCGACAGAAATCTGGCGTCAAACTGCTCGTCCTCTCACATGAGTCGGATGATAGGATGAAGAGGAGCCGACATGTCTCCACCGCTGCAGATAATCCGGGTAGCGGCGCCGTCTCATGTCGCTCTCCACAATGGCTGAATGCACTCTGGTCACAAGATCACTAGACTTGATCGGATCGCGCAGGATTGCGCGGATTGCAACCGAGGGTTGACTTAGTCATACGGGCATCCGTTAGATGCCTCTTTTCATAAACTGCCAACTGCAGCTGAGTCGGTCTCCTTTGAGAGAGATTTTATTCGGGCATTTAAATAAGCACTTTCCTGTCAGACGACATCCTGCTATGTCCGTGCAGAGATGCCGTCTAAGCTAGTCCCACAAAGTGCGCCGAAGCGTCTCAGATGCGAGTAATAAGAACAATCTGGATCATCACTCTGGATAAGAACGCGGTACAGGAAAATAACTTGTGAACAGTGAACACAAATTTGGCATACTCTTAGTCTAGACTCTTGAAGGTGTAAAGAAAACATGAGCTGGGGCGCATATTCGCATAGATGCAGCGCTCTCTCCACGCCCCACCCCGCGCCGGCACCACCCGGTCTTCTGGCCTTGTCTGGCCATCGCTGGCTGAGCCGGTCCATAATCACGGCGTCCAATACAGCACTCGTGCCGCGGCAGCGCCCGTCCAATACAGCACCCCGGCCGCGGCAGCACCCGTCCAATACAGCACCCCGGCCACGGAAGCGCCCTTCCAATACAGCCCCGAGGCCGCGGCGGCGCCCCAGCGCCGGCGGCCGGCGCGGCGCCCGGCACCGTATACCGCCCGAGAGCGCCGGCGGCGGCCACGAGCGGCTCTCCGTGCACCCGCTGAGGGCATTCCGATGCTCGGCACCGCCGGCCGTGGTCTATGCAGGCCGCATTCCTGGCCGGTAATTCTGCATGACTGTGCAATGTGCATGGCTGTGGGCCGGCGGCGGGCTCGCGCCGGCCGTTGGAACCCACTCCCTCACTTCACTGGCTGGCACGGACGGCACGGCACGGCCGTATGAAAAACTGCACGGCGGCACGGAACGGCACGGAACGCGGAAAGCCAGGACAACCGAGAATTCGTGTGGCCAGTCACGGCACTTAACGCTACCGAGGGGAATGACAGGAAGGTGTGGAAGCGAGGGCGCACAAAATCACGGAGAGTGGGCTCATGACGGGAGGTGATGCAACAAATCAAAGCTGATATGAAGAATATGGACTATCTGATAGTTTTAAGCAGTCATTTGACGAAAAATGTGATTCATTGAAGTCTAGACAGTGCACCAGAGCACACATGGTCGCTCCAGCGGGTGGCATTTGGCGACAGGATTGGGTCACTCGGTATCAGCTCGCCGACTCTCAAGTCTCAACGGTCAACGGTCAACGGCAGACGTT
Source organism: Amphibalanus amphitrite (assembly GCF_019059575.1). Lineage (NCBI taxonomy): Eukaryota > Metazoa > Arthropoda > Thecostraca > Balanomorpha > Balanidae > Amphibalanus > Amphibalanus amphitrite. The sequence continues at coordinate 39,898 of NW_024882106.1, forward strand.
CAAACCGATCTACTGGAACGGTCCCGCCAGCCTATGGCCGCGGGCACAGCCCAAACCAGGCCGCGCCCCGAAACCGTTCGTGATCATCTGGGCGGAGATATGCCGGAGAGCGTTCGAAGACAAGTTTATTGGGAGGATTGTCGGCGGCCTATAATTTGGAGACTTGTAGCTGGCATCTTGCACGAATACATCACCTGACATAGTCGTAAAGTTTATACACAGAGTCGTAACGGATTAATATTTTTTGTTCTGTTGAGCTGTAGGACGAGGATGTGCAAATCTTGAACAAAGCTGTATTTGTAAGCTATTCACAGAGTCATAATTGAACAAATGGATCGCTATGTTGCACACCTTAAGCACTTGCGATAGTCTTCGCGTTCAACTGCATTCCCAACAGTTTGACGGATCCTTAAGTGAGGACAAGGCGGACTTTGTAGAAATTAGAAACTTAAATTCCTTACCGCGAAATGGTCTTAATGTGCAATGACGATAGGTGTTGAAGGTCTTTGTCACTTTAGATGGCTGGTCAGTTCCCTCGAAATATTTTAGCACACAGGGCATGGGACTGGTGCAAATCGTCGATTTCCAAGAAATCTTACGATCTTTTCCCAAGATCCGTGAAACCTATTTGCTAGCAATATGGCAGGCAGTCGATAACTTACGGTGAACATGAATAAAATACAGCACATTTCAATCATATTTGCATGATAGAGGTGTTCATGTAATGAAAAACACCACAAAGCACTGCGCACGAATGCTTCAAATCCTGTATTCTCTGAAACACTGAAACATTCAAGCTCCTGCAAATCATGAATTTAAACGTTCAAGGAGCGGTCGGGTTAATCTGCTTGTCATTTTTGTTTTATTCATGGACTTACACTAACTCCATATTTTGAGCATTTTACATCCTCACTCCGTAAGTTGCGTTTGTTAGTGTCCATGGTGATAGGTCAAGATGTATCAACTATTCAAGCGTTATGACAAACCACCCTGACGCCTCGATCTGAGTCGCCGACGTGTGCCACAGCGCTCATCTGCCACACTGTCATCACAACTGCCATCGCCACAACTGTCATCATCACAACTGTCATCATCACAACCGTCGTCACCACAGCTGTGGGCTCTGACTGATTCTGACACATTTGTTCCGCCGTAAACTGTCCACAGTCGACGGTAAGCAGTCGCAGACTGTGAGCTTTTCAGAACAGTCGTCTCACGGCCTCCAGTATGCATTTACTAGTCACCACTCGATCCTATATTTGACACTCTGATCTGTATTCTATAACCACCCTGTTGTTGAGCTGGCCTGCAAGCGGCTCGGCTGGCCCGGCTCGCAGAGACGGCGCAGAAACGGCCGTGCGTTTAATGCCTTGTGCCGTGCTTGCCGGCTTGCATTACACTTAACATCGCGTTGCATATTCGGATCAGGTTCTAACAGCGATAGCAGTGTCACGTGCCCATTGAGCCGAGTTCAAGCCACCGAGAGGCTTCGGTGCTAGAGCCTTACTCAGCAATGTAGTCTCCTCGTGGTGTAGGGCTATGCTAACTGGTGATTCTTTTCTGTTTTCTGCTACAGTCTCCTCGCGTAATAGTTACCGTCTTTCACATGCGTCGTGTTTTGAGGCCGCGTTTTGTTTATTCTCATACATTATTGAGACCTAATGACTCCGACATATAATGGCATTATTTGGATTAGCACTAACGCGTATGACATAACCCACTTCCTCTCCATTCTTTCCTATTTGTTCACTGGTCATTGGGGCATCACTCCCCCACGCTTGTCTTCAATCACTTACTGTTATGGTTTACAAAACAGTACGGCACGGAGCTCTTCTGATTCAGGTCTTGAAAATGCTGCTCTAGCTGTCGTAGAAGTTCAGCCTGCAACCTGACGGCGTTCCAAAGTGGCGGAGAGCGGTTTGTCAAAGGGATATGCGGTGTCCGGTGAATAGGCCTCAGTCTGCCAAGCGGAAATGGTGGACGTTACTCAGACATTTTCTGCCGAGATGGGGCGCCATTGCCGTCGTTCTCCACATTACCATGCCTACATTATTGTCTTCGTTCTCCACATTAGTTATTATATCTAAATTAGATATGACATGTTTCCTGGAATTTGGAAGTTGGATAGTCAGCGTGCATATCCAATCATTTCAGTCCAGGTGCGGCCCCATGACTGCTGCGCTGCTGGACCGGAAAGCCTCTTACCCTGCCTCCAAAGTCAACTTCAATAGGCTCCTCGATCGATCGAACCCTGTTTGTCGCCGCTCAAAAGTCACCTACGCATTCCCTGGGACCAGGTGCGAAGAGAAAGGGTTGGGGACACCCAAATCCGGCGTCTTAGGCCTGAATGTCTCGCCAAGGGCCCTCATCAGTTCCGGTGGACAATGCGGGGGCCGACTGCCTGAAAGGGCCGCCATCCCGGTTTAATCGGCAGCACAATACCGCGGCTCACACGCGCCGGCCGGCCGGCTGGCAAATTCCCAATAGTGCTACACGCTACGCACAGCCCGGGCGGGTGACGTCACGGTGTCGTCACTCGCGTCCGGGGCATGCGCAATGCGCATGGGGGCCCGCTCGGGCTCGGCTCTGGAGGCGCCGGCGGCAGGCGGCTCAGAGAGATCTGCACGGCCGATGGGAGGGGTTCCGAGATGTGCACGACCGATGGGAGGGCTCGAAGACCACTGCTCTGATGCTTTAGTCATTAGTCAACTACACTGCGAACGATTTATCGGGTTTATCCGAGTCCCGACGCAAGGGAAGTTGCGGCGAAAGAGCCTGAGGTTGTTGCGTCATGCAGCATTATGGTAATCGAAATGTACTCTGCTCGTGCGGTGCGAGTTGGAGTGTTGGCTCGGTGGTAGGGCGAGCTGTGCACGGCTGGTGGCAGGTTTTGAGGACCAACATTCCACCACGGCTCAAGTAAGCGTATCCGTCGTGAATGATTTACGCACCAGATGTTTGACAAAGCAAATGACCTCAAACAAGTGACACCGAATAGCGAGATGCTACGTTATTGCAACGTAGGTGAACGAGATGCACTCGCATCAATTACGAGTTTGACGGCAGCTGTAGCTGATCCGTTTATACCAAGGCTATAGAACGTTTATGCATAGTGTTCGGCGGTGTCCCTGGGTTTAAGTAAGTTGAGGTAGAAGAACAGCAAATTTCCAGCCAGTTTCTAAACTCTTCTCGGGTTTTGACGTTACATCTCAAAGCCAAATCTTTGCAGTTCACGTGGATGTTCAAAATGCCTGAAGATTCATTTTTTTTCCGAAAAAAAACATCCTTTTCCATCGAACACCACAGGTGCAGAAACAACACTACCCACAAATCCAACACGAATTCAGAATTACAGTCTAACAGGTCTAACACCATCACGGTCAAATTCAACACCCAGCGCACCGACTCGCTCTATCGTCTGGAGGAAGATAGGCCCCTCTTGCACGGAGACACAAGTCAAAATCGTTTTCAAGTGATTCTAAATGGTCCGCACTCCGCACTCCGCAGACCATCAATATCGAATATGAATCTCAATCTAAATACGTTACCAAGATAATAGACATATTCGTCCAAGGAGACTGCGAATTCGGGATGAGTCTCCGTGCAAGAGGGGCCTATCTTTATACAGACGATGGATTGAGTCAGCGCACCCAACAAACGCCAGCAATTGCCCCCTTTAATTCGCCCCTTAGGTCCGCGCTTGGATAACTAACAAGGTAATTATCCATGGTCCGCGTGTGGTTCATGCATAGACTCGTATATTGTCCTCGTAAGTTTCCTTAACCTGTATCTGGACTAGCGAATAGACCCCACCTCGTCTAACTATTGCTTGGCTGATAGATGTGACGTCACATAACCCGCACGCCAATGAGCGTGGCGTCAGGCTATGACGTCATCTCCCGCGACAACCAGCCACTCAGCGCTGGAGGTGCGTAGCGTGTAGCATTATTGGGAACAAGGCTATAGAACTCCAGGTAAGGACACCAGCCGTTTGACCTTGAACGCCGCCGGCCGGCCGATGACGTCATTGGAGGCAAGCCGGCTCGGCGGACACACAGGGCGAATGCATAACGGAGGGGCGTTGGAACGTTGCGGGAGCCAGGGAGATATTTTAAAGTGGTTGCATACCACCATTGTTTGTTGATTGATCTACAGACTGCATCCTTTTAAACCTCGATGCATCCTAGGCCTGGATGGTGCGTACATTCGTGGAACGATCACCCCGTCCGACGTCCGTGGTCGAGGCTGTCATAGTATTTAAGACACTAAGACGGGTGCAATAACGGCGATCCGATCCCGTCTCTGGCGAATTTAGAGGGGTCGTAAGGACCCAGGCCGAATCTGACCGTCTGTTTTTAGGAAAACGGGGTGGGTGAATTGACAACCGATGGCTTAAGAGATGATGAGAAGGGATCCCGTCGTCGATTGTTGTTTGACAGACAACACATGTTGTACTGGGCGTATGACCATCAGAGGTAATGCCTGAACGTAGGCAAGCATAATTGGTCTGTCATATTGTTTAGGAATGTAAAATGGTAATGGAGATCATTGAGGATATGATCTCTACATTACGGGAATTCACTAATTACTACGGCCCATAGGGGCACCGCCGGAGCTGTTGTTTTGCCATCAGTCCCAGGGAACTGCAGTACCCGGCGGCCAAAGCGGCCACCTCGTCGACTCGCAGGTCCTCTGGGATTCTGTGATGCTTTAGTGCTTCACCCACAGAAGCACGGGCATAGCAGTAGGATGTGGGGCTAAGTGTCTGTCCACCTCTTCATTCAAAGAACAACGTGTACAGCGCCTGGTCCCGCCGAAGCTCGGTATCGACCGTGACTTATTCACAACTGGCGGATCCAGGAAGCGGTATTGGACACTGCGGGGGCTTACCCCAAAAAGGTTTCTCGGAATTAATTTAAAAAACTCGGATTTCGATTCCTTGCGCACTGCTGTGCGGTGTGATTAACCAACATTTCCTCAGAAAAGTTGTGAAGTTTTCATTTATTCTCGAAAATCGATTTCGGGCGCTGCCCTGGTTGTTGGGGAAGACATTTGCCCCAAATGCCTTCCCCTGGATCTGCCAGTGGCCGTTGCCCCACTCCGAGCTTGACTAAAGACGTCTTCAAACCTCACCAGAAACCGATGGTAAGGTGAATTGAAATCCAATAACTCATCTCTGTCTGCCCGCTTAAATATACTACACATGGTACAGCACCCGGCCCTGTCGGAGCTATGAGCCGATCGTGATATTTTCGGCTTTCCCCATCCCAAGCTCGATTAGAAACGTTCTCCTTCCCCACCCGATTGCTGATGTCAATTCAAATTCAATGCCTCATCTCTGTCTGCCCGACCATAACCCATTCATTGCACACCGTTCAGCGCCTGGCCCCGCCAGAAGTATCCTAGCGCGCTGAGCAGCTGCCTCCAGCCGCGTCATCGCGAGGCCCCGCGCGGCCCATAAATGAATACATTGCGCGAATAGCCGTGTCGCCCCCCTGATTGGGAATTTGCGGCCGGCTGCCGGGGCCGCCCCTCTGCGGCAGGTAGCGGCCGGCTGTCCTCCCCATTCTGCGGGAGCGGCGGCGGCCGGCCCTCCCTTCACACGGTCCGGACCGCCCCCAACCGGACCCCGACCGCGCCGGCGCGCACAAACACCGCACACCGGGCATTGTGTCTCACCGCCGCCACCGCGCCGCCGCCGGGCCGGCCCCTACCTGCCCGGACCCGTCCCGGCCCGGCCCGTCCCGGCCCGGCCCGGCCCGCCGGCCCAGGTATGCGAGCCTCAGGAATGCGGCTGGCCGCGGCGGCGGCGGCGGCGGCGGCGGCGGCAGTCGACCGACCGCGCTGGAGCCCGCCGCACGTGCTGAGCGCCGCTCCCCAAACCGAGTCGAGTGTTCCCGTGGAGGAGAGTGATGGCCGTGAGCGGAGACGAAACGAGCGGGCAGCTGCTGCTGCAGCTGCTGGAGCGCCGAGCTGGCAGGCGCAGCTACTACTGTGACAGCGGCTACACGTCGTCCAACCACTCGCGACAGACCAGCTTCGGTGAGCGGCGGGGAGCGCCGGGGTCTCGCGGCCGGGGCTCGGCGAGAGAAGGACGCAGTGAGAGGGGAGATACGTTTTCATCGTTTGGAATGTAATCATTTCAGGGTTTTGAGGGAGGGTTAAAAGTGCCATTATTCTGATGATCGTTCTAATGTGGGCGATGTGCCATCGCAATGTAACCATATGGAGCCGCTTATCCAGATACAGTCTGTTTGGCTTCCTGCTCTATCCTGTGCGCAGTAATCAGTTTTTACGCTCCATATATTTTCCATTGACGTTTTATCTTGTAATCATAAAATACTTTGCACTATCTCCTCAAAAATACCAAATTTCCCTTGCGGGTGCTGTTTCTATGCATTCTTATTCAAATATTCCAAAGCTTAGACCAAACCCGAAATTCTCCAAGGCTGCGGCTTTGGGGAGGCTTTGGCGACAAGTTGCCTGCTACCTCAGTTATGCTTCAACCGTATCAGTGCCTCTTGTGATTGCCGTCATAAATGTCACCATCGCAGCGCCACGTCTGACACTTGTCTCCAGTCATAGGGAAGGAGCATGTCTTTCCTTACATTTGAATATTATTTTTTCAAGTTTCTGATATCCTTGGACGCCCTTGTGGGTGACACGACTGGGTGAAACGCTCGGCGACAGCAGTCTGGGAATGTCAGATGACGTGTAATCGCCGTCCCCGTCCGCACATTCCATTGGTGCACCTCATCATCCGGCCCTTCTGGCGATGACGCAACTTTGTAACCGTGCCGCGCTCACACTTCTGGGGAAACGGGCGGCTAGTGGCTATCATTCACTTCTGACAGCACCGCCATATATCGCCCATCGACTCGACGGAAAAATCCTCCTCCACCTGGGGGCGTCCAGCGCGGGGATTGACGGGTGGTTTCTCCGAGAAAGTCTTCTATTTATATTCCACCGCTGTTTCATCGTTCTGCGATCGCAGAACCCATGCGCCTGAACCCACCCACACCCAGTGCAAGTGTGCACCCAGCGCACCATACTCCGGCCGGCATGCCATCGCGGGTCTTCACGCTGTCATGGCGTGGGTCGGGGACAGGTGTCGGGCACAGACGGCAGATGGGCGTCTCCTGTGCCTCCGTCCGCCTCCTGATCCGCCTCCCGGCACCGGTCAGCAGGGTTGTGCTCGACTCAAAAAAATTTGCCGACTCGACTCATCATTCAACTTCAGAATGCCCTGACTCAACTCTGACTCAAACAAGGAGCTGATTTTTTCCCTTGACTCGACTCATGACTCAAGCGGCTCAATGAAAATATGAGTTGACTCAAACTTGACTCAAATTTTTTGTTGAGTGAAGTGTGTTGACTCAAAATTGACTCAGATAAAAAAGTTGTTGAGCGGGGGGGGGGGGGTGAAAAAATCCGGCAGCAGGGCCAGGCCTAAGTTGTTAAGCGGGGGCAAAATGAAAAACTTACACTATATATTGCTTCTAGAAAGTTGAGTCAGCTGACTCATGTTCCTAAATGTTTTTGACTCAACTCAATGTCAAAAGTTATTTTACTGACTCAACTCTGACTCAACTCAACACCTTAATATTTTTGTCCGACTCAACTCTGACTCAACTCAACAGCTCAGCATTTTATCCGACTCGACTCAAATCTGACTCATTTGAGTCAGAGTTGAGTCAAATTTCTGACTCGACTCATGAGTCAAGCACAACCCTGCCGGTCAGCCGCCGTGGGACAGCGCCAGCACAGACGGCAGGCGCGCTCGGCCCGGCCGGCGGATGTTTTTCCCGGCCGGAGCGGCACTGGCCTGTTTTTCTGTCCTACCCGTCGCGCCGGCCGCCGGCAGGGACGACATTCCTCGGGCTCCGTCCCGCGGCGCGCCGGGCCGTCCTCGCTCCGTCCCGTGGTGCGCTGGGCCGTCCCAGGACCGCGCCGGGGACGCCATGGGCCTCCGCGACCGCCTGCGTGTCTCTGCCTGTCTGACTGAATATCGTTGACACCCATTTCTCGCTGAGTGCATTGCTGCGGGCTCCTAATACCTACTCTGAGCTTAATCGGCATTTTCATATTGTTCCGACCGCTTTGCTGATTTCCCATCGTTTTTCAGCTTACATATTTCCTATATATTTAAATGGTTTTGCCTTATCCCTTTATTTTGCGCTTTCCGTAACGCCCGTCCAGTGTCCGTTTTCCTACATAATCCTACGCGATCGTCGCATGTTTATTCCGTTATCTTGTCACATCATGGCAGAATCGTTGCGAACAAATGACCTTTACCAGTTGTCGATTTAATCGTGTCGATTTCACGCCACCTCGCAACTGGCAACTGCCGCTCACTCGTGGGAAACTTCACGGGCTGATCCGTTCTGACGATTGCGGTTTTCCGCCGCCCCTTCCCCACGCTGTTGTCACCGGCTCGCCTAGGTCTGTCGGCGGCTCGATTGCACGCCTCTGATCGGCTTAGGCACTGTCGGGCGGTTGTGATTGGCCGGCCGACCGGCTCCAATCAGTGTACCAATCAGGACTGTATGGAGGTGATCGGTGCCGGTCCCACGGTGCTGGCCGTGCCTCGACACCGGCGCTCCGACATCTGTCACCACTACCAGGCGACACGGCGGCAGACAAGACACAACACCATACATCAGACACGATAAACCGAAACGAGCAATGAACGGGCTCCGTGAAGAGTCACGATACGCACGCCGTTTGAACCTGTGCTGTCCGCTGTCGGAATGGCGACCGGGGTCATCCCACCCACCGCTGCCCGAGCCTTGAATGATGACGTCAGCCGAGGCTGATGACGTCAGAGCACAGGTGTGGGCTGCATTCGAACGATTCTTAGTGTCACATTGCATCTATGAATTTGTGACATTACATGACATCAGTAAAGTGCCTAATGGCTGTGTTATGTCACGCATCGCGAAAGCTCAGTTCCGTGACAAATCACCGAATCCTTGACGTCACCCCGTGCCGCCCTGACGTCATTCCGTGCCGCCTGACGTCACGCAGTGCCACATTCCTTAGACCACGCGACGTGCCGTGCGCCGGCCTCCCGTGGCGTATCCTGCACCGCCCGTGGTTTCCTGTGGCGTTCCGAGGCCGAGATGAGGCGATAGTGCCGGCTCCGACGGGCGACTGCAGAGGCCGGCAGGACGGTGACCCGCGTCCCTGTCTGTCCGGTAGGGGAGGGTGTGGATTCCACGTCGTGACGGGGTGGGAATGTGGTCCGGTGGGGCCCGGAGCTGACCGTGGGACTGGTCGCCCGGTGACGAGCCGGAGCGGCCGGATCTAGACACATTGCGAGATGTCGATTTACGGATCGGGAGCCTTGAGGCTCTCGTGCGTGTCTGACTATGAACTAAACTGAACTCAATCGAACTGAAACATGCTATCTGTTATCGCAACCACCTGTGAGCCGGCGACGAATGCACAGCTCTAGTGTTACGTTTCAGTGAGTTTATCTGCTCAACTGTCACTGTTCAACTAGTCACACTTAGATCCATCTTCCGACCTCCGTGCTAACTCTTGTATCTCTCTGTTTTCAGACACGAGCGGAGCGCTAGGCGGCGAGCTGCCCGGCGCGCTGCCCATGGACCCGCTGTCGGTGCCGGCGCCGCCGCCGCCGTTCGACATGGCGGCCGTGGCCTCGTCGTTACCGTCGCTGCCCGGACACCCGGGCCTGGTGCGGGCGCGCGCCGACACGAGCACCGGCGGCCCCGGGGGCAGGATGTCCCCCTCCGTGTACAACCACAAGGAGGTGCTGAGCGGGGGCTGGGCCGGCCGGATGTCGCCCTCCGTCTACAATCATAAGGTGAGACGGCCGAGGAGCGCTGGGGACGGGCAGGGTGCCCTCTCATGGGTCACTAATGAGCAATGCAATATTAAAAACGGGCTGCAGTAGAAGAACCGTCAACTAGAAGCATTTCAGCCGTTCATTTTGCAGTAGCATCACTGCTGTCAATGTGACAGGTCTTACTCGACCAGACAAAACAAACGCAGCGAGCAGTTGCACTTTTCTGCTGTCATGCCGTGAAGCCATCTTAGCATCTCTTTCTTAGAATGACTCATCTGACTCTATAGCGACTCTCCAAGCATGACTCATCCGATCTCCGTCTGACCACTCCTCCCTCTCTCTCTCGGCAGCTGCTGGCGGTCTCCCAGGGCCGCTCTTCCCCGGCCTATCACGACCTGGGCTACCACACGCTGGTAGCGCGGTCAGCGGCCGCCTCTCCGTGGGCCGAGCTCGGCTACCCGGGCGGCGCGCCGGCCAACTCCGCTCGGTGTCCCCGCGACTCGCCGCGCCCCCAGCTGCCCGAGCCGCCCTCCAGCGCCGAGCTCATCATGGCCTTCAAGGGCAAGCGGGCGCACAAATCGGCGCCGTTCGACCGCGTCTCGGACGAGCTGATCCTGCACATCTTCTCGTACCTGTCCACCAACGAGCTGTGCTACTGCGCGCGCGTCTGCCGGCGCTGGTACTTCCTCGTCTGGGAGCCGCAGCTGTGGACCAGCATCACGCTGACGGGCGAGACGACCGGCGCCGATCGGGCGCTCCGGCAGATCGTCAAGCTGCTCTGCCGCGATAACCCGGGCACGCTGTGTCACACCGTGGAGCGCGTGGAGCTGAACGGGTGTGCGCGACTGACCGACCGCGGCCTGTCGCTGCTGGCGCGCCGCTGTCCCGAGCTGCGTCACCTGGAGCTGCGCGGCTGCAGCCAGGTCGGCGACCAGGCCGTCATGGACATCGTCAGCCACTGCCCGAACCTGCAGCACCTCGACCTGACCGGTGAGTGAGCAGACGCGACGCGACGCGCCGCGACACCCGCAGTAGGTGGTCAGGAATGCGGCGGGACGACTGGGAATGGGACCAGGGACGACTGGGCAGGATAGGGTCATTACGCCGGCCTCGGGAAGGGTCACTAATAGAGAAAGGACCGGGCTGGAGACTCGTGTTAATTGTCGTGAGTAATGGTAGGTGATTGCCGTTACTTAGGGAGGTGAAAAACAGCGCCGGGTCGGCGGCGGACGCTATCGTGTGAGCGTATCTCGGCGGTGAAATGGGATTATCCTGAACGTGTTTCGTTGTTTCCCGTTCTCTGTTCGTGCTCACTGCTCCGGTTTCCGCTAACGGAGTGTGGTACCGTTTCAAACGGAGCCCGGTCCTTCCCCTCGCGGCTCGGTTAGTGCACGATCACACCACCTCTCCCGTAACCGACTGTTGACCGTTCCGGTTCTATCCGGTTATTTCAGGGTGCCACCGTGTGCGCTGTCTGGACCTGAGCCAGGCGGGCGCCGACCACCGTCTGAACCTGCAGTACCTGGACCTGACGGACTGTCACAACCTGACCGACGACAGTCTGCGGGTGATAGCGCGCCACTGCCCGCAGCTGCAGCACCTCTACATGCGCCGCTGCGAGCAGCTTACTGGTGAGCACCGGCCCCGGGACTGTCACAGTGATCACTGGATGGAGAACGGAAAACATCGCTGTTGAGATCGGACGGTGAACGAATCCGAAAATATTTTGAGGAAAAGACTTTGCATAATCTGTCACTGGGTTGCCACTAAGCAGTTTTGTGTGATACATTTTGCAATCATGTGGACAGTTTTGCCCAGGAAAACGTACGATAATATTTTATTACGATATGGTATTACTTGGCAGATGTTTTGGCAAGACATTGTCTAAGCTCGTCAATGCCCGTGCCGTGCTCTACCGTGCCCGTGTCTGACGGCCTGCTCTCTGCCCTGTCTCCCACAGACGCCGGTATCCGGCACGTGCCCAGTCTGTGTCCCGGTTTGCGCGAGTTCTCCATCTCCGACTGCAGCCGCGTCACCGACTTCAGTCTGCGCGAGCTGGCCCGCCTCGGGCCCACCCTGCGCTACCTCAGCGTGGCCAAATGCGACCGCGTCTCGGACGCCGGCGTGGCTCAGGTGGCTCGCAGCTGCTACAAGCTGCGCTACCTGAACGTGCGCGGCTGCGAGGCCGTCTCGGACGCGGCCCTCGAGCTGGTGGCCCGCTGCTGCCAGCGGCTGCGCGCGCTCGACATCGGCAAGTGCGACGTCACCGACCACGGCTTGAAGGTGCTGGCGCAGCACTGCCCCAACCTGAAGAAGTTGAGCGTGAAGAGTTGTGAGATGATCAGCGACGCGGGCGTCAAGTACGTGGCCTACTACTGCCGCGGCCTGCAGCAGCTCAACATCCAGGACTCGCCGGTCACTCTGGAGGGCTACCGCACCGTGAAAAAGTACTGCAAACGCTGCATCATCGAGCACACAAACCCGGGCTTCTTCTGAGAGGCTGGGGCGGCTGGGGTGGCCGGCTCCCATCACTTCTGAGAAGTGAGCGGAGGCTTCGTCTGCCGCCGCGATCCGCGGCGCTGTGATATTATTTATTGTGCCACGACCGCAACACAGCGAACGAACGGGATTAATTTGTTTTTGTTGTCAGTGTTATTCGTATTTTAGTGCTGAATGCTTTTGTGTAAATGGATCATTGTGAAATTTGTTATTGCCTTGTCGCATGTGGTGTTCCCTACCAGCAATTGACGTACATTTGTGGTTTGTGCCGGGGAATTTATTTAATGCGGTCTAAGAGCGATCTAAGATAATGGAATGGAACTAAAATATAAATTAGCAATGAAATGATACAGTTAATAAATCTCCTCACGTACCTATCTCCGAAACTACTGGACGGATCCGGAAAATTCAACGGCGTTCGATAGCCCTATCAAATTTATTATGGGAAACCAAATTTCATTGACCTCGAGGTCACCGATGACGTCACAGGTCAGGTCGAATATGCGAATATACGTGAAAAAGGAGTGCTGCTGCCTGCTCCCGCTCCCACACATCCAGGCAGAACGGTGACCGGCCCCTGCTTCTAGCCACCCGGGGCCGGTCGGCCGGCCGGCAGTCAGTCGCTGCCCGGGGCTGATTTCCGAGATACTTGCAAAAATGCTCATTAATTGAATGTTTTACGTAAAGCTAAGATCGTTAGGTATATATACCGACTAAGAGTCGCATTTGAATACAACATTCCAGCGTTAAAAGTATCATAAATGTTTTGAAAATTAAGCTAGTACCGAAATAATTGTTTACCATGCATTGACAAAAGCTCAAATTTCAAGCCAAACGAAATATAATCCCGTAGACCTTATTTGGGGGGGGGGGGGAGGGCCCTTCGGCATGGAAGGGGGCCCAGTTCGCAGGTCGTGCCCCCCCCCCCCCATTCAAAAATCCTGTGTGCGCGCCTGCTTGCCGAGGGGGAGGGGCAGCATCTACCTGATTTAGAGGCGGCACCATCATTCTACCTCATATCTATAGCCAACACCTATCTGGCTGAGCGGCAGCGCTTATTTAGGGCGAGGAACAGGCCTTACCGGATGGACGGGCTGCAGTAAAGGTTTTCATAACCTCGGGCGGCACCTATCGCTGGGGGGAGGGGGCGGGGGCGGCACCTGAATGAAAGGGGCGGCCGGGCCGAAAGTTCGGGTTCCCCGAACCAGCATTCGGGCTGCACTTTTCCTGGTTGTTTGCACGTACCACCCTTAAAAAGCATATCTAACTCCACCCCTGGCATATGCAAAGGCAACCCACAATTGCTATAAACGTCCCTCTTCCCCCAAGCTTGGATCCCCTACTTGGCGTTTATTTGCCTTTCCGCCAAGGAGTCGCCGAGTTTTTGGCAGCAGCTGTGCTACCAAATACTTGCAGGTACTTCTTGGTACTTTCTGAGCTGAACGAGTAGAGTTTCATATATTTTGTTAAGTTTAATTGAAAAATCAAGTAAAATTAATTTTTCTCTTTAAAATACAAATTATCAAAAGACAAAGTTGACCTCCAATCAAAAACCAGGAAAAATCTAAACTAAGTACTTAGGCATTGCCCATCACTTTATATTCGTTGAAATGTGTCGCAATTTGAATTTTTAAATGCCGCAATTCGTCGGCACGGTGTTCTGTCGCTGTGGTGTGAAAATGGTCGTAAACAATCTCAGCGAGCCCTAGACGCCTTCTTTTATTATCTTTGGGATGCTGTTAAAGTATTGCTGGATTTATTTTATTTCTAGTATGTCATTGTCTTGTTGAAAACTGAAGGCTTGCACAAGTCACAGCCCACAGGTTGAGAGGTATGTAATATTTCTGTGATACTTGAATTGTGCTGTTCTTTATGATGATCACATTGCATTTAGTTTGGTCTTGAGTTTCAATTTGTAGCTTATCAAAGAGTCAATCCATAAATAAATGAATCGTCTGACATTTAACGAAACCTGTGGTTGGAACTTTTGTTAACAAATGCTGATGTGTTGTGTAACTGCCGACATTCAGTGAGGAGTGTGACATGCTTAATTATTTAAATTAAAATTAATCTTTTGGAAAAAACTGAATTTCTTTTCGAAATTGAGTTACGTCCATTTAAAAATGAATTACATCCTTTTTCAAATGATCGGAGGCTGTTTGAGCAGCTCAAGGAATATTTTTGAGAGAAAACCAGTGATTTGCAGGCTATATACTGCACAGTAGGTAGGTATGTGATTCATTGTATAGCAATATTGGTTGAGCTTAACATGACTTTTCATAAACAATGCGGATGTAAATCAAAAATCACCTTTTAGAATACTATAGCATCCAGAATCCTCACTTGTGTTTCCACACCACTCAAATGTCATTTATAGACAGTGCGCAGCAACTGTATTTGTGCACCATCATATATCTGCTTTATCCTCCTCTAGAATACATTTATAGGCAATGCCCAGCTGTATTTAGCACTATTTGCAATTTTAACCTCCTCTGTAATACCAAACACTTGGGTGGAGGAAAATCGTGTTGACAGAAGGGACGAGAGGAGCTCTGAGGAGTGAGGAATGGTGGGAGCAGGGAAACATTTTTAAACAAAGTTTTAGAGGCTTAGAGCAGGCTGGTGGAGTGACCAGAACAGACCCAGTGACTGCCTGAAAAGGATAAGCAGTTGTTGCACAAGACAAGTAGAATTAATTAACAGCCTAGTGAGAAAAGTAATTGAACAGTTTCTAAAAATTGCTGTCACATAGGGTTTGTACTTTGCACAGATGATTTTTAGCTACCCACCTATCTAGTTTGAACATTCTGTGTGTACATTGAAAAAAGGATGCCAGCAAGTCACCAATTAAAATTTAAGTGTCTTTACTTTACAAGTAAATCTGTTGACAACTACCCTAAACCCTTACCTTTTTCAGACCATGGCTACAAGGGGAGTATCATTTGAGGTAAGACACTTTCAAAGACCACATTCTGTTTCAATGTGCATTTTATATTTGTTAATTATTGCTGCTTTTTATGAAGGGGCATTATGAATTGGAGCTTGATGGTTGAGACTTGAGTTAGCAGACATGCATAAACCTTGGTGCCTGCTAAGTGCATCCAGTTGCACAGCATCAGTAACAAGTATCCTCCACTCAATTACCTCTGTCCTGTTTTCTACTTCAACTTAGACAGAGTTTGGCATGTAGCAGCTAGATATGGCAGCAAAGACCTATTGCAGCAGTCTCCTGACTATAAGCTATGTTTGCCATACAATTAGCCAATTTCCAGTTTTGATCTGTACTGGATTAAAAGTCAGGAGACAGGTGTCCCATTCACGAGGTCAATTGGAGAACAGTTGTCTTGCAGAGCTGTCAGATTCAGCAGCTATCCACTGGGCTGTCTGACCTGGGACACTCGCCCCACGCCGTGATTCCGCCGCTGACCATCCCGACTGGCTGATCTGACGTCACAGGTGCGGCGGACACCTCCGGACCGGCGCGCGCCGCGCAGCCCGGAGCAGGTGCCGGTCCTCCAGCTGCGCCGGTTCGCGCCCACACCCAAGGTGTCGTTTGGCACAGTGAGGGTGGGCGCCACCCGCACCATCGGCCTCATCGTGCAGAACCCGGCAGACACCGAACTGGAGGTGAGCAGGGCGCGGGTGGCGGACCGGTGGATAACGCGGGATGCGACCGGTGTGGACGGTATCTTCTGTGGAATTACTGTGGCCGGTAGTTATGGTGCTCATAGGTACCTTGTATGTCTCCCCGATTTATATATAATAAGCCCGGAAAATCACGGACAACAGACTATGGCTATCCAGAGTTGCTGCGCAACCGTGCCGAGGGTGTCCGACGTTGGTTCGTTTTTTCGCACAACGCAGACCGTCACAGCTTGGAATGGGGTGCCAAATTTTGTCGAGGGCTCACCTACTTATTCGGTATTTAGCGGAGGTTAAATGGTGACTGAATCGATAGTCCCGTGATTGCACATTTTTACATTGTTTGATGCTCAATTCCAGACATCCAATTCGACAGTTTCAACAAGCATTCTGCATAAACTGTCGGCAGGGTTCAGTAATATTGGTTGACTGTCGTGGAATGAAACTGATATAAGTGAGTGATTCTGCATTGGGCAGAATCATTGTCATATGTAAGACATGCTCCCATGACCTTGACCTGGCGTGTGGCGTTTATGGTACCGTGACCTGGCACTTATCCGCTGTGCGCTGGTTATGTGACCTGACGCCGCACACCGCCTCTGCCCCCACTCTGACCTCTGCCCCTCCCCCCGCTCCCTCAGCTGTTCGTGGACAAGGTGCCGGACGGTTTCGCGGTGGAGGTGCCGTCGCTAGTGGTACCGGCACTAATGGACGCCGTGCTGGCCGTCCACTGGACGCCCGAGCAGGAGGGTAACGTGCGCGGCGTGCTGGGCGTCAGCACCTCGACGGGCGTGCGCGCGCAGGCCATCCTGCTGGGGACCGGCCGGCCGCTGCAGGCCGCCAAAAAGGTACGGCGGCCGGGCAGCAGGGGTCGGGGGCGGGATCAGGCTGGGTTGCCCTATCGCTCCAGTGAAAAGTTGTTTGCATCTTGGGTAGTGGCTTCACCAGTGTTAATGCTTTCAAACATTTAGCAAAGACCAGCAATTCAAGGAAGTGCAATTATATCCTCTTTACGTAATTTACATCGAAAAATAATTTATCGACGAAAGCGTCTAATTTGAAATGTTTCCGGGCACATTGGATTGGAGTGTTGAGTCACACAGCATTGGATTGTTGCCATATTGGCATATGTCTGCAACTGAAATGTATGAAATCGCAATGTGCAGACCCGTGACCATATCTTTTCTCAACGATGATGTCTAACGTGTAATTGACGTACCTACGTTCCGATCTGTTTCAGAAGAAGAGTGTCGCCTCGGCACCCGGCGCCCGCTTCCGGAAGCCGCAGCCGCTGCGCTCCTTGAACAGCTCCTCGGCTGGCCGTTCGGCGCCGGCGGCGGCCGCCAAGCCGCCTGCCAAGACCCGCGCCGGACCGCCCGCTGAGCGGGAGAACCGTCCCCCGCGCTCGGCCGGCCGGCCGCCGGCTCAGTCCGCCGGTCTGCTGTGCCCGCCGGCGGCCGGACCGCTCAACTCCACCCACCGGCTGGAGACCTCTGCCGACTGCTCCACGCTGCTGGACGTCCTCCGCACTCCTCCCGACTTTTCCGTCAGCCTCATCCGCAGCGAGGAGGCGCCCGGCACGCCGGCCCGCCGCCGCGACGGGCGCGCTGCCCGACCGCCGGCCGCCGCCGGAGACGTCACGCCGCGCAGACAGACGTTCGAGGTGCCGGCCGGTGCGCCGATGGGCTGCACGTTCCGCCTGGACCCGCCGCCGACACAGTCACCGGAGCGAGACGCCCTGCCGCCCTGCACGGTGCCGGAGTCGCCGCTCAGGCGTCAGACCTTCATTCGCACCGATGGTCCGACGCTGGGCGCGGCGCCGACCACCTTCTGTCTCCCGCTGGAGCCGCTGGAGGAGGGCGACCAAGACGCTCCGGCCGACCCGCGAGACGTGTTCGAGACGCCGCAGCTGTTTCGGCGCCGCCAGCCGGCTGCCGCGGAGAGGAGGGAGACTGCCGCAGCGGCGCCCGCCGACCAGGTCTCGCCCGATGACTGGATGCGCACACCATCTCTGTTCGGGAAGACGGCCGCCGGCGAGGCGCGACAAGAGCGGACGAGACGACGCGAGCGGCGCTCTTGCCAGGAGGAGAGGAGCGACCGCGAGACGGTTGAGGTGACTGAGCGGACTGAGCGAAGTGGCCGGCAGAGTCGCCACAGCGTCGCCCGGATAGACATGGCTCATTTGACGGAGCACTCGACTCGCGCTAGACCATCGATTCCAGCGGAGCCAGAAGCTTGGATGAAGACACCGTCACTGTTCGGCAAAACTACATCGCGATCGGAAACGCGAACAGAGACTCGGGAGAGAAGAGAGACGCGAGATGACATCGCGTTAACTGGGACCGAGTCGCAGTCTGAGCGGTTTGAGACCCGTGGAGGTGTACGCTTCGAAGTGCGTGACGATGACAGCCTCGAAACGCATGGGGAGAGGCGTCACGAATCTCGCGGGCAGCGGGTCGACGTGCGAGAGGAAGAACGTTTCGGAGTTCGTGAAACCGTGCGTAGCGATGAGTACGATGAAGTGTTTGAGGGTGTGTGCGTGGAAGAGCGAGAGGTTTATGAAGAGCGAGTTCAGGTCCGTGAAGAGCGGTGCGAGACGGTTGAATACGTGGAGGAATGTCAGGAGTATGTGGCCGTACAGAGTACCGATGATGGTGAACGCGTGATACAGACGCCGCAGCTGTTCGCTGCCAGGCAATCCCGCAGTGACCAACAGGTAGAGTCCAGCCCCTCGACCGTAGACGACCCAGACTCCGAACCGACGCACGAGATCGCCGCCCTGCGTCAGGGATTGATGAGTATGCCCACCCCTCAGCTGTTCGGCCGGTCCACCAGTGTGACGTCATCAGCGGAGACGCGGGCCACCTCCCGGCGCGCGACCCGCTCCGAAACGCTGGCCAGCTCCACATCCACAACTAGCAGTACTGGGGATATCGGCTCCCCGGCGACCGGAGCGCGGCGCTCAGCCGAGGAGCGCGCCACCTGTGTGCACGAGGAGGTGGTGGAGGAGGAGACCCTGATCCGACACGTGTTCAGCCGCGAGGTGGTCGAGCCGGCGCCCGGCCAGTCGCCGCGCCTGCTGCGCAGTTCCCGCAGCTCGCGCACAGAGGAGACGCGCTGTTACGGCTCACCAGTGCGCGGCGGCCGGCCCGACCTGGCCGCGGTGCTGGGCTCGCCGCGACTGACACCGACCGCCGGCGCTGGCGGTCGGCGCTGCTCGACGCTGGTCAAAGAGCCGCGGGAGGAGCAGTCGCCCGCGGCGGGAGCCCAGCGCTCGGCCATCGCCAAGGAGCTGTTCGGCAAGGGTGCATCGGCCGGCGAGGCAGAGGCTGCCGCCGCGCTGCTGGGACCCCTTCACGTGGATGTCGCTGCTGACGCGATGTCAGACGTATCCGGCAACCTGTCGTCGGAGACTTACGTCAAATCGCCGGCGCCCTCGGGTCTGGCGGTGCCCTGCGTGTCGCCACCACCCCTGGTGAGCGCGTCTTGGTCGGCTGACGCTGGTGGAGCCCTGAGTCTGATCAGGGAGGAGAGCGAAAACGTGACATCCACGTCCACGCGCAACCTGACCTTCTCCCTGGAGGAGACGCGAGAGGAGGCGCCTGAGGTGCCGGAAGCCCGTGAGGTACCGGACACTCGTGAAGTGTCGGTCCCGGCCGGTGTTGAGGCGCCGACGCAGACCAGCGGGTCGGTGCACCAGGAGACCCAGAGCGCCGGATCGGACGGCTCATGGGCCACGGTCGACGGCTACTCGACGGCGGCCGGGGAGGTGACTGAGAGCCTGCAGCAGGTCTCTGCCCGGGAGCTGAAGCGGGAGCAGGCGACTGAGCCGCCGCAGCCGGCGGAGCGGTCGCAGGGTGACGGGCCGAGCGTGGAGCAGGTCCAGGAGCCGCGGGCGGCGGCCAAACCCCACCTGCAGCGGCCCACCGGTCTGCTGTTCTTCCCGCTGTCACCGGAGTCAGAGCCGCCGCCGCCGCCGCCGGGCCCGCGGCCGCCCGTGCAGCCGTCGGCGCGCGCCATGGCCGTGGCGGCAGCACGCCGCTCGGTCAGCGCGCTGAGCCGCCGCGAGGCTGCCGGCCGCTCCCAGCAGGCGGCGCCGCCACCGCGCAGCGCAAAGCGCGCCGCCCGGACTCCGAGCAAGTCGCGCGCGCGCCGCCCCTCGCTGACAGTGACGCCCGGCAAGGCCAGGGTGGTGCGCACCAAGTCCTCGCCCACCGGAGCCGCCGGTAAGGCCATTGATCAATAGTCAGATCAGATAGGTCAATTGGTCAGATAGGGGACCAATGGAACTGGTGGTTTCTATGAGAAGGGATTGATTCTAGCGACAGTCGCAGAATGCGTCGTTTATCGAGTTTGCGTTTTTGGCTGCTATTCTGTGGTTGCATCTGCCTTTTCGGCCCGAGTCAATAGATAGATTGTAAACTAATTGTTCTAAATGCGTAGTGTTTTGTAGAGAATCGAGTTTTGCTATACTACACCTACAAAATTACGGTTAGTAGTTCTAGCAACTCCTTGGTATTTTGAAGACTAAGCGTTCAAACTTGAGTATCGGGCACACTTATTCCCACGCCACCAACTCTGTCTGTGTCGATCTGATCCCGCTCTCTGTCCCGACAGCGTCTGTCGCCGCCGGCCGGTCGGCCCACTCGGGCCGGCGCTCGGTGCCGGCGCCCATCCAACAGAAGAAGCTCGTACTGGTGTCCCGCGCCGCCAAACCGGTGACCACCCAGCCCAACCCCTTCGCGGCCAGGTGAGAGATGAGAGACGGGCAAAGGCTGTGCCTGAACTACTTAGAGCAATGCTAGTCTTATTGTGATAATCGTCGCTTTGCTGTCAGGCTAACTGATGTCTGTACTCTGTAGGTCGTTATTTTGACCTGGAGTTTCTCTTTTGCCAGATATACTAACGATTTGCTTCCTCCCTGCACAGTAACATGTTCTACGACAAGGACTGGATTGAGAAGCAGGAGCGGGGCTTCACGGCGTGGCTGAACTTTATTCTGACGCCGAGCGAGTACAGCTCGAAGGCGGTGGAAACCAAGGGTGAGTCGCCGAGGAACTGCAGGTCGAGTGTTAGCAGGGGACAGGTGTTCAGTGAGTGACATTGCACGGTGTATTCGTAGCAAACTAATTAATTTATTTATCATCTGATTACGTATCGTTCTGTGAAATCCCGGACATCGTATTGTTTTTAAGTAGCTCTTCACAGTGTTCTTTTTTATCGCGTCCTTTTTATTTTTTTGCTTCCACTACGTCTTAACGCTCCACTGACCATCCCTATCGCCTCCCTCCCCCGCAGTGGACGCCGCCAAGATTCTGCTGGAGGTGCGCCGCAGCCGGGTGCCGCCGGCGCCCAGTCGCGAGACGCTCTCCCTGCGCGAGTACACGGCCCAGCGGCGGCTGAACCGACTCCGTCTGGACGCGTGCCGGCTGTACGAGCGGCCAGAGATGACCCGCGTCATCCGTAATCTGGAGGTGGAGGTGGAGCGCGGCGGTCTGCGCGTGCGCCGCGACCGCGCCCTGCACGCTGACGTCGGTCTCAAACAGCTGGTGATGCAGTGGCTGCTCAGCTACCATCCGCTGTGGCTGCGGCTGGGCCTGGAGACCATCTACGGAGAGATTATCCACCTGCAGGGCCCCGACGACCTGCCCACCCTGGCGCGATTCATCAACTCCAGGTGGGACTGACAAAGGCGGCCTAGGGCGGGCGTGGTGGCGTGGTGTTAGTTATCGGCTGCTGGTCGCGCCCTTTGGGCTCTTGGGTTTTGGTGTGCGAATCCATAGCTAGCCGCCATGATTAAACTAAGCTAGTTCCGATATGGCCTATATTGTGCTTTGGGCATTTTGCTGTGTATTAACTGTTTATCGAGTATATTGTGCCGTTTTCACCGCGTCTGACGCCGTGTGTGCGCGTTTCCCACAGGCTGCTGTGGTGTCCGGACCTGGCGGCGAAGCACTGCCACCCGTCCGTGCCCCACCTGTACGGACCCAACTTCGAGGCGGAGCTGAAGCAGTTCACGCTGAAGAAGTTCCTGCTGCTGGTGCTGCTGCTGGACACGGCCAAGCGACAGCGGCTCATCAACCACGACCCCTGTCTCTTCAACAAGCACGCCGCCATCAAGGTGGGTGTGTTATCCTGTCAGCTGCCCCGCCTGATCCGTCAGCGGGCCGCTCCAGCAGGGCAGCGGAAAACTGCAGTAATGCAGTCGCTGAAAACTGAACTATTCGGCAG
The DNA here is from genome assembly GCF_019059575.1 of Amphibalanus amphitrite. Classification (NCBI taxonomy): domain Eukaryota; kingdom Metazoa; phylum Arthropoda; class Thecostraca; order Balanomorpha; family Balanidae; genus Amphibalanus; species Amphibalanus amphitrite. The sequence continues at coordinate 62,081 of NW_024882106.1, forward strand.
CTCAGGCGCCCGTATCAATATTCTATCATGAACGTTTCTGACCTTGCCTCGGTCTTATGCTGTTTACTTGTTATGCGTCTAAACTGTTGTATTACCCCCTTTCGCCCTCTCGCCCCCGTCTCCGCCCCGCCCCCGGTGCGCTCACTGCTTGCCCCCCCCCCCCCTCCGTCCATCGCTCACGACCTCTGTCCAGTCCGCTCCACCCCAGATTCCCTCACCCGCTTACCGCTAAGCATCCCCGCTCGTTTCGATGCATCTCAGGCGAGCCGCGACCTGCTGGTGGCTTTCTCTCGCGAGATGCTGGCCGGCGAGGGCGACATCACCAAGCACCTGGCGTTCCACGGCTACCAGGTCTCCCACCGGCAGACGATGCTGGATGAGTTCAGCTACGCGGTCACCAACCTGGCCACCGACCTGCGCTGCGGCGTCCGACTCACGTGAGTGGGACTTGGACGTGTGCGACTTGCGAGGTAACTGTGGAATGGTGAGGGGTCACCAAAGACCCCGCAGGGGGCTGACCGTGGTCAGAGCTGCTGCTTAGCCGGGGTCATCTGGCTCCGGCTGTGCGGCGGCTGTGACTTCGGCCAGTAAGGGGAGTAGCGCCCCCTCGGCCCCAGCTTGACGCGCGTTTGACCTGGACTTGCCTTGCTTACTGGATGGATTGTCTGCAGGATTGGCCCCGCAGGGGGTTGGAAGTGGCCTGGGTCGCTGTTGGTCTGGGTTCCTTGGGCCCTTGCCCCGCGGTGGCCCTGGCCCCGGCCAGCAAGGGGAGTAGCGCCCCCTCGGCCCCAGCCTGACCCATGCTTGCTTACGACTTGCTTTGATCGCTGGATGGACATTGGACAGATGGTACGGCCCGACTTTTCTTGGTTTTCGTGGTTTTATTTCTCTTGAGCGGCCTTTGTTTGCTTTTACTTTGCTTCTCACCGGATGTCCGCGTTTCGCTCGCTCACAGCTTTCTGATCCCTTTCCTACCCTCTTTTTCGTTGTTTTTGCACCCGCAGGAACACAGCCGAGTTGGGCTAGTGTAAGGGGAGTGGCGTCCCCTCGGGTACCAGCCGGTTTTACTAGGCTAGGCGAGCCGACCCGTACCCCAGGACAACGGGATCCTGGAGGTTGAGCCCCCCCACCGTGCGGAGCCAGTCGCGGTGGCTGGGCAACACGCCTCTTTGGCCCTGAGTTCTGTAAGGGCGGGACACTCAGTGGGGCGCCGCACTTGAGGAGCCATTCCCAGTCGTGATGCCGCCGGGGGTGGTGTCGGAGAGGTGTCGCCGGCGGGGTTCGGGCACTTGTGCTCGTCCTCCGTCGGTGGGACTGATCTGTCGCTGCCCCTGGCGGTGACTCGGCGAGGCGTCAAGGGAGGAGGCGGTATCCGACCGTGGGGGGTGGTGAGTCTCTCTCTCCCCCTCGGAAGGTGCCGCCAAGTCCCGTACAGTCAGCTCGGCCGTCCTAGGCCTTGTAGCGGCGCCGTTGCGGAGCGTCGGCGGCCGAGCTGGCGGAGACCAACTCTTTCACATGGATAACTTGACCGATCCCCCTTCCCCCCAGTCCAATCCCTCGGCCTCGGCCGATCCTCGCCCGTTGGCCTCGGCCGACAGGCGAACGGTGCTCGACAAAGGTCCACGATCTCCTAAGATCCTTATCTTCCGGAGCGCAGACAGGGAGCTGAGCTCTCTGTCGCCCTTCCAGCGGAAAGATGGCTGCGACCGGTTTGGTTCAATCGCTCGTTGTGACCGGATGCGTGATGGCGCGCTGGAAGTCGAGTTCAGGAAAAGCGAGGAGGCGGCGAAAGCGTTAGACGCTACTCGCTTCGTGTTCTCCGAGGGACGGGCATCCGGCCGGAGGCTCGTCTCCATCCCGCTTACAGTGGAACCTCACCGATCTAAGAACTCCTCACGAGGGGTCATTAACTGTTTCGATCTGAGGGGAGTGAGCGACGAGGACATTGCGGACGGGCTCGCCGATTTCGGCGTGACAGCGGCTCGCCGCATCATGACGAAGAGAGGCACGGTCTCGACCAACAACATCATTCTGACGTTTGACTCGACTGACTTGCCGAGTGAGATTCGTGTGGGCTACGTGAAGGTTCGCGTGCGGCCTTTCGTCCCAGCGCCCATGCGCTGCTTCCGCTGCCAACGTTTCGGCCACACAAAGGACAACTGCCGAGGAAGACCCACGTGCTCCAAGTGTGCTTCGCAGGACCACACTGACGAAACCTGTGACTCGGAGACCCCCCGATGCGTCAACTGCGGAGAGGGGCAGACGCCGCACTCCGCGTATGATAGGTCTTGCCCGGCATACGTCAAGGAGAAAGAGATCATGACCATCAAGGCTACCAGAAATTTGTCTTTCAAAGAGGCCCGGGAGGTGTACAACCAGAGTCACCCGAAGACCTCGTATGCCCAGAAGGTGAGAGTCACAAACTCTACCGATGCCTCCCAGATGAGTGTAGCACAGCTCGTGCAGCTTCTCAAACGATTCGGCCTCACCGTCGTAGCCACTGGTGACTCAGCGGACACCACGGCGCCTCGTGCGCCGCCGAGCAACACAGAGCAGGCTGCTCTAGAGTCAGTGTGGGGTCCACCCAGTCCCGCTCCAGCCGCGAACGGTGATGGAGACGGCTGGGCCGTCGTCCAGCGCCGACAGGGTGGTCGGCGCCCCCCGGCGCAGGGTAAGGCGCCACCCACCCCGCCCCGCCCCCGACCGCCCACGGCGGTGCAGGAGGCGCTGCGGCGGGGGGAGGAGGAGAGGAAGGCACGCGAGGCGAGGAGGGCTCGCCTCGTCCAGAAGGCCCTCGAGGCTAAGGAAGCCTCGTCTGCCGACTCCGCCTCCGGGAGTGCCAAAGCGGCTGTTGCCGCTGACACCCCGGAGACACCCGAGGCGGGGACTCGGCCCATCATGGGTCCCCCGCCGCCTCCTCCACCTCCGCAGCGGCGGCCACCACCGCCGCTGCCAGAGACGCCTGTGTCGAGGACACAGGCCGCCGCCTCGACATCCCCGTCGGGGCGGCAACAGACCTCCGCGGCTCCAGGGCGCCTCGCCAAGCGGCAGACGCCCCCGAGCTGGTCACCCTCGGAGGGTGACGCCCCCCGGGCGAAAAAGCCCCAGCAGGGCTCGAGCCACGCCCGATCTGCCTCTGCTGAAGGGAGGCTACACCGAGAGGGCTCGGGGCATCCCCGTATCCGTTACGGGGGGAGCGCCTCCTCGGAGTTAGAGGACCTAGTCTAGTCTTTCAGTCTAGTCATTTCCTCTTTTATCCTTTTATCTTTTTCGCGCTATTGCGCTTTTTTACCAGGTGCATTTCTCTCGGTGCTTTTTACCTTTTTTGTGGTCAGTCAGGTATCTGTGTGCGCCTTTGCCTCATGTTATACGCGCCCTTTTTGCGCCTTTTTAACCACGCCTTTTATTCTACAGTGGAACTGTAGAGGCCTCCGGGCCAACTACTTATCTTATCCGTTGGCGCACACCCCTTATTTTAGGTCTCCAGGAGACCAAGCTAGCGCCAAACGTTACCTTTGCCATCAAGGGCTACTCTGTTTTTAGAAGAGACCTGGACACCCCTACCATTGCCCATGGAGGTGTGCTTCTGGCGGTTCACCACAGCGTACCTGCTCGCCAGGTGCCGCTGCAGACTCCCCTGCAGGCGGTGGCCGCCAGAGTTGATTTCAACCACCGGGAACTGACAGTGTGCTCTTTATACCTACCACCAGGTATAGCGCTCCCGGTGGTTGAGCTGCATCGACTTGTCGATGAGCTTCCACCTCCGGTCCTGGTAGTCGGCGATTTTAATGCCCATAGCCTGGCGTGGGGATGCGACACGACTGGCACTCGTGGTCGACTTTTAGAATCTTTTATCCGCGATGAGGCGCTGTGTATTTTAAATACAGGACAGCGCACCCATTTTACAACACCCTCCGGTCAAACATCGGCTCTGGACCTGAGCTTAGTCAGTCCGCGGCTAGCTCAGCTTTTTACCTGGTCCGTCCATGACGACCCACTCGGGAGCGACCACTTCCCAGTGTGGCTGGAGCACCAGGAGTCTCCAGTGTCAGGCAACCGTCCACCTAGGTGGAATGTTCGGAAGGCCGACTGGGGCGAATTCCAGGCCGCCGTAGAGGCCACGGTTTATCCAGAGCCGACGCCTCTGTGATGTCTACAGATGATTTTACATGTTTACTCATTGACTCCGCAAACGGGTGCATACCCAAGACGTCGAGTCAGCCTCGTCGTCCTCCGGTCCCGTGGTGGACCAAGGAATGCGGAGATGCGATTCGTGCCAGGAAGCGCGCTTTTAGAAAGTTTGACCGGAGTAGTACTACTGAGAACCTCATCGCTTTTAAGAAAGCGCGGGCTTTTGCCCGTCGCGTTTTAAAAGAGGCAAAGGCTGTTTCATGGCGCACGTACGTGAGTTCCTTAAACCGTTTTACTCCTACGACCCAGATATGGGCACGCATGAAGCGCATTGAAGGCCGGTTCAGCTCTGTTCCGCTTCCGGTTTTAAGAGTGAACAACACGGACATATCCCACCCTTTAGACGTCGCAGAGACGATAGGCCGTGCACTCTATCAGCGCTGCCGAGGAGAGCCGTCCTCACGACCTGCACCAGCCGCCGTGGACTTCAGCACAGCTGAAAATTTGATGTACAATGAGCCTTTCTCTATGGCTGAGCTCACGTCTGCCATCAGCTCGTTGCGCAGCGTCTCAGAAGGTCCGGATGCTGTCCACAACGACATGCTCCGTCATCTCCCAGCAGTTGCCCTCGAGGCGCTGCTAGCAACTTTCAATTCGCTTTGGGAGACTGGCACTTTCCCTGAGACCTGGCGGGAAGCCACTATCATTCCTATCTTGAAGGCTGGCAAGTCGGGACATGACCCTCTCCACTATCGGCCCATCTCTCTCACATCATCGCTTTCAAAGCTGATGGAGAAGATGGTCAATGTGCGTCTTAGCTGGTTTTTGGAACATCACGGTGTTTTTACAAACGCCCAGTGCGGTTTTAGAAAGCACCGCAGCCCTGTTGACCACATTTTAGCCCTTGACACCGAGATACGCACCTGTTTTACTGAAAAGAAGCACCTTGGAGCACTGTTCTTTGATATTGAGGCGGCCTATGATACAGTCTTACGACACAGCATACTTTCCAAAGTATATAAGTACGGCATACGCGGCCGGATGGGCCTCTTTATCAATAATTTTTTATCGGGTCGTCGGTTTAAAGTCCGAGTTGGCAGTGATTTCTCGAGCAGTTTTACCCAGGAGAACGGAGTTCCCCAGGGTGGGGTGCTTAGTGTGGCGTTGTTCGCGGTGGCAATCAATGACATCGTCGACGACCTCCCGGTTTCCATCGGGAGATCGCTTTTTGTCGACGATTTTGCCATCTGGTTTGCTGCTTCAAGCGCTCGACACGCGGCTAGACAGCTGCAGCTCGCCGTAACACGTTTGGAGAGGTGGAGCGGTAAGAATGGTCTTCGTTTTTCCACAGTGAAGACCGTGGCAATGCACTTTTGCCGCCGACGTTGTGACGACCTAGCTTTGGGAATCAAGCTCTACGGACAGGTGATTCCCACTCGGCCGGTGGCGAAGTTTCTTGGGATTTATTTTGACAGTCGCTTGACGTATAAGGAACATTTTAGAACGCTTCGGGAACGGTGTTTTAAATCCCTGAACGTTTTAAAATGTGTTGCTCGCACATCTTATGGGGCGGACCGCAGGACCCTTCTTCTCCTGTACCGATCGATAGTTCGGTCGAAGCTGGATTACGCTTCTTTTGTGTACGATTCAGCGAGCCAATCCAGCAAAAAGGTCCTCGACGCAGTCCATCATGCTGCAATCCGTGTCGCCACCGGAGCATTCCGCACCTCGCCCAGCAGCAGCCTTCTTGCTGAGGCGCACGAGCCGCCTCTATCCCTACGCCGCCAGATGCTTGGCATGCGCTATGCGCTGAAACTGCGTCAGTTCCCGACGCATCCGACGTATCCGTACGTCTTCTCCACCTACTATACTCGACTTGACAGAGCGCGACAATCGCTCTGCTTTGGAGCGCGCATGAGAGGTCTCTTCTCCGCAGCCAACATAGGTTTACGTGTCGTACGACGTAGCTGGGGTACGTCCTCTCCGCCTTGGAAACACGCAAAACCTCAAGTAGATCTCTCACTCTCCGAAGTTAAGAAGGATGACTTGCTGCCTTGTGAGGCGCGAGTCAGGGCCTTGCAACACATCGTCTCGTACGATGGTTTTAACACCGTTTTTACAGACGGATCAAAAACACCTGAGGGAGTGGGATGTGCTTTTATCGCAGGTCGCGATACCCGCTCATTCTCTCTACCTTCTTTTGCCTCGGTGTTTTCATCTGAGCTAGTCGCCATCGAGAAGGCTCTGTGTTTTATCGAGGTGTCGGACGGCCTTTCTTACTTGATTTTATCGGACTCCCTAAGTAGCCTTTTGGCGTTACGGAGTTTTAATCCAGTTGACCCGATCGTTCAAGACATTTTAGCTCGACTTCAGTCAGTGGAACAATCGGGAAAATTTGTTCAGTTCTGCTGGATTCCCAGCCACGTCGGCATACACGGCAACGAGCTGGCAGATGCGGCCGCGAGGCGCGCGGCCGCAGCCTCCTGCACTCGACGTCTGCCATTGCCGGCGCGTGACCTTTATTCGGCTGTGCGATCTTTCATTCTCTCTGAGTGGCAGGCAGAGTGGAGCCTACGTGGAGGCGGAAAGCTCCGTGAGGTGAAGCCGACTTTGGAGCCATGGAGGTCTTGCTTGCAAGACAACCGGTCCAACGAGGTGATCTTGTGCAGGCTCCGAATCGGCCATACATATGCCACGCATGGCCACCTCCTCCGCGGAGACGAGCAGGCCATTTGCAACGGTTGTTCCGCGCCTCTTACCGTCGCTCACGTGCTCTTATCTTGTCCACTTTTAGAACCAGACCGGACGCGCTACCTCGGCCGCATCGCTCCGGGTACCACTGTCCGCCACCTGCTGGGTGACGAGTCACCCTGGGTTTTATCTGGCAACATCTTTTCCTTTATCCGTGCAGTCAAATTCCAAGTGATTTACTCGACCTGACCCAAATCCTCTCTAGTCTCCTTGTCTAGTCAGTTGTCTATTACGACGCTTTTGCGTTGTTTTATTTTACCCTGTCTTTTTTATAAAGTCTTCTACTTTCTAGTCTTGATATCTAGAAAGTTTCTTCTTTTGAAACACTTGTTTTACTAGCGCGACGTTATGGGCGCAAAATGACCTTTGCAGTCGACGCGCCCTAAAGCCCCAATAAACAACAACAAAAGGGGTCACCAAAGAACCCCTGGTGTTGGACTCATAGGAGACTCGTGATGCCATGCAAAGGCAAAAAAAAAAAAAGATTACGTTAGGTCAGAGGTCATTACGTCAGGATAGAGGTCACCCGAACGTAATCGTTTTTGCCTTTGCACGGCAACATGGTTGTGTGTAGCTTGCAGGAGTCGGCTGAAGAACGAGAGGTGTGTTCACTTCGGTTCAGAGTGTGTCGCCTCTGTTTCAGCCGTGTGGTGGAGCTGTCTGCTCAGCGTGTGCTCCCCCGGTTAGAGTTGGTTCCCCCCTGTTTCAGCCGTGTGGTGGAGCTGTGTGTTCGGTTGTGTTCAGCGTGTCCTCTCTCTCTGTTCCAGCCGTGTGGTGGAGCTGTGTGTACTCTGTTCAGTCGTGTTCAGCGTGTCCTCCCTCCCTATTCCAGCCGTGTGGTGGAGCTGTCTGTTCAGTGTGTCCTCTCTCCCCTGTTCCAGCCGCGTGGTGGAGCTGTCTGCTCAGTGTGCCCTCTCTCCCTGTTTCAGCCGTGTGGTGGAGCTGTTGCGCCGCCAGTTCGGGCTCACCTCCCAGCTGCGGGTGCCGGCCGTGGACCGACAGCAGAAGATCCACAACTCTCGGATCGCCGTGCGCGCCGCGGAACTGGACCTGGACCCGGAGGTGTGGGCGCGTGCGCTGGTCGACGGACACCGGGAGAAGACGCTCCACCTGCTCTGGCTGCTCGTCTTCAAACACCAGGTGAGCGCCGCCCGCCGCCGTCGGCAGGCAGGGTGGCCTGAAGGGAGGCCCTGGGAGCGGCCGTGGCTGAAGGGGAAAATGTCATCGGATGAACGCCGGTTACCCAGCGATTCTACTTTCATCCTACTACGCGTGCATGCGTTTTGGCGCGATGGGATTTGAGGGAGCGTGACTGGCGACTCGGAAAGCGAACTACCATCCAGTACCCCTTTCCCAGCCAGTGATGCCGACCCTGCATATAGCCCGCGGAGATTGAGCTTACGTACCGGTTTGGGCTCCCTGGTGATCCTAACAGAGCACCGTCTGCGTATGTTGCAGATCGACTCGTGCGTGGACACGGAGAAGCTGCGCCGCGAGGTGTCCCGCCTACAGACCAGTCTGGACAACAACTGCTTCCTGGGAGTTGAGGACGCTATCGCAGGTACGACCTCAGCCCTCACACCCAATCCTCAGGAGGGTGCGGGACCCGCCGCTATGTTACTGACAGCCCCACCGTTATGTTATCGACAATCACACTGTTATGTTATCGACAGCCTCACCGTTATGTTATTGACAATCACAACCGTTACGTTACTTTACTACCGTAACGCTACCGCCCTGTCTGTTACGTTACCACTCTACTCTTCAGTTACCGCCATATCCTTACGTTACTTGACTTCGCCTGTCAGTGGGGGTCCGCCCTGTTGGTGATCACTTGAATAAATAAATACCATCATAACCCTACGCTACCGCCATATTCATACTTTACTGCCCACCGTTACGTTACCGCCATACCGTTACGCTACCGCAACACCGTTACCGGTTACGCTACCGCCACACGTCCGTTACGTTACCGCCACACCGTTACGCTACCTCCACACCGTTACGCTACCTCCACACCGTTACGCTACCTCCACACCGTTACGCTACCTCCACACCGTTACGCTACCTCCACACCGTTACGCTACCTCCACACCGTTACGCTACCTCCACACCGTTACGCTACCTCCACACCGTTACGCTACCTCCACACCGTTACGCTACCTCCACACCGTTACGCTACCGCCACACCGTTACGCTACCTGCACACCGTTACGCTACCTCCACACCGTTACGCTACCTCCACACCGTTACGCTACCTCCACACCGTTACGCTACCTCCACACCGTTACGCTACCTCCACACCGTTACGTTACCGCCACGCCGCACCCCATCTGTTACCCTTTTGTCTGACGCATGTGTCCCCCCTGTCCGCGGCAGGTCGGCACCAGCTGCAGACTCTCTCCGAACCGGACCGGGCTGCCGACCTGACTGGCGGCGGTGACGGCGGCCTGCCTGACTCCGAATCACTGCGCCTGCTGACGGCCTGGGCGCGCCTGGTCTGCGCCCACTACGGGCTGCCGCTGCACAACCTGAGCGTCTCGTTCAGCGACGGGCGCGCGCTGTGCCTGCTAGTGCACCACTACCAGCCCAGCCTGCTGGCCAGGAGCGCCGTGAGGACGCCCACCTCACTCACCGCCAGAAAGGTGAGCCCGCCGGCTGGGGTCTAGGGATTGGGCTAGTCTCATGTAAATAGGCACTTTGGCCCGTTGGAGGGTGGGGTGAGTTGTATGAAGAGATTGCATGTTTTTTATAGTTTGTGTTATGTGGAACTGTATGTCTGTCCGTGCTTGCGTTCTAGTCAGACATACTGCCTTGATGTCCTTTGCAATGTTGCTCTGAATTGAAGCGTCGCGTTATCTGAATATCACGCCACACCCTACCACCGTTACCGCTTACCGCGTGGTACCGATGCGTTGACGTGTTCCCGCGCCCTCTCTGACACCAACCGACCACCGGGCAGGGCTCCACGCCGGATCCAGACCTGGACGACAGCCTGACGTTCAGCTACGGCAACAGCGAGACGGAGGACACGCCGGCAGCCGACGAGCTGCGCAGGAACGAGAAGCACAACCTCAACACGGCCTTCGACGCGGTGAGGAGGGAGGGGGACGGCGAGGAGAGCTGTTCCGGATCACTCTGTGGAGCTGGGACGTGCTGAGTATAAAATAAATGAAGTGGACTAGTGTGAATGATGGGCGATTCATTGCTTCCCATGCCGTATGTCATCCCTCTTCCGTGTGTCCCGCCTGCTTGTCGTGTGCGACGCCCCCCACCCCCCGTCCGTCACTGATGTCGGAGCTGGCCCTCGTGTATAGTCTCTCTTGAAACTTGAAACCTGGCCGGCCCGTGAAACCGTGAAAACGGTATAGACCGGCCAGACGGCCAACCCTCAAAAGCCAGGGGCTCTCAAACCAGGGAGTGATAGCGATACATTCGAGACGCGACAGTTTCAAGAGAAGCTACACCACCCCCTCCTCCCCGTCTGTCCCCGCTCCGTGTGACGCCGCCGTATCTCCGCCAGATGTCCGAGCTGGGCGGCGTGTACTGTGTAGTGTGTACCACCCCTCCTCCCTGTGTGTGACACGACCGTCTGTCTCCCCCAGATGTCGGAGCTGGGCGGTGTGCCGGTGCTGAGCTCGTGGACCGACTACTCTGCCACGCTGCCCGACCGCCGGCTGGTGGCCGTCACTCTGGCCTACCTGTGCGGCCGGCTGCTCGAGCTCGGAGCAGAGGTGGCCGCCGCGCGTACCCTGCAGCTATGGTGGCGCCGCCGCCGGCTGGCCGCCCTCCTGCGACGACAGCAGGTACACTGAGAGTGGCCAACGCAGAGCCCGGGCCCGCTAAATGGAGCGTAGTGGTCCCTTCCCGTATACTGTACCCCGCAGCTTACCCCGGGCTAGTGACCCGTGCCGTGCTCCAGCGCCTTGGTAGTGTAGCCCTACTTCTGCTGTCTCCCACTCTAGCACAGTCCCCTCTCTTAACTCCTACTCTTAATCCCGTAGTGTCGTAGTTCATTGTCGTACTCGCTTCTTTGTTTTGTCTTCTTCCCGTGCTTTCTGTCCCGCCCCCTGTTCGGGCGTTTCCCTGTATAACTCGTATATAGTTGGCTGTGTGACTGCGGATGGTATATTGTCACTGCGGATGGTGTGTCGCGTGAAAGTGCATTAGGTCGACCTCGCGTATGATTGGGACTTGGGAGGCTTCTAGATATGTCGCTCTTCTGCTGTGCCTGTCTCAGTCCTGTATGAAGCGTCTATATCGTGCATTGTATGTATATCAGATACTTTTCTGCGAGTCCCGTCGTAAGAAAGGCCGGGGTGGTTGCTGATGCGGATCCACCACCCTTTTATTCTGGATACCATGTTAAGCTCTTTGGGTGGTTTTATCTAGCTCTGTGCCATTGAATCTGATTCTGATCCTAGGCTGCCCTGTAGTATGGACCTTTTATATGCTTATTGGACTTCAAGTGTGTAACTCTGCAGCCGCTTCCATGGTTAATACATTAAGTCAAGAACTAGCTCTTTTTTGTGCTGCTTTGGGAAGCGTTACGTGATGACATCTAGTATTGCGGAGGGCACCTATGCAGCAATAGGATCAGAAATTGTAGAACGAAGTGTAAATATGATTGGTAGTAGCCCTACGACAAAGCTTACGACAAAGTCATCCTGCCATATCGCTATCACAACCACGTTCCCTCTAATTTCGTCTAAAAATGGTGAAATATGGGGATGAGGCGGACGAGGATTCGGAGTTCCCTCCCACGGCCTTCCATTCCCCGCCCGCCCCCAGTTCCCTCTCACCCTCCCGCTGACGCCCCGATCCGTCTCTGTGCCGGCAGGCGGAGGCTGCCGCCGCGGCGGTCCTGCAGAAGCACGCGCGCCGCTGGCTGGCCCGCCGGCGCGCCGCCGAGCACCTGCGGCGCGTGGTGCTGGTGCAGGCGGCCGTGCGCGGCTGGCTGTCGCGCCGCCTGATGGCGCGCCGTGCCGCCGCCGCCACCGTCCTGGCGCGCCGCTACCGCGCGCTGATGGCGGCGCGCCGGACCCGCGCCGAACTGGAGCGTCAGCGCGCGGCGGCCGGGCTCCTCCAGCGCTGGTGGCGCTGCGTGCTGCTGCGCCGCCGCGCCCGCCATCTGGTGGCGCGACTGCGGCGGCACCTGGCGGCGAGCAGGATCCAGCGCTGGTACCGCGGCCGGCGCGCCTGTGCCGCCGCGCGCGCCACTCTGGTGCGGCAGAGACGCGCTGCGCTGCGGCTGCAGAGCTGGTTCCGGTCGGTTCGACTGGTGCGGACGGAGAGGACAGCCTACCTGAGACGGCGGGCTGCGGCCGTCACCGTACAGACCTGGTACCGCGCGGTGAGGGCCGGCAGAGCGGAGCGGCGGCGGTACCTGAGGGCGCGGGCGGCGGTGCTGATCATCCAGGAGAGCTACCGCGCCGCTGTGTCCATGAGGAACCAGCGAGTCCAGTTCCTGAGCCAGAAGAGAGCGGCTCGGACAATCCAGAGGTGGTACCGGGCCGTCAAGGCCATGAGAGCAGCTCGTGAAGAGTTCATGAAGAAGAAAACAGCTGCCTCGTCCATCCAGTCGTGGTACCGTGCCATCCAGGCAGGAAAGAGAGCCCGTGCCGAATTCCAGCGGCAGAAGACCTCTGTTATCGCCATTCAGGCATGGTACCGTGCCTTGCTAGCCGGAAGAAAGGAGCGAACCGAGTTTCTGACGATGAGAGCGGCAGCTGTGACGCTCCAGGTCCGATTCCGTGCATCGGTAGCGGGCAGAGCGGACCGAGCCAAGTTCCTTCAGACGAGGACCGCCGTCACCGCGATACAGGCCTGGTACCGCTCCGTGCGAGCGATGCGGAGGGAAAGGTCCCAGTTTCTGAGGACGAAGAGTGCCGTGGCGACCATTCAGACGTGGTACCGAAGCGTCGTGGCTGGTGCAGAGGCGCGGGCGCAGTTCCTGGCTCTACGAACAGCCGCCATCACCATCCAGACCTGGTATCGGTCGATGCTGGCGATGCGACGGGACCGTGATGCCTACCAGCGTACCAGACGAGCCGCCATTGTCATCCAGATGTGGTACCGGTCGGTCCTTTCAATGAGGAAGAACCGAGCAGAGTACCTCGCGCAGAGGAAGTCGGCTCAGACGGTCCAGATGTGGTACCGCTCGCTGGTGATGATGAGGGAGCATCGGGCGGCCTTCTTGGAGAAGCGTCAGGCGGCTCGTATTCTACAGCTGAGGTTCCGTGCCGTGAGAGCAATGAGAGAAGAACAAGCAGCATACCAGTCCAAGAAGCGAGCGGCGGCGGCGCTCCAGGCATGGTGTCGCTCTCTGTGTGTGACCAGGACGACTAGAGAGGCATTCCTGAGACAGAGACAGGCTGCCACCGTCATCCAGACCAAGTACAGGGCTACACTGGCCATGAGGCAGCAGCGAGCCGCATTCCTGAGTCAAAGACAGGCTGCCACAGTGCTTCAGCAGCAGTACCGGGCACTGACAGCAATGAGAAGCCAGCGAGAGGCGTTCCTGACCCAGAAACGGGCTGCGGTAGTGCTTCAGCAGAGGTACCGGGCACTGACTGCAATGAGAAGCCAGCGAGAGGCGTTCCTGACCCTGAGACAGGCTGCCACTGTGCTTCAGCAGAGGTACCGGGCCACACTGGCCATGAGGCAACAGCAAGAAGAGTTCCTGACACAAAAGCGAGCTGCTACAGTCATCCAAACTAAGTACCGGGCAACGTTGGCCATGAGGAAACAACAAGAGAAGTTCCTGAGACAAAGACAGGCTGCCACTGTGCTTCAGCAGAGGTACCGGGCGCTCACTGCGATGAGAAGCCAGCGAGAGGCGTTCCTGACCCAGAAACGGGCTGCAGTCGTCCTTCAGCAGAGGTACCGTGCGTTGGCCGCGATGAGAAGTCAGCGAGAGGCGTTCCTGGCCCAGCGACAGGCTGCCATCGTCATCCAGACAAAGTGGCGTGCAACGCTGGCCATGAGGAAACAACGAGAGGAGTTTCTGCTCATGAGACAGGCTGCAGTCGTTCTTCAACAGAGGTACCGGGCGCTGACTGCAATGAGGAGCCAGCGGGCCGTGTTCCTGAGACAAATACGAGCTACCACAGTGCTCCAGCAGCGGTACCGTGCCACGCTAGCTATGAGACAGCAGCGGTCGGCGTTCCTGACCCAGAAACGGGCTGCCACAGTGCTTCAACAGAGACACCGAGCGTTGGCCGCGATGAGAAGCCAGCGAGAATCGTATCTGCAACTGAAACGGGCTGCCACTGTAGTTCAGCAGAGGTACCGGGCGCTGACAGCGATGAGGAGCCAGCGGGGATCGTACCTGGACCTGCTCCGGGCAGCCACCACGATACAGCTCGGCTACCGCGCCGCCCTCGATATGCGCCGGGACCGCGCCAGATTCCTGGAGCTGAAGGCAGCGGCAGTGGCGCTCCAGCGCAGATACCGGGCTCTGCGCGCCATGAGAGTCGAGAGGGACGACTTCCTGACACAGAGGCGAGCGGCCGTGGCGGTCCAGACCTGGTGGCGCGCAGTCCTGGCCAGAAACAGAGACAGAGAGGAGTTCCAGAGCCAGAGGCGGGCGGCGACTGTGCTACAGAGTCGCTACCGTGCCCTGCTGAGCATGAGGGTGACGCGAGAGGATTACCTTCGCCAGAAGCGGGCCGCAATCGCGCTGCAGTCCCGCTACCGTGCCCTTGAGGCCATGAGAGCGACACGAAATGAGTTCCAGCGTCAGAAAAATGCTGCAATCGCTCTGCAGTCTCGCTACCGTGCCCTTCTGGCCATGAGGGCGACACGAAATGAGTTCCAAAGTCAGAAGCAAGCGGCAGTTGTTATCCAGAACCGTTTCAGAGCGCTGTTGACCATGCGAGACACCCGTGCGACCTTCCTGCTGCAGAAACGGGCGGCGGTCACCCTGCAAACTCGCTATCGCGCTCTACTGGCCATGAGGGCTACACAACATGAGTTCCAGCGTCAGAAGAAGGCTGTCATCACTCTACAAAGTCGCTATCGTGCTCTTCTGGCCATGAGGGCGAAACAAGGTGAGTTCCAGCGTCAGAAGAAGGCTGTCATTACTCTGCAGTCTCGCTACCGCGCTCTGGTGGCTATGAGAGCGATACAAGATGAGTTACAGCGTCAGAAGAAAGCTGCAATCGCTCTGCAGTCTCGCTACCGTGCGCTTCAGTCTATGCGGCATGCTCGCGAGGTCTTCTTGCAGCAGCGGCACGCGGCTGTAACCATTCAGACTCACTACCGAGCCTTGCTGGCAATGAGGGCAGCTCGAGAGGCCTTCCAGCGGAAGAGGTGCGCCGCGATGACCCTGCAGACGTTCTACCGGTCTGTGCGGGCCGCGAGGGCGGCCAGGGAGGCCTACCTGACGCAGAGAAAGCACGTCATCGCCATCCAGACGTGGTACCGCTCGCTGCTGGCCATGCGGAAGGAGAGGGCCGAGTTCCTGCGGCGCAGACGGGCGGCTGTGACGCTGCAGCGCTGGCGTCGCTCAGTGCTCGCCATGCGCCGAGACCGTGGGGAATTTGTGGCGCAGCGGCGGGCGGCGGCGGCGATCCAGACCTGGTACCGCGGCGTGCGGACCGTGCGCCACCTCCAGATCGAGCTCAGGGACACGGTGCTGAAGGTGACGCTGGTCCAGTCGTGCGTGAGGACGTTCCTGTTGCGACGGCGGTTCGTGGCGCAGAGGCGGGCCGCTGTCACTCTGCAGAGGAACTGGAGGTCTCTGAGAGCTGCGAGACAGAGTCGGGAGCACTACCTGAGAACGAGACAGGCAGCTGTGACCGTACAGACGTGGTATCGAGCTGTTCGCTGCATGTGGGTGGCCCGTGAAGAGTACGAGAGAACGAAGCAGGGAGCCGTTATCATTCAGACATGGTACCGTTCGATCTGCCTCATGCGAGAGACCCGAGAGGTGTTCGAAAGGCAGAGACAAGCCAGTCTGATCATCCAGTCTTGGTACCGCTCTATTCGCCTCATGCAGGAAGTCCGTGACGAATATCTCAGACATCGGCGGGCGGCAGTGACCCTGCAAGCCTGGTTCCGGTCTCTCCGCGCCGCGCAGCACACTCGTCATGAGTTTGAGAAGAAGAAACAAGCCACCATCATCCTGCAGGACTGGTACCGCTCCACTGTCGCCATGCGCAGGACGCGAGTTCACTACCTGCAGGTGAGGCGCTCGGTGCTCAGCCTGCAGAGGTGGTACCGGTCGCTGCTGGCCGCCCGGTGTTCCCTGCAGACGGAGGAGCCGGAGGAGGTGTTTGAGCGCGCCACGGTTACCCTGCAGCCGTTCAGCGGCCGGCTGGGCCCGGGCGCCGAGGACGAGTCGTTGGACCGGCGCTCCACGATGACACTGTCCGGGTCGAGCCGCTCCGGCACGGCGCTGAGCCGAGGGAGCGCCGACCGTCGGGCCACCGTCGTCCTGCACGAGTCCTTCCTGGAGCGTCAGGCATCACGAGACTCCCAGAGCAGCGCGAGCTCCGATCGCCGGGCCACGGTCATCCTGCAGGAGTCGCTCCTGGACGGCAGCTCCTCCCAGCGGCTCCTGGACGGCAGCTCCTCCCGGCCGCCCTCAGACCCGGGCAGAGACCGGCGCGCGACGGTGACCCTGTCGGAGTCGCTCCTGCAGCGGAGTGTATCCCAGGAGTCAGAGAGTAGCGTGGCGTCAGATCGTCGTGCCACTGTCGTCCTGCATCAGTCACGCCTGGAGCGGCAAGGTACTCCGGAGTCAGCCGGGCCCGTCACCTCTGACTGTCATCCTGCCGGCGATGATTCTACCAGCAGCATCTCTCCAGCGTCACAGTCTGACTGCCATACCGCCACAGACATCCCATCGACACACCCTGGCACCGACGGAGACAACCCGTCCGTGTCCGCCGACTCTGGACCGCCGGAAGAGCTGTTTCGCTGTCGACTCGGCTCGCAGTTGTCACCGGAGGGCGAGGTGGCGCACCGGCGGCGCACCCTGGTCTTCCAGTGGCAGATGGCGAGACACCGGTCGGATGAGGCCGAGAGGATCGTGACGGCCGCCGTCACACTGCAGGTGGGTGCCGGGAGGGGGGAGGGGCGGGTGGTGTGTGGTGTGAGGGAGGAGAGGTGGTACAGTAAGTTGAGTCGGGTTTTATACTTTGTTTTTATAGTGATGGATTTTCGGATTGACCGATTTCTGGAAGAGAGCTCAATACTAAGTCGCTTGAGTGACGATCGTTCCTTAGTTCCTCAGAGCGTGCACATCTTTTCGTATTCGTTCCGTCGCTGACAAATGCTCCTGGCCTCCCCCTCTGCCCAGTGGCGCTGACCTCCCCTCTCTCGACAGCGCGTGGTCCGCCGGTTCCTGCAGCGATGACCTCCACGCTTAAAGTCCAGTTGTGCTGACCTCCCCTCTGCCCAGTTGTGCTGACCTCCCCCCTCTCTCGACAGCGGGTGGTCCTCCGGTTCCTGCAGCGCTGACCTCCACTCTAAGTCCAGTTGTGCTGACCTCCCATCTGCCCAGTTGTGCTGACCTCCCCCCTCCCCGTAGCGCGTGGTCCGCCGGTTCCTGCAGCGCTGACCTCCACTCTAAGTCCAGTTGTGCTGACCTCCCTCTCCCGGCAGCGCGTGGTCCGCCGGTTCCTGCAGCGCCGGCGGCTGGTGCGCGGGGAGACGGCCGCCCTGGTCCTACAGACCCAGTGGCGGCGTGTGCTGGCGCGCCGCGCCGCCCAGCGCCGACTGTGGGCCGTCGTCACGCTGCAGGTCGGTCAGACTGCAGTGGGCAGGCTGGGTCGGGACTGCAGACCAGCTGTAGTCAGTATACGTCAGGCGGGGACTTGTCAGGACAGCGGGCGGGCTCTGGTTAGAGTAGCCAGTGGACTGTGGCTTTGGAGGATGACGTCGACAGTGTTCATCAATATTAGCCATGTCCGATATTTTACATAAACTAACTTCAGGCTGTATAGGGTAGTGTGGGGTAATTTGAACATATTTTTTACGTCTTCTCCGTTGTACCAAATTCCAGTTCAACCCTGGATGAAGAAAAACTGCTTCAGTAGCGCAAGTGTCACTTGCTTTCACCATGCAAGCCTCATTTTTGGACGAGCCAAGCATACCTTGAATAGCATAGCCTCACTTCTCCACCAAGTCACGGTGTGTTCAAATTGCCCCACCGTGGGGTAATTTGAACATACTGCCTTTACCTGTCATAAAAACGATAGTCTCGCCAGCACCGATGTTGTTTGACCCATAAACAAATAGGCAGAACAATTCTAAACATACCTTCACTTGAAAAATCAACACAACAGCAAAAATAACAGTTGCAGAGTATCAATATCTGCACGCTGCACACCGGTCAGTTGACAGAATTCGCCCCTCTTCAATTAACAGAACGTCTATCATTTTTTTTTTCGATAAAAACTCTCCCAACCGTACTACATCGGTTAAAGTGGTGCCAATCGAAACCTGGACATTTGGAGTTCTGATTTTGTCCAATGTCCAATTCGGAATTGGTTGGACAAAGGTAGCAGACTGGACAACATTGGACGATGGCTTGCTACACTTAAGCGCTTTTTATAAAGTAACTAGAGGGACAGCATTACGCGCAGCGTAATAAACCAAGTTTCATTGCAATCGGCCAAGTAACGGCCGAGTTATTGCCAGAATAAATTTGGTGACTCCTCTTGGCCGGCGGTGCTCTGTTCCGGTATTCATTGCCAAAGGTCAGTGACCTTCCGGCTCTGATTTCACCCAGTTTTGCAGCGAAGAAACTGAGCCTAAGGCGCGTGCCGTCTGCTCGGCGCCGGCCGCGGCCCAAAATCCCGCAAAGATGCGCCCGCCACGTGCAAACCGCCGAGCGCACCCCCACCAAAATTTAATACAACAAACAGATGCACGCGTCCGACTTAAGTCCAAAATTTCACCCCCGTAACCCGCACCGTTCCGGAGCAATAGCCCGCCAAGCGTGACTGACGCGTTACATACATACATACATACATACGGACATTTTGATTTTTATATATGTAAACTAGAGGGACAGCATTACGCGCAGCGTAATAAATCAATTTTCATTAAAATCGGCCCAGGAGCGGCCGAGTTATGGCCAGAATAAATTTGGCGTCTCCTCTTGGCCGGCGGTGCCCTGGTCCGGTATTCATTGCCAAAGGTCAACGACCTCCGACTCTGTTTTCCCTCATTTTCGCAGCGAACAATCTGAGCCTAGGGCGCGTGCCGTCTGCTCGGCGCCGGCCGCGGCCCAAAATTCCGCAAAGATGCGCCCGCCACGTGCAAACCGGCAAGCGCACCCCCACCAAAATTTAATACGACAAACAGATGCACGCGTCCGACTTTAGTCCAAAATTCCACCCCCGTAGCCCGCACCGTTCCGGAGCAATAGCCCTTAAAGCGTGACTGACGCGTTTCATACAGACATTTTGATTTTTATATATGTAAATCGTGCATAGCATTGCTTGGCGAATGGAAAGCTTGTTAAGCTCTCAATATAATGAACACTTTTCGGCTGGTAAAATTACATGATAAGCAATATAAATGACGGTTTTGAGTGTTGATAGCTGCATAATTTTCGGACATATTTGGACAAATAGTTGACTTTAACATTTTTGGACGGAAAATCAACAAAAATGCCGGACATTAGACGGATATTAGACGTAAATTTTCTAAAACTGGCATCACTTATCTGCTACTGCCTTGGGTCGAAAATATTGGCAAAAAAACTGGGAGCGTTGTTTTTTTTTCGGAGCCGTCCCTGTCTTCATTGAAATTCTCACACTTTGTTCAAATTACCCCACGCTAAAAGTTGTTTTGCCATTAAAAAAAAAACATGGTTCAAAAGCAAATTTCTTGGATTGAAGGCACTGATTAGGTCATTATACAACAAAAGCCGTTGCGTATTAGGCGCTAGCAATGCAATATTTTGCGCTGCAATGAAGTTGCAATGACGTGTTGATAGGTGTTTTTCCTTACGAAATTGATTTTTTACACTGTGCGTCAACATCTTCATTCCCTGAAAGTTTAAACCCCGTTCATATGATAGCCCTTTTAGTTACGATAATTTCTCTCATTGGTCTTATTGTCATGCCACTTATGGATTTTCCGTAATTTTCTGTTATTCACACTATGTTCAAATTGCCCCACATGTTCAAATTACCCCACCCTACCCTACTGTTTTGTTATACCTTGGACATTGGAGGGCACATAACCAAATTGCTGTCAGAATTGGCTCGAGTGTCCCCACCCGCACATACTGACTAACATATCATGGCTCCACCGCTGACCAGTCCCTTGACCCCTCAGGCTGCATGGCGCGGTCGTGCGCAGCGGCAGCGCGCCGGCCGGCGTGCCTCGCGCGCGCGCCAAAATATCGCCGCGGCCAACCGTCGCGCCACCACGGACATGACTCTGGGCAGTCGGACGTCGCTGTCGCTGGACTTTTTGCTGCGCTACCGCGACCTGGGTCACATGAAGGTGGCGCTGGGTCACCTGGAGACGGTGACCCGCCTGTCTGCCGTCTGTTGCCGCCGAGTGGTGGCTGAGGGCGCCGTGCCCGTGCTCTACACGCTGATGAGCCAGTGTAACCGCTCCGTGCCGCACATGGACGTGATCACGCACTGTCTGAACGTGCTACTGAACGCGGCCAGGCACCCTGAGACGGAGAGCAGCGTACATCAGGTGAGACGGTGGTGCCGGGGGCAACCTGCAGCTGTTCGCAGCGCGTCGGGTATCTATTAGCCTCTTAGGTCTTCAGAATTAGCTATGGCCATGTAACGCAGCATCACAGCTATCATTCAGTACCTCAACAATATGCTTACTCAAAGAGTCGCAGCTGACGCCAGTTTAGCAGCTTTTCTGTTTCGTCTCTCCCGTCCCCGTATGCATTTTATATGACACGTTTTGTCCGGCATCGCCAGGCGGATAAGTGGCTGTCGGTGCTCCTGGACAAGATGTCCATCTTCCGCGAGAAGGGCACCCACATCTTCATCAAGGCGGCCACCCTGCTGACGGCGATCCTGAGAGACCCGTTCATGGTGCAGGTAGGAGCCACGCGGGGCAGAGGAAGGGTCAGATGGTGAACGGGGTGTGGAATAAGCTCTATTATTTTTACAGCGGTGGGTCGTGCAGCTATTAATTTTGACGAAGAATGTTTTTGATAGCAATGCCTAGACAAAGTTAAATGTAACATAATAGCGAGCTCATATTTTTCAGTTACGCTTTTTGAGAAATTTCATTGTGTCGAATTTCTGACTTGACACCACTACCAGCGCAGGAATATCTTTTGTCTTACGATATTTTGTCACGTAATCGTCTCCATTGCTTGTCTCCCTCGGCCCCACATCACCCCGCCGCTCCATACGCTCAGTTCGCCCCTCCGCCGGTAGGTGGTGCTGGCGGACGCCCGGGCCGTGGAGCAGCTCCGGTCGCTGCACCGGCTGGTGGCGCGCCGACAGCCACAGACGCGGACGGCGCAGCGCGCGGGCGCCCAGCCGCCGGCCGCCGGCCCGGAGCTCCACCTGGGCAGGTCCACTGTCACTGAGTACGATAGTGCCGTGGCGGCGGCCGCGGGGGTGCTGGCGGCCCTGGGCCTCGCGCCCTAGGGGAGGGAAGGTGGGGCGGGGGCGGGCTGGAGCGGTGGTGCCATGATTGTGTTGTGAGGTTGGTAGCGGCTGTGGTGTGTGAGCGTTTGTATCTCGGTATGTGTGAGTTGTGAGAGTGGGCTGGAAAGAGGCTGCTTTTATCTTCACTCGTCTGTCTCGGTTTCCAATGTTTATATTTTAAATCAATATGCTTTTGAATAAAATATACTCACGTATTATGTGTGTGACTCAGTCTAAATTGTTATCTGCTCTGTGTAGCTGATTTGTATGCCGTCGAGGTTTGTGTCAGGCGCGATAAGAGAGCATGGTATGCCGAGATTTAGCTCCCACTGGAAATAATATACATGTTTACATCGCTCGCAGTGCCCAAGCCACCATTTCCTCTCAAGGTCCGATCACTTTGGATGACCCGAACTCTTGCCAGACTTGCATCGTCCATTCGGACTTTTCAACACAGGCAGGTGAAAGTTCACTACCCTGGTAGTTCAAGGTCAGATCTCGCCTCAAGAAAGAACTGAATGCTCGCCCAAGCTACACCGACCCCTCGATGGCTTTGGTACTTTTAGCGATTGCTGAGTGACAGGATGAATCAAATTGTGTGGGACTGTGGGTTGTGTGTATCTATCCGGTACCTACATAGGTCAGCTCAATTTCGCGACATCTGTTGTGGGATGAAAATGAAATTGCGCCTCCTTCGTACAACAGTAAATCTTGATCCCACAGGGCGTTTTAATGAGGTGTCATTGGATACTGAAACGGAAAAAAATGCACCCGGTGATACGCTATATGCCCCTCGGGTCATCCTAGCTGATATAATTTCACTGTCATAGCGGTTTTTCAACAATTACTTTTGATTAGCATGCCAGAGCGATAAAAACGCATTGGATGTGTTGAGCCTAACCCGCGCCCTCTGGGGGGGGGGGGGGGGGTGAACCAAGGCTGCGGAGTCGATCGATTTCCGGGTAACTCCGACTCCGACTTCGAAAATCGACTCCAGCTCAGACTCCTGACGTTTCTCTCCAAAATCCATATGATAATAAAGTTCACAGAAGAGATGTTTTTATTTTCTCTGAAACGATTCTTTGTCCGATTCTAATGTGTGTGTGTAGGGGGGGGGAAGGGGGGTATGTATCTTTTTGTCGCATGGCGTTGCTGAATAAACAATAAGCCTTGCATTGCAAATGTGCTTTATAAATAACACGCAAAATTAAAAGCAGGTTCTGGCGAAAGCGCCGTCTTCTGCTCTTTTGCTGAAATCGCTCGTCCAAAACAGAAATACGTTTTTTTCGACGATATCTGATTTCGAAAGGTGAAAGTGCGTAGGATCGTAAAGGTAAGGTGCATGGCATGACGTTGGGCCACGAAGCGTAACTCCGGGAGTCGGTAAGATTTTGACGACTCCGACTCCGCGCATTACTGTCGACTCCGACCGACTCTGATAGCTCCGAACACGCTGGCGATAGAGAGCTGAAACTTGGCATACCTGACCTACGTCTGTCAAGACAGCCTCAGATTCAGATTCACTTTCAGAATCACATTCGGACCCCCTTAGATTTTCATAAAAACTGGTCCATAGGTACAGTTTTGGACGCTGATTCCAATGGTGAAGTCTGTTTTTCGCCACATATTATACTTTGGCCCCTAGAGGCATTCAAAGTTTTTTTGGGGCGAAGGGGGACCCCCTTAGATTTTCATAAAAACTGGTCCATGTGTACAGTTTTGGACGCTGATTCTAACGGTGAAGTCTGTTTTTCGCCACATATTATACTTTGGCCCCTAGAGGCATTCAAAGTTTTTTTGGGGGAAGGGGGACCCCCTTAGATTTTCATGAAAACTGGTCCATGTGTACAGTTTTGGACGCTGATTCCAATGATGAAGTCTGTTTTTTCGCCACATATTATACTTTGGCCCCTAGAGGCATTCAAAGTTTTTTGGGGCGGAGGGGGACCCCCTTAGATTTTCATAAAAACTGGTCCATGTGTACAGTTTTGGACGCTGATTCCAACGGTGAAGTCTTTTTTTTCGCCACATATTATACTTTGGCCCCTAGAGGCGTTCAAAGTTTTTTTGGGGAAGGGGGACCCCCTTAGATTTTCATAAAAACTGGTCCATGTGTACAGTTTTGGACACTGATTTCCATGGTGAAGTCTGTTTTTTCGCCACATATTATACTTTGGCCCCTAGAGGCATTCAAAGTTTTTTGGGGCGAAGGGGGACCCCCTTAGATTTTCATAAAAACTGGTCCATGTGTACAGTTTTGGACGCTGATTCCAACGGTGAAGTCTTTTTTTTCGCCACATATTATACTTTGGCCCCTAGAGGCGTTCAAAGTTTTTTTTGGGGAAGGGGGACCCCCTTAGATTTTCATAAAAACTGGTCCATGTGTACAGTTTTGGACGCTGATTCCAATGGTGAAGTCTGTTTTTCGCCACATATTATACTTTTGCCCCTAGAGGCATTCAAAGTTTTTTTGGGGCGAAGGGGGACCCCTTATATTTTCATAAAAACTGGTCCATGTGTACAGTTTTGGACGCTGATTCCAACGGTGAAGTCTGTTTTTCGCCACATATTATACTTTAGCCCCTAGAGGCATTCAAAGTTTGTTTTGGGGAAGGGGGACCCCCTTAGATTTTCATAAAAACTGGTCCATGTGTACAGTTTTGGACGCTGATTCCAATGGTGAAGTCTGTTTTTCGCCACATATTATACTTTGGCCCCTAGAGGCATTCAAAGTTTTTTGGGGCGAAGGGGGACCCCCTTAGATTTTCATAAAAACTGGTCCATGGGTACAGTTTTGGACGCTGATTCCCATGGTGAAGTCTGTTTTTCGCCACATATTATACTTTGGCCCCTAGGGCATTCAGATTCACTTTCAGAATCACATTCGGACCCCCTTAGATTTTCATAAAAACTGGTCCATGGGTACAGTTTTGGACGCTGATTACAATGGTGAAGTCTGTTTTTCGCCACATATTATACTTTGGCCCCTAGAGGCATTCAAAGTTTTTTTTGGGGCGAAGGGGGACCCCCTTAGATTTTCATAAAAACTGGTCCATGTGTACAGTTTTGGACGCTGATTCCAATGGTGATGTCTGTTTTTCGCCAAATATTTTACTTTGGCCCCTAGAGACATTCAAAGTTTTTTGGGGCGAGGGGGACCCCCTTAGATTTTCATAAAAACTGGTCCATGTGTACAGTTTTGGACGCTGATTCCAACGGTGAAGTCTGTTTTTCGCCACATATTATACTTTGGCCCCTAGAGGCATTCAAAGTTTTTTGGGGTAAGGGGGACCCCCTTGGATTTTCATAAAAACTGGTCCATTGGTACAGTTTTGGACGCTGATTCCAATGGTGAAGTCTGTTTTTCGCCACATATTATACTTTGGCCCCTAGAGGCATTCAAATTTTTTTTTGGGCGAAGGGGGACCCCCTTAGATTTTCATAAAAACTGGTCCATAGGTACAGTTTTGGACGCTGATTCCAATGGTGAAGTCTGTTTTTTGCCACATATTACACTTTGGCCCCTAGAGACATTCAAAGTTTTTTTGTGGCGAAGGGGGACACCCTTAGATTTTCATGGCCTCTAGGGGCCAAAGTATAATATGTGGCGAAAAACAGACTTCACCATTGGAATCAGCGTCCAAAATTGTACACATGGACCAGTTTTTATGAAAATCTAAGGGGGTCCGAATGTGATTCTGAAAGTGAATCTGAATGCCCTAGGGGCCAAAGTATAAAATGTGGCGAAAAACAGACTTCCCATGGGAATCAGCGTCCAAAACTGTACACATGGACCAGTTTTTATGAAAATCTAAGGGGGTCCCCCTTCCCCCAAAAAAATTTTGAATGCCTCTAGGGGCCAAAGTATAATATGTGGCGAAAAACAGACTTCATCATTGGAATCAGCGTCCAAAACTGTACACATGGACCAGTTTTCATGAAAATCTAAGGGGGTCCCCCTTCCCCCAAAAAAACTTTGAATGCCTCTAGGGGCCAAAGTATAATATGTGGCGAAAAACAGACTTCACCGTTGGAATCAGCGTCCAAAACTGTACACATGGACCAGTTTTTATGAAAATCTAAGGGGGTCCCCCTTCGCCCCAAAAAAACTTTGAATGCCTCTAGGGGCCAAAGTATAATATGTGGCGAAAAACAGACTTCACCATTGGAATCAGCGTCCAAAACTGTACCCATGGACCAGTTTTTATGAAAATCTAAGGGAGTCCCCCTCCGCCCAAAAAACTTTGAATGCCTCTAGGGGCCAAAGTATAATATGTGGCGAAAAACAGACTTCACCATTGGAATCAGCGTCCAAAACTGTACACATGGACCAGTTTTTATGAAAATCTAAGGGGGTCCCCCTTCCCCCAAAAAAAACTTTGAATGCCTCTAGGGGCCAAAGTATAATATGTGGCGAAAAACAGACTTCACCGTTGGAATTAGCGTCCAAAACTGTACACATGGACCAGTTTTTATGAAAATCTAAGGGGGTCCCCCTTCGCCCCAAAAAAAACTTCGAATGTCTCTAGGGGCCAAAGTATAATATGTGGCGTAAAACAGACTTCACCATTGGAATCAGCGTCCAAAACTGTACCCATGGACCAGTTTTTATGAAAATCTAAGGGGGTCCCCCTCCGCCCCAAAAAAACTTTGAATGCCTCTAGGGGCCAAAGTATAATATGTGGCGAAAAACAGACTTCACCATTGGAATCAGCGTCCAAAACTGTACCCATGTACCAGTCTTTATGAAAATCTAAGGGGGTCCCCCTCCGCCCCAAAAAACTTTGAATGCCTCTAGGGGCCAAAGTATAATATGTGGCGAAAAACAGACCTCACCATTGGAATCAGCGTCCAAAACTGTACACATGAACCAGTTTTTATGAAAATCAAGGGGGTCCCCCTTCCCCAAAAAAACTTTGAATGCCTCTAGGGGCCAAAGTATAAAATGTGGCGAAAAACAGACTTCACCGTTGGAATATCAGCGTCCAAAACTGTACACATGGACCAGTTTTTATGAAAATCTAAGGGGGTCCCCCTTCGCCAAAAAAAAACTTTGAATGTCTCTAGGGGCCAAAGTATAATATGTGGCGAAAAACAAACTTCACCATTGGAATCAGCGTCCAAAACTGTACCCATGGACCAGTTTTTATGAAAATCTAAGGGGATCCCCCTTCGCCCCAAAAAACTTTGAAAGCCTCTAGGGGCCAAAGTATAATATGTGGCGAAAAACAGACTTCACCATTGGAATCAGCGTCCAAAACTGTACACATGGACCAGTTTTTATGAAAATCCAAGGGGGTCCCCCTTCCCCCAAAAAACTTTGAATGCCTCTAGGGGCCAAAGTATAATATGTGGCGAAAAACAGACTTCACCGTTGGAATCAGCGTCCAAAACTGTACACATGGACCAGTTTTTATGAAAATCTAAGGGAAAATCTAATCCCTTCGCCCCAAAAAAAACTTTGAATGCCTCTAGGGGCCAAAGTATAATATGTGGCGAAAAACAGACTTCACCATTGGAATCAGCGTCCAAAACTGTACACATGGACCAGTTTTTATGAAAATCTAAGGGGGTCCGAATGTGATTCTGAAAGTGAATCTGAATGCCCTAGGGGCCAAAGTATAATATGTGGTGAAAAACAGACTTCACCATGGGAATCAGCGTCCAAAACTGTACACATGGACCAGTTTTTATGAAAATCTAAGGGGGTCCCCCTTCCCCAAAAAAACTTTGAATGCCTCTAGGGGCCAAAGTATAATATGTGGCGAAAAACAGACTTCACCGTTGGAATCAGCGTCCAAAACTGTACACATGGACCAGTTTTTATGAAAATCTAAGGGGGTCCCCCTTCGCCAAAAAAAACTTTGAATGTCTCTAGGGGCCAAAGTATAATATGTGGCGAAAAACAAACTTCACCATTGGAATCAGCGTCCAAAACTGTACCCATGGACCAGTTTTTATGAAAATCTAAGGGGATCCCCCTTCGCCCCAAAAAACTTTGAAAGCCTCTAGGGGCCAAAGTATAATATGTGGCGAAAAACAGACTTCACCATTGGAATCAGCGTCCAAAACTGTACACATGGACCAGTTTTTATGAAAATCCAAGGGGGTCCCCCTTCCCCCAAAAAAACTTTGAATGCCTCTAGGGGCCAAAGTATAATATGTGGCGAAAAACAGACTTCACCGTTGGAATCAGCGTCCAAAACTGTACACATGGACCAGTTTTTATGAAAATCTAAGGGGGTCCCCCTTCGCCCCAAAAAAACTTTGAATGCCTCTAGGGGCCAAAGTATAATATGTGGCGAAAAACAGACTTCACCATTGGAATCAGCGTCCAAAACTGTACCTATGGACCAGTTTTTATGAAAATCTACGGGGGTCCGAATGTGATTCTGAAAGTGAATCTGAATCTGAGGCTGTCTTGACAGACGTTACCTGACCTTTGATTCAAGCCGGATCTTTTGACACCAACTGCATTTTTGGGTCAGGTCAGGTCACTGACCTATGACGTCATAAGTAAACCTCTGCACGGTCTTCAGATGTCGCAACTTCGCAACGCCCTCACTGCCAGAGGAGATGTCACAGGGAAATGAAACTTGCAGGATCTAGTATCCATTATGAGTGTCACAACTTGTTTGTCTCGGATTTTTCCTAAAGGTCATATGAGGTCAGGTCATTTTCGTGACCTCACCATCATAAGTCAATGGGGAAAAATGAAAACTGCTATTCTGGCGCCGGGAACGATCTCCAACTATCTCAAGTACACAGAATCGTGATTTGATGCACTCCTTGCGAGGTTAGATGCGTCACTTTTGCAATGTTTACCTTGTGTGACGTCATTTATGACGTCATCAAGGTCAAATTAGTTTTTCGTTAATAACTCCCGACCAAATTGAACTAGAGAGTCGGGAAAGCCACCAATGGACTCGGGAAGACCTGCCGAATCGGATGATATGCGACATGATCTATTTCGACCAACTTCGTGACCTGGGGGTGCTGAGCTGATCGTGACCTGAGGTCATTACCCTACATTGACCTGACCCAAACAAAAAGTATATCATTCGACGCGCCTGAGCGAGGCGAACACGATGCTGCCAAAGTCGCGGCTCTGCGGCCGTTTTTTGCGAAGTTATTCACCAAAACTGAACCGTACCTTGGGGCACTTGACCTGACCTCAGAGGTCACCGGTTGACCTAGGACCTTGAAATCGGGTACCAATCTCTGCGTCTCGTAACGGCGCACACGCTCGTTTTTTCCGCGACGCGCTAGCTCCACCAGGGGCGAAACGGGGAGGGGGGTCGTACCCCCCCCCCCCCCTCGGCCGGCGCGTATGTAGAAAACCAATAGGTCCGGCGAGGGTTAACCCTCGCCCGTACTGTATAGGGGGTCAAACGGTTCCCCTCGGTTTTTCGTGAATAACTCGCGTAAAAAGCGGCCGATCGCGACGAAATTTTCAGCACCATCGAGTTGATCAATTCTACACCTCCTCTGATAATTTCATAACCCTGACCACAATGACCTTTGACCTGTGACCATAGACCTCTGTATACATGTATACAGAGGTCTGTGCCTGTGACCTATTTCCCCAAGACCATGTTTGGCCAAAATCGCGATTCGGTGGATGTCGTTTCGCATTAGCCGCGCGTTTGCAGTCTTTTCGTGGTTTCAACCGTTCATACATGTTATATGATGTTGGTCCCGTGTATTAGGGTGGGTGTCAAGATCACCTAAAGGTCAGGTCAGGTCGTTCACCTTTGCTGACCTCGGTTTAATTTTTTTCTAGTTTTACGTGGTTCTAGACTTTTTTTTGAGCTGAATTCGAATTTAGCAACCATTTGAACATTTACGAAGTAGTTTTAGTTCCTTCGTAACATGTTACGTTACGTAGCTGTCCGAGGCGGTTGACACCTATTGCGAATACCCGGCAGGACCCTTTTTGGTTGACCTGACCTGACCTAGCCCGACCTGGTCTAAATGCTTGAAGACATTATCTGTGATAAAACTGACATGGTATTCGTGATCAGCACCTCGAAAGAGCCCTTAGCAACCACACTGCGACGTTCTAACTTCTAACAGGTCCCGATTGTCCCGACTTTTGGGTCATTGTCCTGACCTGGAAGGTCAACCGTCACAACCTATGACCTAGGACCTTAAAATTTGGTTTCATCGGCTTCCTCTCGTCACGGGCAACAGTAGCACGCTCGTTTTTCCACGAAGCTATAGCTTGATCAGGGGCGAAACGGCAAGGCGGGGGGGGGGGGGGTCAACGGACCCCCCCCCCCTTATACGTTCGCGGCTGGCAAAACACCAATACGGGCGAGGGTTAAAATGTTAGTTTATCATTGGACTTTTTCCCCGACACTGTAGGGCTCTATTAGTTTCGGAGTTTTGCGCCGATTTGTCGAAAAATGACACCCCACTGCCCACGGCTTATATCCCCGTCCTATCCCTCAGTCCTCCCCACCCAGTTTTCCATGTTATCCTCGGGGCCTACGTCCACCTCCCAGCAGTCAACGGATCTCTCCTCACTACCCCCTCCCACTCTCCGTTATTCTTCGGTCGCCGTTGAATCTCCTTCCATTGCCGGTATATTGCCATTGCCCATCCCCTAACCGGCGCGGCGGCGGCCCGTCCTCCCGTCCCGCTGTGCGGCCGCTGCCTGCCAGCCCGCCGCGCCGCGCGCTGCAGTCTGGCCCGGGGCGAGATGACGGCTGGCCCTGCGCTGTTGCTCCGCTCTGGACGGGGGGCGACGACCTATCTTGTGCCGAGGCGCGGCCGGTCGAGTGAGTTAGACAGTGGCGGGCAACAGTGCGAGAAGGAGACGAGTGGTGGAGTGCCTCAGAGCGCCTGTTGGCGGCAGCAGAGACGGGGCCGGGTGTATGAGACATGAGTGGAAGCAATGAGACGGTGACGGCTAGCGAAGTGCATGAATAGGCGGTTGGTGGAATGAGAGATGATGACGGCCTTGGCGAGATGAGAATGACAGTGGACCTATGAGACGGAGACGGCTGACCAGGTAGGTCATTCAGCTTGGTTAAATCCGATCTAATCCTAATTTCTAATTATCTAAAACTGAATAATTTATATTTTGAAAATATTCTCTCTTATCCTAGAATAGTTGTAATAGTGTAATAGTAATTTAATAGTCGTTTTAAACCCTCCTTGCAACTAACATCATTCGAAACAGTCTTTGAAATTGTCATCCTTTCTTTAGACGTCAAGCTTGATGCCGTCTTAAGGCCTGGCTACACTATGCGTTTTCTGCGTGCGTTTTTGCAGGTTTGCGTGTTTTGCGTAATATCGTTCTAGGAAAAAAGTTATAAACAATATAATTTTTACCTTGGTTATATACAAAAGCTAATATAACTCTTGTGTAACTAAAATTTAAGGTGAAAAACATCACAAAAACGTAATATCGTTCTTTTTTCTAGAATGATATCACGCAAAACACGCAAACACGCAAAAAATGCACGCAGAAAACGCATAGTGTAGCCAGGCCTTTATTCCATTTTTCTTTTTTATTGAAACCAATGGATGTGAAAACTGAAAGTGAAAAGCACTCCTTGGTTCGTTCGAGGCAATTCTCATGTTTGGCAATGAGTATAGCGGGATTTATAAAAATAAGATATTTTGTTATACGCTACGATCGTGATCAAATTTTCGCAAAACTTTTATCTCGACTACCGATTTTCTGCAACACGGTATTTGATAATATATGAAATATGAATACTGTGTGGGGTAGTTGGCAATAGTAAAAATCATTGCCCGATATGACATCACTGTGGCCCGTTTATGCTTTATTGCCTGAGGCGTAGCCGAGGTCAATAATTCTTGTTGAGGTCTTCTTCCGAGGGCTACAGTGGCGTCACAGAGGGCAATGACTTTTCTTGTTGCCTCTGCCGCATACATTCAAAATTCATTGTATTGTATAGGCCCACCTCAACTCGCTAATAAATATCGTTAAATATGTCGCCGCTCAGAAGAAAATTGACGGAAGGATCTAAACACACGCGGATTACTATCGCCTGTTGTCATGATGTCATTACCAAAAATACGTATCATTGAGAGAGAAATTAACCGTGGAAATTGCGGTCGATAGTCAACATTTTTACACACCCAGTTAACTAGCGAGCCATGTAATAATATGAGCATGCAGCATGTCGTAATCACCTTATTGCTTTATTAAAATCTAAACTCGTCAAACTTTACCGGCACTTTCAAGAGATCACGACAAGAGAAGTAAAGACGAGTTTGGTTGAACTTAAGCATAAGCGTAGGAACCATGCGTGCAGTGGGTGCAGTTGCACCCACAATAATTCTCCAGTGGGTGCAGACAATGTATTCTGCAGTCTGCACCCACAATAATCTGGGACAAAAAACATTTTCTCATCAACACTACTTCTCAGTTCTCATGCAGCACGACAAATGCAGGATATTTCGCCTACTATCCATCTTTCGAAGCATTTGCAACTGTGATTGATGGTCTTACCTACTGACTACTGTGCTCAAGTTAAAAAAAAGAAACGAAAGACATGTGACTGAACATATACCGACGACCCACTGTCAAAAGTTTTAGCGCGAATGTTCGAAAATGGCTAAGTTAGCCGCTTTTACTTTTTGCAGTAGTCAATTTACAGCTGCGTGAATTATCAACATACTTTTCGACATAGTACATCCTAAAGGTCGCAATGAGCCTCTGCTCGGGTGCCGCTCCCTAGCCCTACCCCTTCACCGGCCATGGCTGTCCTGCACCCATGCACCCACAATGTTCCAGCCGTTTCTACGCCCATGAACTTAAGTGACTTTCAAAAAAGGTTGGGTGCTTACATCTTGCATACATCAACAAATATGCATGCCTTCATCTTGCATATTTATCATCTTCTATTTATCTGCGCACTGTTAAACAAATTAAATGGAGATCAGAAGGCGCCCAGGTCGGGCCGGAGGCTGGTGGGCGGCGGCGGCACCGTCATCAGGTGGTCCCGGTACATCCACCCGGTCCAGATGCACAGCAGCCGGAACCCGATGGCCACCACTGCCTGCAGCCCGTTCAGCACGCCCAGACCGGCCACCACCACCACCGCGCTGAGGTCGACGATCACCAGCAGCAGCACGGCCAGCGAGTAGATGGCGTTCCACATCAGCCAGATGTTCAGCCGCACGCGCACCACACCGTCCCGAACACCCATCAGCAGCAGGGCCGACACCGCCCCGTCCACCAGGTTCAGCAGAAACGCCACGATGAAGACGGCGAGCGCACCGCCACCCCCGGCCACCACCATGTACTCGATGAAAGTGAAGAACGAGAACAACGACATGATCTGCGAACAAGGGATACTGGTATTGAGTGCTGTCACCCGAGTCCAGGGAGATCGGGAGATATGCACGTGGAGACCGGGCCACACTGGGGCCACACCATACGAGATAATCGCCGTTTTCACGACGGTCTATCCCGCGAGTGCACCTTATTTGACCAAATCTGCACCTAATCTCTTTTACAGCAAATATCTTCATTTTATGAATTTATTTCAGTGTTTTAATCGATAACGCTCTCTGATAATACAACAAAGCAGGCATATACCTAAGCAATGAGTGTAACCCTAGCTGATAGCTACTAAGAGACACACTGAACCTAATTTGACCAAATCTGCACCTGAGCTGCACCAAATGTGTACCAGATGGCCGTCGTGAAAACGGCTAATAGGTACTCAGGTACTCACATCACCGTCCGGTACTACTTCAGTAATACTCACTACCAACGCCTAGCAATACCTACTCTGGGTGATACTCCTACCATCGTTTACCTATTAATACACTAGCAATACTCCGGTAGTACCTACTCCGGTAATAGTCAAGACCAGCGTCCAGTATAGCTCCGATAATACTCCGGTAATAGTTACTACTAGCGTCCAGTAATACTCTGGTAATACTCCAGTAATAGTCACTATCAGCGTCCAGTAATACAATGGTAATACTCCAATAATACTCACTTCCGGCGCCCAGTAACACTCCGTAATATGCCAGTAATACTCTTTACCAGGGGACTAGACATTCTCTGGAAATGCTCCAGTAATATTCACTACCAGTGTTCAGTGATACTCTGGTAATCCTGCTACCAGCGTCCAGTAATAGCTCTACTAATACTCTGATGTTACTCCTACCAGCATCCAGTCATAGCTCTACTACTACTCTGATAATACTCACAACCAGCGTCCAGCAGAGGGAGATGAGGCCGATGTGGTAGCTGAAGCAGCCCAGCCAGGACGAGTCCGTGGTAGTGACAGGTCTGCCGACAGCCGACGCCGGCATGGGCTCCGGGTGCAGCATGGTGACGATGAAGGCGACGGTGGAGCCGACGGGACCCGAGACGGCTGCCTGACGGAGGTGGCCGGAGCCGCAGGAAGACACACTGAACCACCGCCGCACTATACCGCGCAAAACCAATGTATGTAGAGTCCGGCACTTCCCAGCAGTCTGGCTTTAGGCAGCCAGGCCCAGCTGATCAGGTGGTTAGCGCAGACGGCCGCTCTCAGGTAGTGTGACGGTGCGGCGCGCAGCTATATAGATAGTCGACGGACGGCGACCAGCAGCGGTCCGCCGCGTGCACGACTCGGTGGCTTATCTGAACTTGACTCAGCTAGTCAGCCGGGAGTCTGATAGCGTATCGCCTTATCATTGCCGTCAATGCCGCGCGTAAATGATTGATACATTCATGCAAGGGCTTGGGCACATGACTAGGTGCATATTAGCCGTTTTCACGACGGGCTATCCGGTGAATGCACCTGATTTGACCAAACCTGCACCTAATTTCTTTTACAGCAAACATCTTCATTTTATGAATTTATTTCAGTGTTTTAATCGATGATGCTCTCTGATAATAGGTATGACAAAGCAGGTATATAAGCAATTACTTAGTGCAACCCTAGCTGATAGCTGCTAAGAGACACACTGAACCTGATTTGACCAAATCTGCACCTAATCTATACCAGATGTGCACCAAATGTGTACCAGATGGCCGTCGTGAAAACGGCAATTGTCTTTCGGTCCAATTAACCCGCGCCCCGCTGGGGGTCCTGGATTTCCCCGCCCCATGCTGGGGAGGGGGGGGGGGGGTTGAGGCGTTTGAAAAAAACGTCAAAAATAAGGACGAAAACACTTTGACCACTTTTTGCTCAGGTCAAAGGTCAGTCACCAGAGGTCAATGAAGGCAAACTTTCGCCGATTTTTAGATCGAATGTGGACAATTTCCAAGAAGCCAACGCATAACTCGGGAACCAATAGAGCTTTAGCGCCGCAGAAAAATGTGTTCGATGGCTCTATTAACGCTCTTTCAGAGTATTGCTCTCAGATTTGACCTAGCGTCAATGGTTTTGCCTGCAGCGGGCAAAAACTGCCAAAATAGCAGATTTTCGGAAACAGTTCTTCTGCAATAACTTTTGACTCAAGCCTTGCACGAGCTTGCCTTTACCGGCATTGTGTTCCTCTCGTCAAGACGCATCCTTTGCATTATAAATTGACCTTGAAAGGTCAACTTGAAAATTTGACCTCAGGTCAAGGTCATGGCCTGACCAGAAAGGGTCATGTTGCATATCAGTCGATCCGTATCGTCAAGCTGAACACATCCAAGGCGTTTTCATTGCTCTAGGGTGCCTCTATCACAAGTTATTCGCGAAAAACTGTTAGACACCATTCGTGACCTGACATGACCTCAGGGGCGTAAACAGGGGGTCACGGGTACCATTTTCATGTTCAGTGTGTCAAAGTTACTTGTAGCTCAGTGTTTGAAAGTATTAGGAATAGCGGTTTTCGTCCAAAACAGGCGCCTTTCAATTTTCTCCCATTGACTTGTAATGGGAGGTCGCAAAATTGACCTGACCTTAGGGGAGAGCGGGGAGAGTTGTATCATGTCCAAGTTGTATCAGGGCGAATTGTGCCAAACTTATCCAATGGATGGCGCTCGCGACACGACCAGCCGACGAGGTTTTCCGGGCGCCATCTTTCCCTGTTCTGTCTTGTGGCTGAGTGGACGCGTCTCGAGGTGAGAGCCGATTTTATGTTTTTTTAATGTCATTCTAAAAAAATAAGTTGCAAGAAAATGTGTGTTTTGGGCATTTAGATGTGCACGAATTTGAAAGATCTCCGTAGCGGTGGTGAGGGTAGGTTTTTAAGGCTGCGTGAGTGAAAACGGATTTCTCCAGCTGTCCGCTGTTTTTTTAAGCACGAGGATGTTTTTCCAAGATGGCGGCTAGGTACATGTTGTATCAGAGCCGGGTGGGGTATGTTGTAACATGTATCATGTATGTATGTATGTATGTATGTATGGGTATGTTGCTTTTGATCGCGAAAGCTAGGCCCTGGCTCGCGTTTGTAGGTAGCTAGTCAATGCTCGTTCCATTTCGGCACAATGTGTTGGCTTCTTTGCTCTTAACGGGCCACTTTTGCGTCTAGTCTGTTGATGTTTCGTTCGGATTGCATTGACCTAAGTTTGGTCTAATAAAGTGAAGCCTTTGAGCATACCTATACATTGTATTAACCCCATTTAATGTTGTTGTAATGTTCAAAACCAGTAGCAAGCACACTCCCTGAAACGTGAAATAGTGATACAAATTACCCCACCATGTGATACAACTCACCCAAGCCATGGGGCAAGTTGTATCAAAAACATTGTTCTATTCGGCAGACCGTAGAAGAAAAACTGGTAGAGGTAGCGGAAAAGTTACTTTGCACAAAAAAGCAGAAGAATCAAGGAAGGGGATAGTATGGAAATAATGAGTTTATCACGGATAGTTACGAGGTTATGGGTCTCGGAGTAAAAACTGATACAACCCACCCCACTCTCCCCTAGGTCACCGATATCAAAATTCTGAGACGTAAATTTTGTACATACTATTGCTCTCATCAATCCCTGAAAGTTTAAAAGCAATCGTTCACTCTGTGTAGCTATGGCAGACATTGAAACTTTTTATAAGGTGAGGTCACTTGAAGTGACCTAGTGACCTTACCTTGAATGACCTTTGTCTGAAATTTTCACAACATGTGTAGAATTGATGTATGATAAGGTATGCCAAAAAACGGGGGCGCGGAGCGCGTCTGATTCAGTTTCTAGGTCATTTCATCGAATCAACTGCTGACCTCTGAGTAGAGGTGGCAAAATGTGGACCCGGGGACCCGGTCCAAAGAACCAGTCTGGACCCATATGGGTCCAGACCGGTTCCTGGAAATTTTCTGACGGGTCCAACCAGGTCCTACCATAAACTGTTCATCTCGCACACTACACATTATTGCAAACATGAAGTGAATGATGTGAATGTTTCTTTGCACACAGTAGCTCATGAGTATTCCCAGTGGGAAATAGGCTGTTTTACATGATGCAACTAATGATACCTACAAGTAGTTTGCATTAATTGACTTTTGGGGAAAGGGTCCAACTGGTTCCGATTGCATCTAAGACCGGGTCCGACTGGTTCCAGAAATGTCCAGCCGGGTCTGGTTCGAGTCTGGTTCCCAAAGTTTTCATCTTTTGCCACCTCTACCTCTGAGGTCAGGTTAAGGCCCCATGGTAGCAGTGTCTTTTTTAGGTTGGCAATTTCGTCAAAAGCCGTCCCAGGACCCAGAGTAGCGATTTCGACACCATTTGTTAATCCTTCATCTGCACGTGTTATTATAATCTATAGGCATCCTATGCTTTTTCTTAGAAATGGTGAGGTTATGGTGTAAGTTTCAGGTGTGAAGGGTAGGACTAAGCCTCTCAGGTCACGGAATTGGTCCAAGAAGGTCATGCCTGTTGATTAGGAAAATATTGAGTATCCATGACAGGTTGGATGATGATGTAAATAATAAACCAAATTATTACAAATGCATTCAAATATATTCAAAAAGACACACAAAGCTTTCGGTTCATGGAACCTTGATCACTGTGCACTGACCACCGTGACAACATTAGGGTGACCGGTTTTGCAAAAAGTTTCGAAAAGTTTTGCTCCCCAGGTCTAATCTAACGTATTTGGGGGTGCTGATCACGAATCCGGCGGAAAAATATAAAATTCGATTTTTTTTTTGACCGCCCCGGCTCTTTGAATATTTCCGGTTTTCTCAATTTTTGCATGTTTTTGAATAATATGATGAATGTAATGAAAAATATTAACAATGTATCGCTAAATGCATGTACCAGTCGATTCGGCATACAGCGGCGTCGAAATCGGCACGCGGCCTACTTCACCGGCCTCGCAGGAAAGCATAAGGCTCGGAAGGTTTGCGTTAGTTACCCGATTCTCTCCATAGATGGCGCTGGCGTAGCCGCCCGCCGGCCGGTCGTTGCCGTGCCGTTCACAGCCCCGGCGGTCACTTGCGACCGTCGTGGTTGTTATGCTACGTCTATCAAAGCACGACAGAAATGTTCACTTCATTTTTATGTTACTTCAGACATATTTTAGACCTAATGTTGAATTGGATAAATGACTATCGTGAATTGGCGAAATAGTGAAGTGCGCTCGGGAGCCATTTACAATAGCGAGGAACGTAGGTGGATTGATCTGAGTAACATATGACACTGCGTTCACTGTTGATATGAAGTTTATTCACACTATGTAGTATGTAGTCGGGTGACATGAGAACAAAGTGACTAACATGCCTTGTGTACGACACATGGATGAAGCTAATGCTACTTTTTCATTTTGTTTCGGTAGGCCCATTCGTTCAGAGCGTAGCCGTCCTGTCGGTCTGCGCCTGTTACAGTGGGTATGGCAGGGGATCCCCGTTTTAACCCATTTACGCCCTTCGTTGCGTTTTCGCAACGCAAGCAAGCGTCGACGTGATCGAAGCTTGAGAAGTGTGTAAAAGAGACTAACCGATGAGACAAGTTTCAGCGTGTGTAGCATGGTTGTGCGCATGATACTACGCAGTTACAAGTCTGTGCGGCCGGTAAGTTACTGCCTAGAGCTCCCAGAGGGAAGTCGAAGGTTTTGTGAGTGATGACGTCACGAAAACCAAGATAAGTAGGCTAAGTGCTTAATAATATCGTAATGAAAATTGTGTAAACATATTCTGCAGAGTCCCTACAATAGCGTAGATACCTATGCATTTTGTTAAGAAATAATGCTACAAAAAGGGTTTGTGACTATTTTCAAATATGACTACGGTCGCGTTGCGGGAACGCAACGAAGGGCACATCGGAAAGACAGCGGTGTTGCGAAAACGCAACGATGGGCACATTGGCAGGGTAGCGGAAGTATGAATATCAACAGTAGACTTCACTCGTGATACGCTGTGGGTTCTCTCTTTCTCTCCCCCATCTTCCTCCCTCTCCTCCTCGTTCCCAACTCTCTCCTCCCTCTCTCTCTCTCTCTCTCTCATTTTGTAGCCATGAGGCTGTAGCGGCGGAACATCTTCAATTAAGGGGGGGGGGGGAGGAGCACTGCTGACTTTTGGTCTCATTCTTTCCATTTCCATTTCCATGCAACGCCTATCGGGATAATGTTAAAATGGCAAAATCAAGGGGGGCACGGTGCCCCGGTGCCCCCTCCCCCCGCTCCGCCGCCTATGCCATGAGGGACGTATATAGGATGTTTAGTGCAAGGTGCGTTCGCACGTAAAATGTTGCGACACATTTCATATTTGCTGGCTCAAACAGCCACAAACACTCCTTTCTTTTTCTCTCGCAGATTTTCGGCCTCGGGCTGTTCGTTCACTAAGCAATGTGTTCCCATGCATCTGAAAATCGCATGGTAGGAAAAGGACCCATGCATCAAACGGTCGGCGATGCTAACGGAGCTGAGAGATCAGTGGCGGCGGAAGCAGGGGGGCAAGGGGGGCAGCTGCACCCTAAAGCTATGGAAAGGGGCGCCTCGAAAATCTGTAGAGGAGGCAGGAAGTTAAGAGGTGCGGCAGCCATAAAGCTGAGCAGTGCGACACCGCAACTGATAGGTAAAGGCACTTGTGACACGAAGAGGGTGGCAATAACGTGGGAAAAGTATCGTTTGATATGCTGAAGAGTGGAGGGCATCCTTATCTGAAACAAAGGCAGATGCTGCCGACCCTTTCGAATATAATCTTGCCAGGCGATAAAGGCTAGGAGGGGCGCAGCCACTCGAGAAGCGCGCCATGCGGAAGAGGGGCGCCTGCATGCGAAAGAGGGGCGCCTGTGTGTGGGACGAAAAAGAAACATTTTGATTTATGGAGACGTATTTGAAGGCGATAGCCTCCGAACGCCAACACGAACATATGAGGGCTTATAGCGTTGCAGGCTCCATGCGACAAAAAGGGGCGCCTGATGGCCGATATGCGAGAGGAAATTAGTTTGTGTAACATTTATCGGGGGCGGTTTGCCGTTTACAACATATGGATATTAACCCTCGCTGGCCGAGGGGGGGGGGGGGGGCCGGGTGCCGCCCCCATAGGTTTTTTTTTCGCGATAACTCCGAACACGCTGGCGATAGAGAGCTGAAACTTGGCATACCTGACCTTTGATCCAAGCCGGATCTTTTGACACCAACTGCATTTTTGGGTCAGGTCAGGTCACTGACCTATGACGTCATAAGTGAACCTCTGCACGGTCTTCAGATGTCGCAACTTCGCAACACCCTCACTGCCAGAGGAGATGTCACAGGGAAATGAAACTTGCAGGATCTAGTATCCATTATGAGTCCCACAACTTGTATATCTCGGATTTTTCCTAAAGGTCATATGAGGTCAGGTCATTTTCGTGACCTCACCGTTATAAGTCAATGGGGAAAAATGAAAACTGCTATTCTGGCGCCGGGAACGACCTCCAACTATCTCAAGCACACAGAATCGTGATTTGATGCACTCCTTGCAAGGTTAGATGCGTCACTTTTGCAATGTTGACCCATCAAGGTCATATTAGTTTTTCGTCAATAACTCTTGATCAAA
Organism: Amphibalanus amphitrite; assembly: GCF_019059575.1. NCBI lineage: Eukaryota > Metazoa > Arthropoda > Thecostraca > Balanomorpha > Balanidae > Amphibalanus > Amphibalanus amphitrite. The sequence continues at coordinate 102,448 of NW_024882106.1, forward strand.
TTGAGCTAGCGAGTCGGGAAAGCCACCAATGGACTCAGGAAGACCTGCCAAATCGAATGATATGCGACATGACCTCTTTCGACCAACTTCGTGACCTTGGGGTGCTGACCTGACCTTGACCTGAGGTCAACACCCCAAGTTGACCTGACCCGAACAAAAAGTATATCATTCGACGCGCCTGAGCGAGGCGAACACGATGCTGCCAAAATCGGCGCTCTGCTGCCGTTTTTGCGAAGTTATTCACCAAAAACTGAATCGTACCTTGGGGCACTTGACCTGACCTCAGAGGTCACCGGTTGACCTAGGACCTTAAAATCGGGTACCAATCTCTGCGTCTCGTAACGGCGCACACGCTCGTTTTTTCCACGACGCGCTAGCTCCACCAGGGGCGAAACGGCGAGGGGGGTCGTACCCGCCCCCCCCCCCTCGGCCGGCGCGTATGTAGAAAACCAATAGGTCCGGCGAGGGTTAAGGGAGGTCCGATATTGGGGCCTGTAAAATTGCACTATCCGTATGGGCGGTTACACCCCTAGTGCTAGGGCGTATTTTGCTCTTTTTTTACTGGGGAGATGATTATGACCAGGAATAGCACTCTGCAAACTTCTATGGGCGCCTGTATAGGGGCGAAACTGATTTTCCAGTGCAGGGACGGCCATCGGCATTGTGATGGTAAGGGGCGCCCAGCGGGAAGGGGCGCTTCAATATCGTTTGCACCCCTATCCTAGAATACCTTCCGCCGCCACTGTGAGAGATAATTAGGTCCTTTGGAAATTGGATCTACTATGTACATTGTGCATACATAATGAATAACGGGGATGTATTCTGGTATCAGGCGACAGATAGGCATCGCCATTCTCTGGATAGAATCTGCTGACTACCAGCATTTACGTTAGAAAAGATAACTGAGGGTCGGCAAATAGTGGGATAGGCCCCCTCTGAGGGTAGCTGAACCCTTCGGCAGGGGTAATGAGGGCGGACCCATGGGAAAATAATAATTTTTAGGATTCATAACTCGCATAGATTCATAAGCTGCTTGATGTGGGGTATACGCCTGTTTTCTTACTTTGATAGGCTTTTTATCTAATCAGACCATTTTTAGAGCTAGCAGGATTATTGGAATTAGGGGAGACATTTGTCTGACCGGACACGGTCAATCGTAGACTGGAGACTGAGCCCAGCCAGTGGGCAGCCGCCACCCATGACCCACCCCCTTCCCCCTCCCAAGCACTCACTGCACCCGGCTACAGGCGCGCTCCTATGTGAGCTGCCCGATTGCGATATACGTTGCCGGTCCAGCCCGGAACAGGGGGATGAGGCGTGGAGGAGGATTCAACTATCCTGAAGATGGAAAGGACGGATTGACGTCGAATCACCATTCTGTCCTGGCATTGTCTCGAGAAAGAGGTTACACGTGAAGGTCGCTGAGAGTGGGGCCATGAAAATTTTGGATTAGGTGTAAACATGATAAACTGGGAGTCGATTTGTTGTGATGCGCTACGCCTTACGCAGGTAATTTGTTAGAGCCACATCGGTCCTTTTTTTCTTTTTGCTGAGAGTGGGTACGACTAACCTGCAATGGAATTTAACTTTACTCCTAGGAGGGTGGTTAAAAATGATTGCGGATATAGGTACGCGCATACGAGAGGCACCATGGTTTACTCCCAATCCTCCGTTTAAAGGGAGATAATGAGCTTTCTTTTTTCTTAAATAAAAATTACTCGACATCTATACTATTTCTACTGTAGTTTCTATAAAATATGAAAATTTCCTAGCACATTTTCGTATGTGAAAAAGGTTTTTATTTTTGCAAAAAAGAAGCAGTACTTGCAGTACTTGTAACACCCACCGGAATGCGTTGTCCTTCTCTATAAAAAAGTCGCAGTATATGGCGCTTTTGTTTCAAACAGCGACGCTTGGGTTTTTGTTTATGTTATCGCCTTGTCGTTGCTTGGTTGTAAGGATTCTAATTTGAATTAGAGTTAATTCGGTTTAGAATTAATTAGATTCTAATTCGGGGGTACATAGTGCCTACTCTTCTTTGTTTCCAACATTATTTTGCGCCACAAATGAACGGCAAGCGCCAGAAACGCAGCCAAATCTTGCGATTGCGACTACGAAATTCATTATTTTGGCCTCAGAGCCTGAAGCGAAAAATACAAGCATATTTATTTCAAAAAGACTTCAGGTTTGTCGAACGGTGTTATGATAATTTTGATAACAGTACTGCATAAGTTTTTCAGTGATGCCGCAAAAGTGTTGTATCTATCTTCTTTTATTGTGCAGTCGGCGGGACCGATTCAAAATTGAGTCGTTGCTACTAAAATAGCAGCATATGGCGACAGATGATGAACAGGAAAAATAGTTGCGTAAATTTAGACATAAACCACCCCCAAACCATGAATATCTTTTGAAGGCACTATAGACGACCATTAACTAACTAGATGTGATGAAGATCAAATGTAATGAATACGCTCATCTTACAAAATTACATGCAAGTACCAAAAAGTGATGTAAGTACCATGGATGAGATAATAATGGATTGGTGTCTTCGCAGTTTTTGGCGACATTGAGCTCAGGCCTGCCATCTAGCGGGAGAATTGTCGTAAGTTAGGAGCAAGCCCAGTGAACGCCGCTGATTAGCATTGTAACACACGGGAGTGTGGTGTAGTAGCAGGCTTGTTGTGCAATTTTTCAAAAGGTTATGTCTTTATATGTCAGTAAAAGCGAAGAAATTAATAGATTTATGTGCAGGGTCAGTAATAAGATAAGCAGTTCCATAATATTTCCTCATTAAATCGTGAAACAGGGAGTTATTGGAGACTTCGCCAGCACGTGTCGTTTTCGCCATTTTTCACATGTCTTTACTTGGCCTAAATCAAACAAATTGTCCGATCAAAGAACAAAACGAACGTAAGTACTATCTATAAGTCTAATGAAAAACTTAAACGGAATAGCTAACGTCATTGCCGCTCAATATGTCATTCAAGACGCTCTATGAAAAGGACCCAACCGGTGGTGCGTAGTCGATGAAATTTCAGTAACTTTGGCTCCTGAACTCTGATTCCGGTATCCAAATATCTACTCCGACTCCTCCGGGCAGAACTGTCAATTCACACAGACTCCGACTCTGCAGCCCTGGTAAGTCTGTGGAGTGATGACTTTTCGGTGACGTTCGACTCGTACTCGGGCTACAGCTTTTAAAAATCAACCGACTCCGAGTCGGAACAGAACCGCTGGCTCTGACTACAACTTCGCAGCCCTGGCCCAAGATAGCCGCCTAAAACAACTTTGATGTGTGATCTTCTTCGTACATTGTCAATGTTATTTTAAACAAGGGGTGGACAAGGGAGACGAAGCCTTCGCAAACAAGGATCTCCTGTTGCGAATCAATCAGCTGCTGGAAAAGAAAGGCATAAACACCACGCATCTCATTTCATTGTTTTCCTAACAGCTCTGCACCAATGTAAGCACTGATCAATGCAGTGCGAGCATCGATGTGACATTTGTGTACCAAGTTTGAGTGTTATCCGCCCAGCCGTTCTTGAGATATGGAAGCGGCACCCCGCACGTGCGCACGTGCAGTAGCACCCCCATAGTGACACATGGAAATGCATTGGCCACTGGGTGCCTAACTATATTGACGAAGTTTTACTGTAATTGGCTCAGCCATTGCGGAGTTACTTTATGGGGAACAATTTCGACACCCCTAAGTTGGCACGTGACACGTGCCGTGACATTAACTAAGATGAAGAAAATCGGGCGAAATTCGGAGAAGAAGGAAAAAGCCTACCAAATATGTAAGTGACATATTGTCAAACTGCTGTACCATTGTAAGTAAATGACCATATAAAAGATCGTACAAGCCGATGGGACTGGGCGTTTCAATACACACCGTCTTACGCATTTTATTTTCGTTATTACCTAAAGGCTGCTTGACGTTTTTTGCTTTCAAGCATTTAAGACGTTTTTTGTCGTCTCAGGTCCAGTTAGATTACCTCCAACTCGTGGGAATATGCACTTCAAGCTAACTAACACACCACACCCACGTGTGTCATAATGCTGAGAGATGGCGTTCACTCGGCTTGCTCCTAACTTACGATAATTCTCTCGCTAGATGGCAGGCCTGATCCCAATGTCGCGGATCCCAATGTTAATTTCCACGAGACACCAATCCAGTGTTATATCATCCATGTAAGTACTTATTCAACGGTCATTTTCAGCGCTCCCCGCTAACGTGACTTCAAGTTGAGATATTTGCGGCAAGGTACCGAATTGAGCAAAATGGTTTTAATTTACATTACAACTTGTTGTGTTTTGTCAGAAAATGGTCCTAACTCAGATTTTGTGGAAAAAGGTCATAATCTCCCTTTAATTGTATTAAGTGTGCACTGTGCAGGGTCTGATAGGTGGAGGTAATGGATCTGTCTAGCTTCCAAAAAGAAAGCATCACCATGGGTGAAACTTTGACATCACCATTGGGGTCCCAAACGTCCAAGGGGGCCTCCATTTAGTGGGGGCCTCCAAGCAATTAGGGGCCTCCAAAAGCGGAAGCGGTAATTTACGAAGCACGCCAGGGCCTCCTCTAAGAAATTTTCACTGGGGGACCAACCAGAGGCTCAGAAGCCAAACATAGGGTACCCCATATCCAGTTTTCTCATCAGATTTAGGTCACTTATTTTTCGTCACAGCTCGGATGCCATGATCTATTTTTTTAATTATTAATAAAGAAATGGTAGGTCACCTGACCCTACTTAACTGGTGGATCCAGGCCAGCAGGGTGACATTGTATGTAAATATCTCCCACGGCGTCCGAAATCGACGAAAATTTCTGGCTTTTTCACCTTCGACAATAAAACAAAATGCCTTTATTATAGAAAAAAAATAATTTAACGGCACAGCATTGCGAAAGGAATCTAGCCGACACCAGAAAGTGTGAGGGTTAACCCTCGCCCGCACCTGGGGGGAGGGTTGCCACCCCGAGTTAGTTTTCCTGCTCTACACTACTGAACATTTTTAAAGCTAGAAACCTGATTTTTTTTTGTATATATACAGAAAAGCAGCTATAGCTGCTTTTCTATCTTTTCTCAGCTTCCATTGAAAATTTCAAGTTTCTGTGGCTTTTGGGTTTGGAGATATGACTGTTCTTCAGGTCATGTCATGCCCTAAATAACGAATACCTAATATCTTGCGTTGGCTATGGGCCTTGTGAGCTTTTGACACCCTGATTTCGGCTTTTTTGCTAGTCAACCTCCCACCTATCATTGAACATGTTGTTTTGCGATGTAAAGATGTCAGGGCCAGGGTCAAGGTCAACCTAGGTCATCTAAAATTATTGCGTTTTAGGCAAGCTGAATTTACTTTTCGTGAAGTATCTTTGACTGCATGTTTAGTAAAAGCTTCTCAGTTCATGGTCTCATGTAATAGGGACACACAAACCAATCTGTGCACACATCAGTACAGGGGCCCGGGAACGATTTTCAAGTTGGGGGGGGGGGGGGGGGCGAGCCTAAAATACCCGACATGATGCATATGAAACAGTGGCGTAGCTAGGGTTCTAATGGGACACGTACCCCTCCCCCATCGGGTTCAAAGGGACCCTCGGGTCCGAGGGGCCCTGCGGCGCCATTTGATTCTGAGGGTGCTACCGATAACTGAAGGCACCACAGCTGAGGTTTAAAGGTAGTGTGCCAGCTTTCCTGGACCGTATGGAGTTATTGGCCCAGATAAGGAGAACCGGATTTTTAGAACTTATCCATACCTTCAAAACTCATGGAAACGTCTTAAATTCTTCAAATTTTGAGTACCCCAGTGCGAAATTCGCCCCGACGGGTTGTCGGTCGTACCTACCCCAACCACATTTCACACCACTATGAACAATAAATGCACACACTGAAATCGCTATTACCGATAGGCTCATCCAATCAAGTTTCGATAAACCCGTTCATCATCATCTCCTGCGGTTTCGAACACGCCTGTTAGGTGGTGCGGTAGACCGCGCCCAAAGCCAGGGCCCCGGTAACGTGAGGTAGCCGAGTCGGGGCAGCGTGCGCTGACCCAAGCCGGGGCCGCGCGTCCTCCCGGTATCATGTGATAGCCCGGGGCTGCCCGCGGGGATGCGGTAGACCGCGCCCAAAGCCGCGGCCCCGGCTTGGGTCAGCGCACGCTGCCCCGACTCGGCTACCTCACGTTACCGGGGCCCTGGCTTTGGGCGCGGCTTCTGCTCATACTTTGTGGTGCGGTGGTGGTGCGTCGGGCCGCGCGCTCTGACTTCGGTCAAGAAAAATGCGTCAGCTGATCATTGTCATTTCTGCCACTTGCGTGTGGTGAAATGGGGTCATAACTTAAGAGACGGCTTTTTCATATCAATTATTTTACATAAAATCATATTTCAAACCATAAATAATGTTCGACAGCCAAATAAAAGAATTAACAATACCAATACAGGCTTACAGTTTAAGGTTCGACATTGTGTTGTCTACGATTAGACAGCTGATAACTCATTCCCGTACGTCGTAACTCTATAATGACCTTTGCTTATGGTCACATGTGCGCCGCATTCGCGATTGTTGCCGACGCCTGTTTGCAGGTCAGCCCACTACAGTTGTTATACATATCGAAAAACCGATAAACTTTTATGCGAAAAAGGCACTATTCCAGGCCCATTTTTGATTTTTTTGTTTTGCGATATTAGGTAAAAACAGAAGCTTCTCATCCTAGGAAAGATAAAATGGGAAATCATTTGAAGGTGGCACACTACCTTTAATCCCATACCGGCCTTCCGAGGGCGCCAGGTCAGTGCACTCATTGCCCCACACTCCTCCCTCGCGCCCTGAGCGGGTAAACTGTGTTATACCTATAGCAACGATTTTACCACCGTTGTACGTTATGTATTTCTCAAAGCTGACTCAAAATGGTCCAGTATAAAATCTGGCGTCGCAAACTAATGGCCAAGGTCAGACCCAAACCAAAGCGGGATGACAATAGCAGATGTCGTCAAATCGATACTGTATCAGCAGAAACCATTCAGATGGCTAGGAAAATGCCGTGTGTCGATGCTTAGATGTATAAAGGAAACAAGAAGGAAAGTCCGGAAAAGGGAGGATAGAGCCTTTCTCGCTGCCTCAATGTTGAGGGGGCGCCGCCCCATCGGCTCCCAAGTTGGGGGGGGGGGGGCAAGCGCCCCCGCTGCCCCCCCCCCCTGTTCCCGGGTATATGCATCAGTATAAACACAGACATACAAACACATATCATTGACCTTGACCTAACTTGACGTGAAATGACCACAGCCAGCAATTAAGTCGGATAGTGTGACAAAGAGCTGTTCTAGCTGGCTTGGCACTAATACGGCAGCGTCATCGGTATATGGTGGGTTGGCCCGCTGCTTGTGTAAGTATTTTATTCAATATCACCACAATTTTTTTCTTACAAGATTTTAAGCTTCGCGGTCAAGAGCAACATATTCTTTGGGTAGAGACGAATCCAATGATACCAATTTTTTTTCTCATCAGGTCAGTCATTGACCTTCCAGGTCAGGTCAAACTAAAGAATGTTGCTGTTTGGGGTCACCGTTGCCCGTTGGAATATCACGTGCGTTGCTTATCATACCTATAGGTGACGCTGCCGTATTGGGGTGCCAAGCCAGCTACATAGAACCTCTTTGTCACACTATCCGACTAGGTTTTTGCTGGCTGTGGTCATTTCAGGTCAAGTTAGGTCAAGGTCAATGATCTGTGTTTGTATGTCTGTGCGTGTGTGTGTATACTGATGTGTGCACCGATTGTGAATGTGTCCATATTACATGAGATCATGAACTGAGAAGCTTTTACCAAAAATACAGCCAAAGAAACTTCACGAAAGTAAACTCAGCTTGCCTCAAACGCAATATTTTTAGACGACCTAGGTTGACCTTGACCCTGACCCTGACATCTGTCTGTACATCGTCGAACAACATGTTCCATGATAGGTGGGAGGTAAGACTGGCAAAAAAGGCCGACATCAAAGTGTCAAAAGCTCACATGACCCATAGCCAACGCAAGATATTGGGTATTTGTCATTTTGGTTATGACATCACCTGAAGAATAAGGTCATATCTCCGAAGCCAAAAACCACAGAAACTTGAAATTTTCAGTGAACGCTAAGAAAGGATAGAGAAGCAGCTATACGAAACATCCGGCTTCTAGCAATCAAAATGTTGAGTGCAGAGCAGAAAAAACTACCGGAGGGGTGGCAACCCCCCCCCCCCCGCATGTGCGGGCGAGGATTAAATAATTTGAATATCAGGAAAATAATTTATCCAAACACGTATTCCAACAGAGTCCCGCTTTTTTTATAGGTGACCTCCGATTTGTGTAGCATCTAAGTTGCCTAGGGGGCTTCTTATTTGTAGGTACAGTACATAGAGCCTCCTACTTCGACTACATACTTGCATGCAGTGAGCCTCCTTTTTGTACATACAGCTAAGCTTCTACAGGTCGAGCGCCGGTCTCCTATTTGTACGTACAGACTACAGAAAACATCCTACTGTTACAGAGGGCCTCCTATTTGTCTAGGGGGCCTCCTATTGGTTAATGGCGCCTCCCATTTGTCCAAGCGGCCTCCTATTCGTCTAGGGGGCCTCCTATTTGTCCAGGAGGCCTCCTGTTTGTCCAGAAGGTCCCCTATTATCCAGGGGGCTTCTATTTTCCAGGGGCTTCCTCTTTATCCAGGGGGCCTCCTACGTGTTCAGGGGCCTCCTTTTTGTCCAGGGACCTCCCATTTATCCAGGGGTCTTTTATTCGACCAGGGGTCTCATATTGGGGCCTCCTATTTGTCCAGGGGTTTCCTAATTGTCCAGGGGCCTCCTTTTTGTTAAGGGAGCCTTCTATTTGTCCAGGGGGCCTCCTATTCGTACAGAGGGTTTCTAGCTCCTACTTGTCCATGGGGCCTCCTATTTGTTCAAGAGGTCCCCTATTTGTACAGGGGGCCTCCTATTTGTCCTGGGGGCCTCCTATTTGTCCAAGGGACCTGCTGTTTTTTCTAGGGGGTCTCATATTTGCCCAAGAGGCCTCTTATTTGTCCAGCGGGCCTCCTACTTGTTCAGGGGGCCTCCTATTTGTCCAGGGTGTCTCCTATTGGTTAAAGTAGCCTCCTATTTTCCAAGCGGCCCCCTATTTATCCAGAGAGCTCCTATTTTTAGGGGACCTCCTCTTTATCCAGGGGGCATCCTTCTTGTTCAGCGGACCTCCTATTTATCCAGGGGCCTTCTATTCGTCCAGGGGGCCTCCTACTTGTCCAGGGGGCCTCCTAATTATCCAGGGGGCTCCTTTTGTGGAAGGGGCCTCCTATTTGTCCAGGGGGCTCCTAATTGTCAAGGGGGCCTCCTTTTGTGAAAGGGGCCTCCTGTTTGTCTAGGTCTAGGGCCTCCTATTTGTCCAGGGGGCCTCCTATTTTTACAGGAGGCCTCCTATTTGTATGTACAGAGGGCCTCCTACTTGTCCATGGGGCCTCCTATTTGTTCAGGGGGCTTCTTATTTGTACAGAGGGCCTCCTATTTTTCCATGGGGCCTCCTATTTGTCTAGGGGCCTCTTTTTTTGTCTAGGGCCTCCTATTTGTCCAGGAGGCCTCCTGCTTGTCAAGAGAGCCTCCTATTTCTCCAGGGGGCCTCCTACTTGTTTAGGGGCCTCCTACTTGTTCAGGGGGCCTCCTATTTGTCCAGGGGGCCTCCCATTTGTCCAACAGGGCCTCCTATTTGTCCAAGGGGCCTCCTAATTGTCCAGGGGGCCTCCGTTTGTGAAAGGGGCCTCCTGTTTTCTAGGTCTAGGGCCTCCTATTTGTCCAGGGGGCCTCCTATTTTTGCAGGGGGCCTCCTATTTGTACAGAGGGCCTCCTACTTGTCCATGGGGCCTCCTATTTGTCTAGGGGCCTCTTATTTGTCTAGGGCCTCCTATTTGTCCAGGAGGCCTCCTGCTTGTCCAGAGAGCCTCCTATTTCTCCAGGGGGCCTCCTACTTGTTCAGGGGGCCTCCTATTTGTCCAGAGGGCCTCCCATTTGTCCAACAGGGCCTCCTATTTGTCCAAGAGGCCTCCTTTTTATACAGAGAACCTTCTATATGAACATCGAACCTCCGTTTGTAAAGTAGCTGGTGCGTCTCGGGGGCCTCCACTATTGGGGTCCCAAAATGACGATTGGGGTCCCAAATGTTCGCATTGGGGTCCCACATGGGACCTCGAAAGTATACAAAGTTACACCCATGAGCATCACCCTGGATACGTGTCGACCACAACTTTAAATGAACAGCAATGGACAACGTAAATGGTTGATAATGACCGTGTTGCCATCTCCCCGTTCGCGAATCATGAAGTTATGCTTCTTCACTGAGGCTCTTAGGCGGGTTATAGAGCATGACGGATGTGGGTTCCGCATTTTCAAGCAATAGTTGTCAACAGTTGATTGTTGTTTTGTCAAAATATATTAGCATATACGGCAGTTCAGTGTACTTTATGTCCGTCTGATGTGCCCGTCGTTGCGTTTTCGCAACGCTGATGGCGCCCGGTGTGCCCTTCGTTGCGATTTCGCAACGCATGTTTTTTACGTTTTTCTCGAGAAACTTTTGCTGCAGGCAAAAATTATTTTCGATTCCATACAAGGCCCTGGTAGGAGCATAACATATTTTGATTTCGTCGATTTTCATGATGGTCGATATTCCTGGGCATAAATGGGTTAAGGGGAGTCTGTAGAAAGTCGCGCAACTCATCCTCGCTCATGTGTCGTACACAAGGGGGCTCAATGTCTCGGCCCTCGTCAACCGCTCGCTGCACGTTAACCAGTTCCATATAGTTGTTCGCTTGAACGTTAATTTCCGGCAGCCGGAAGTGCCGAATGGGCTGCTGCTGTGGCGGTGGGGGTGGCAGCTTTGGCGGCGGTCGTGGCGGCGGTGCCGGCGGTGGTGGTGGTGGTGGTGGTGGTGGTGGTGGTGGTGATGGCCGCCGCCGTTTCAGACGCCGCTGCTGCTGTTGTGGCGGCGGCGGCGGCGGCGGTGGCGGTGGTGGTGGTGGCGATGGCCGCCGCCTCTGTCGCCGCTGCTTCTGCTGTGGCGGGGGCGGGAACGGCGGCTGCTCCTGTCGCTGCCTTTTTTGATGAATGCTCTGGATTATTAATCCAGAGCATTCGTTTTGGATTATTGGATTAACGGCGGCTGCTCCTGTCGCTGCCTTTTTTGATGAATGCTCTGGATTATTAATCCAGAGCATTCGTTTTGGATTATTAATGGTCGCTGGGGAGATGGTCGCTGCCGAGATCGGGCCCGACGCTCCATGTCATCCGCCGCGACAGGGTTGAACTGCAGAACGCCGCATCGGGGGCTGTCTGGCTCCCGGAGCGGTAGCTGCTGAATGTCGGCCGGCCATCGTTGAGGGTCGTCCAGCCGATGTCATCCAGCCAGGTGGCGATCCTCTCGCCGACCTCGTCAGCAGAGTCGCAGTTGACGTCCCACAGCGGGTGGTGAGCGTTGACGTCACCGGCAACGATGGTGTTGTCGCCGCAGGGTAGTTGACTCGGGTCGAAGTTGTCCTGACGATCATCCGACTCATCCGGGCGGATGGGCGGGCGGTACAGGTTGATGAGCTCGAGATCGGGTGCTCCGATGAGGCGAACGCCACATATCTCGGTGGTGTCATCCACACTGGGCTTGAAGGGGCCACTCAGAGTCGTGAAGTGGGTACCATCACGGACGTATATGGCAACGTCCCCACCCTTCACGGGGCCGTCAGCTCTTCTGCCTCTTGTGCGGCGCGCCACGACTGGGGGCTGGAAGCCAGGCAGCCTTGGTGCCGTCTTGGGGAACTGACCCTCTTGGACCGCGATCACGTCCACTCGTGCTTCCGAAAGCCAGGGTGACAACTCCGCTATCTTCGGGCGGAGGCCCTCCGTGTTCCACACCATGATGGTGAGGAGACTTCTCCGTGCACGGTTACGGCGGTATCGGCGGTTGCGGGCTCGACGGCGGCGGTTGCCCGGCCGACCAGTTCGCGCCTCCCCGTCGCCGTCGGTCGCGGCGGGGGGCGCAGCCCGGGCGCTAATCATTCAGCAGGCCGAGCCGCGCGACGCGCGGCTCCAGGCCTGCTGGTGGGCGTGACGCTGCCCCAGAGCGGTGAAGGGAAGAAGCAGAGTGCAGAAGAGGCTGGCGCAGCGATGCAGCGGCGGCCGGTGGTGGTAGCCGCCGCCAGGAGCACCCCTCGGAGGGGGCACTTTTGGAGACCGTTTTGATGCACCGGGCCGGGGGCACCAGCTCGGCGACGGCGTCGGGATGAGCCTCCGCCGTCTCCACTCTCCACCTCGAGGAGGCGGTCTCCACCAGAGAGCTCTTAGGTATCTCGCGGCCCGGCCCGGGCCGGGCCGGGCCGGGCCGGGCCGCTCATACTGATATTTTTCCGTGATATTGAAAAGACTCACTTCGCTCGCTGCGCTCGCTCGCTCGTAAAAAAATGTAACTAGGTATTTGACTTTTGATATTCCTAAAAACATTTTATCAGAAGTTATTTCAGAAATTAATGATATTGAAGTACTTCATGACCGTTAAAGGAAAAGGGCCACCTTCGTGAAATATGAAGATATCGTTGTTTTTCATTTTGACATTATTATTTTTCATTTTCTTTTTAAAACTGGTGCCAGAAGTGCACAATTCGCGAAAAAGCATTTAAAACTATCTAACATATTGGTAATGTTGATACTCTCTACGGCACCTAGGGGAAGTTGGGGGAACGCCGAATACTTTTTTTCTGACGCCCGTAGCACGCAAGGTAGACAATATAAGCTATTCTTGTTGGCGTCATTCGAGAGGCCAGTCTTTTGTCTTTCAAACATACCAGGCGCATTTGATGAATTCGCATACCGTTAAGCGCAAAAAACTAAAAATATCAAAGAACTGACTTTTTCGGCGTTGCCCCGGACTGCGGGGAAAGCCGAAAATGGGATAAATGATCTACGAGGAATGCCGACATTGATGTTTTGCCAATTTATCTCAAACTTTATCCAAAATTCATCAAAGCTGACACGCGTTTTAAGAGCTTGAGGACGATTGGTGCACACTGGAAGTTATAATTGTGTGATATAATAAATAAAAAATGCTAGGTAAATCATTCCTGATAGGGACCAGGCCGTTGTGCCGGCTGAAAGTGTAATTTGTTTGACTAAAAATACGCGTTGCTATTCTACAGCAGTAAAGTCCACGTAGCGTGATTTAACCCTCGCCGGACCTATTGGTTTTCTACATACGCGCCGGCCGAGGGGGGGGGGGGCGGGTACGACCCCCCCTCGCCGTTTCGCCCCTGGTGGAGCTAGCGCGTCGCGGAAAAAACGAGCGTGTGCGCCGTTACGAGACGCAGAGATTGGTACCCGATTTTAAGGTCCTAGGTCAACCGGTGACCTCTGAGGTCAGGTCAAGTGCCCCAGGGTACGGTTCAGTTTTTGGTGAATAACTTCGCAAAAAACGGCCGCAGAGCGCCGATTTTGGCAGCATTGTGTTCGCCTCGCTCAGGCGCGTCGAATGATATACCTTTTGTCCGGGTCAGGTCAACTTGGGGTTTTGACCTCAGGTCAAGGTCAGGTCAGCACCCCCAGGTCACGAAGTTGGTCGAAAGAGGTCATGTCGCATATCATTCGATTCGGCAGGCCTTCCTGAGTCCATTGGTGCCTTTCCCGACTCGCTAGCTCAATTTGATCAAGAGTTATTGACGAAAAACTAATTTGACCTTGATGACGTCATAAATGACGTCACGCAAGGTCAACATTGCAAAAGTGACGCATCTAACCTTGCAAGGAGTGCATCAAATCACGATTCTGTGTGCTTGAGATAGTTGGAGATCGTTCCCGGCGCCAGAATAGCAGTTTGAATTTTTCCCCATTGACTTATAATGGTGAGGTCACGAAAATGACCTGACCTCATATGACCTTTAGGTCGGCATTACCCCAGCCAGCCATACTTTCATTTGCAGGCCCATAACTTTTAAACGTGCTGTATGAATTTCAAATAGGCAGTACACTTATGCAAAGACATGCTGAAGATTACTTGACCGAATTGGCTAGACAAACGGTAGCATAATGAGTAAGAAATGCAGCTTCAAAGGCGCATGTAGTACAAGGGAAACGTACCTTGAAAACGCTTTTGGCGCGCTCACAGCCGAAGTATTCCAAATGACAACTCGTAACAAACATGCGATAATTGTAGTCACGCTTCAGAGCATCACTGAGACGTGGCATCCATGTCGTACGGTTTTAGAAATATCTCGAATTTCGGCTTTGCCCCAACTCCGGCATTGCCCCAACTTCCCCTACTGTATGATGGCATAGCGATGACGTCACACTCAAGCCAATCAGCGTTCAGAAGACAGACTCGTCGGATTGTGTCAGATAAGCTGATTGGTTAAAGCTGAGCTGGTTGGAGCTGATTGGTAAAAACCAAAGCCTCGCCGCGGGTGGCTGTATTGTCGGATAAGAACGCATTCCTGGGATAAGGACGCATTCCTGGCGTATTTTCTTTTAAAATTGCCGATAACTACGAATGGAGGCCGAAATCGGCCGTAAGGAGGTAGATAGGCAGGTTTTCGGACACGGGCTACAAGATGGCTATCTCAGTTTCAATCCCCATGTTAAAGGTGGCCCTTTTCCTTTAAAGCCTTTTGGTGCAGACCACATTGCTCGTCTGAGGTTAAATCAAACGGCACTCAAACGGACGTGGTTTGAACGGACATGGCTCTTAGTGCCTTTTTTCATATGCGTATATAATGCGTACCTAGATGTTGCAGCTCCACGACTTATATGTGGCAATGCACGAATAATTAGTTGGATGGTGTGCCAAATATACTGAAATATGGATAAATTACCTTTCATGACTTGTGCTGTTGGCTGTTGTCGGACGTTTTCAGTGACATTATTATTCGAATGTTATTATCAAACCCAAAGCCGTATACGTATACCACCACCGTCACAGCGTGAACTCAGCAAATAAATCCATTATTCATGTAGGGATAGTTGCATGTTATGTTGATTTTATGTATGCAAAACATATATCATTTTTTTGTAGCACGTAAGTATGTGGAACATATGCATTTTGGGCGTGTACATGTGAATGCAAGTGTGTTGCAGACACGTGCCACTAATCGTTCACTTCTGTTCCGCTCGGCAGGTTATCAACCGTCATCTGAGTCGCGCGGTCCGACGAGCAGACCTATGAGCCCAGCGCACCAGTAGTGCCGAGCGGCAGGCGCCGTCATCCCCCGCCCAGCCGACCCGGCACGGGGCCGCGGGGCGGGTGGTTTGACGCGAACCGTGATGGACTCGGGACAGTAATGGTGGGTTCCGATCGTGATGAATTAGGAGGTCTCGCCAGTCTGAATTGTGGTGAACGAGTAACGCCGGTCCGGATTGTAATGGACACACCTCGCCGGTATGAAATGTGATGAACACATCTCGCCGGTGCGGACTGCACTGAAAACAATTTCACCCAAAACTGGCGAGTAAACCGGTGTCTCGCGGGTACCCCTATCCGCAACCATTTTTAACCACCCTCCCAGGAGTCAATTTAGGACATAACACTTTTGCAATTCACTCTGGAGAGTAGTAACCCTCCACGACTATTCGCGCACCAGTGGCTCGCGACCCCTCCATCGAAAGGTATTCATCGACGCCTACCTGGCAGCAGCGCCCCACAAACGCCTAGGAGATGGGGTTACCCTCCACGCCTACCCTTCGCCGACCAAGTCACGAGGGCCAAAAAAACTCCCACGCTTGACCATATTTGCGGGAAAATATCTATATTATAGCAATCTCACACCTAGAAAACATCGGTGAGAAAGTTACACATCGGTGGGAAAGGTCAAATCGAATTCCCATAGAAATTTCGACATGACTCAGTCACCGGCAGTCATGCGGACCGCCCGAATTCAAGAAGATGTTTCGCCACTGATTTCGTGACCTATATAAGAATCTAAATGGTTTCACTAGGTAGTTTCGGAAGAAAAAGCGTTGCCAATCGTCCCGTGATGAATATTGCAGAGGTTTTAAACGTGCACCCTAACAATTGTACTTTCGCCCCCACTTGGAAACCGTCAAACAATGTGCCAATATATCATTGGTTCAAAAAATGTTAAAAAATTGTTGTAATTCAAAACTGTATGAGACAACGCCATCTAGTTGTAACAGTAGATCCAACTCCTTCAGGGCAGGTTATGTAAAGGTTCGCCATCCACGGATACGCGTTTACGATACCTCGAGTAGTTCCAACTCTTTCAGTGAGGGCTGTGTCAATGACTCGACACACGCGGGGATAATATCCGGTGCTGGGTAGCTACCTTACTGCAGACTGTGGGTGCAGTGCATATTTACGAGTAATAAGGCAGGCAAGTCTGCTTACCCTCTAGCTAGAATCTGGACATAGCGAGTTAATACACATATACCACCCGCAGAGCAACGCTTAATTCGCCAGCTTCGGGTGAAATTGTTTTCAGTGTGTAATGGACAAATCTCGCCGGTCTGAAATGTGAGGGACAAATCTCGCCGGTGCGGACTGTGATGGACATTGGTCTAAAATGTGATGGACAGGAGGCAGGAGCTCTCGCCGGTCCGCACTGCGCTGGACAGAGGGTGTATCCGCCCCTGACCGTGATGGACAGGAGCCGCCGCCGCCTGTGCCGACGGACTGGCCGCTGGCACCTGAGGCTGCTGGCCCGACTGGTGGCGGCGCTGGCCCTGGTCCTGGTCACCGGCAGGCTATGCGGGGAGCTGCCGTGCGGCAGGTCCAGTCCTGGCCGTCTGCGAACAGCGGATGACGTCAATATCGGACTGTCAGGTGCGTCATTATCAGGATCGTTTGTAAGTGGTCTAATTCGTCGCTCAAGATGTCAGAGCTTCTTCGATAAAGACAGTAAGCTCACTCGCTCGCCAAACACTGCATACAAAATAAAGGACACTTCACGAATCATGCCTTCTGACTCTGAGTTCTGACAGAGGCGGATCCAGCTCAGAGGTTTGGGGGGGCAAACCATAAAAATTTATCGATTCTTTCCATGCATCGTCCATAGGCGTAATGTTAAAATCATGCCGTTTGGGGGGGGGGGGCAAATGCCCATTTTGCCCCCCCCCCCTGGATCCGCCACTGAGTTCTGAGGTACCTAGGTACTGACTACTGATAGTTGGGACTTAATCAATCGTGGACATTTAATTAAAGACCATTTGTTCCATTTGTTCTTATAAATCGGTAAATGTTGAGTGACTTCGTAATCGAATTACAATGTGATGTCTGATGGATCCGCACGCACTTCAATTGCCCTACGCTTTCTAAGAAGCTGATTCTTTGTGTCGATTTTCCTTATTTCTCTCAGATCGGGGCGTCCCGTTTGAATCAGACCCTCTCAACATCGTCAGCCTGGCGTCCTCACCACATCACCTGCACACGGCCCCAGCCAACGTCACGTCTGGTGACGTGCCGTTCCGCGTCTCTGGCGCCGAGACGGTCTCCTGCTGGCGCCGGCTGGAGCAACAGCTCGGCAGGCGGCTGCACATTGTCCTCATCGGCGACTCTCGGCCGCGGGGTCTGTACCACCACCTCCGCACCAGCTGGGACCTCGCCGCGCACACCAGCAACGGCTCCGAGTGTCTACAGCACTTTGTGTACAAAAATCGCACCGACTGGTGTCACTACCGCTCCAGCTCGCCGCACGTGGACCTGGTGAGTGACGAACTGGCGAGGGCGACCAGAAAAATCATCTATTCCGTGGCCGTATCGCATGCACTCGACGACAATTTTCTATGCCTTTATAATCGGAAGGGTATTATTTATATCGTACATAAGTACCTATGCATACTGGCTAGTGGCTAGGTACTTATGCCCTCAGATGATGCATATATTTGGGCATTATTTGAAAATATCCAACATGAGAGAGCATAGATATTGTCAAAGGAAAAAAATGGAGAAATTCAGACGACAGTGATCACCGTTCATTGAGAGCATAGTACGTTACATACTATGATGAACACAAAAATAACTCACGATGGGACCTTGCGTTTATGTGACTTGTGACCCGCGGCCGCCTGCAGAGGTTCTTCTGGAACCGGCTGGCGGACGCCGGTCTGCTAAAGATCCTGGAATCTCTGCGGGCCGAGTGCCGGTCCGGCGCCGCCTCGTGCGCTCACCTGGTACTCCTCTCCATGGGCACCCACCAGCTGCGAGTGCCCGAGTCGACCCACAGCCGCCGGCTGCTGCACGCCGTCCCCGGGCTGGAAACGGTGAGCCGGGTACTGTGTCTGGCCTCGAAATAGTGCGCTGAACACTGTCCCCGGCCTCGAAAAGATAAACTGGGCACTGAGACTGTCCTCGGCCTCGCAATGGTGAGCCGGGCACTGTCCTCGGCCTCAAAATGGTGAGCCGGGCACTGTCCTCGACCTAAAAATGGTGAGCCGGGCACTGACGCCGTATCAGCCTCAAAATGGCGAGCTGGACACTGAGGATCTTCTCCGGCCTTAAAATGGTTGTTAGTTAAGACTAGGTTTCGTGAGCGAGACGGTGAGTTGAATTTCGCCCAACAAATTTGCAGTCGTTTGAAAGGTCATCTGATTGACTCCTTTCGGTGCTCAACAATTTTCGCGGTATGTGTAGGTACTAGTGATGTCAATTACGGAAAATCTGAATACCGATACCAAACCAAATACCAACCAAAACCATGGGGAAATACCGAAACCAAACTAACTTGGAAAAAATGAGGGAAATACCAACTTTTTACCGATTTCCTAGCCTTTTATACATTATTGAGGGTTCATGATACCAACAAAATACCAAACACATTACAATTGAAATACCAAATACCAAGTTGGTATCGGTTTGGTATCGGTATACCAAGAAGTTGGTATCCGATTGACATCTCTAGTAGGTACACTCGGGGCAGATTGATGTTGCACCACTCCCCATCCACCGGGCTCCCACGGCTCAGCACTGCAGCAGCAGCCGTACTAGGCCGGGCGTCGGTTATTAGCTGCTCCTTGTTCTGATCTGTCTGTGACTTTGTATGAATTGGTTCTGACTGAATTCGTTCTCCTCAGGCTGCTTGCGCTCTAGAAAGACTTTCCGATTGCGGCGTGCAAGTCCTCTGGAAGCTGAGTGAGCCGGAGAATTTCGAGATGCTGGGTCAGATGACAGACAAGTCACTCAACTATGCCCACGTCATCTACAACGCGATGGTTGTGGATCGACTGTAAGTGAAACAGATTGCACTAGATCGACTGCAAAAGATCCCACTTCACTATGCAGAGTACCTAATTGGTTTGTTGTATGTGTCACAGTGATTCAGCTTGATAGAGTAGATAGAGCTCATTCAAAAAGTCAGGCCACCAGGACCAGGTCAGTGACCAGGTCGTTAACCCGGCAGTTGCTGGGGTATATCGCCACCCACCGTTTGCTGGGGGGGGGGGGGGGGGCGTTAAACGCCCCCAGCCGATAACTCGAGAACCAATAGACGCAGCGAAACGCACGAGGCGGCAAACGAAAGAAGAACGCGACGAGACGATTTACATGAATACTTAAAAGTTGAATTTCGAGGTCACAGGTCGGGTCAAGGTCAGGTCAAACACTTGAAATCGGGCTTTCAGTAGCATGGACTTTAGAACCTCGCAATCGGTGCCTCTCGTCATAAACTCTGTCAAAATGGTGCACAATCCATCATATAAGGCCTACAAGAGTGTCAGCTCCATGTAGGGGTCAGCCAAGCATAGGTCAGGCCCAGGGCCAAGGTCAGGTCAACCGGGTAGGCACATATGATATCCCCGAAAATCAAAACTGATATTCGCAGCCTGTGACACATGTTTTATGGGTAATTCGGGGCTAGAACACGATGGTGACATTCATTTTATCATATGTGTACGTGTTTGGCTCAAAAAGTTCAATTAAAGAAATGCATGTATCATGGTCGTGAAGTAGTCACGAAAATTGCCAAGATTCAGTTCAAGATTTTGGAAAATGCCCAACGATAATCAATAATCGAAGATAGCCATTTGATTATTCATGGTATTGGCAGTCTAGTGGCGTTTACGGCATGTCTGTATGTCTGTTCTGTGATTTTATATGATTTGTTGAACATATGCCGTTTTTGGTCGAAAACTCAGAAATCATGACGTCATTAAAACCTCGACATCTCAAAAAATTTCCGACCGATTTTTTTAAAACTTTGTCACAATAAACTTCCATCAATTCATTTCGTTTTTGGCACGGCGAAAAAAGTGGGGGCGTTTAACGCCCCCCCCGCAACTCACGGGTTAAGTGACCTTACATACATCAAGAAAAGGTAGGTAAATGCCCACTATAGCTTCACCTGCTGAACATACTTTTTGAAACTGCGCATAATTTTGATGCGGTGCCGGCCTTCAGGATTCATGGAACGTTAGGAAATCTAGGATTTGAAAATGGGTATGAATATGTAGGTAATCAGGTCAGTTTGTACCTTTCCATTATACCTAGGTACCCGTCCGTCTCCCGATGATTTACGAGGGTCATCGAGACCAGTCCAAATATATTTCCTCCTATCCTATATACCCGTCATCCCGCCTCCGTCATATAACGCATGTACTCTTTAGTGCCGACGCATATGACTGCATGCCTGCTGCCCAATCATCAGGCCACGAGTAACGTCCCTTTGACCTTCCCGCCGGTCAGCGGGCAGGTGGCGCCCTCTGTGCGCCGCTGGTCGTCGGTGCTGCCACCTACTGAGAACTACATCGCGCGTTGCCGCCTGGACCCGTCGTGGAACTCGAACCCCTTCAGCTCCCCGCTGCGCAACTGCTACGACCGACTGCACTACGGCGGGGCGGTGCAGGAGCAGTATCGGAGCCAGCTGCTGCGGCACCTGTGTCCCCTGGAAACGGCTGGACCGGCCGAGGGCATCCGGTAGCGGAACTGAGCCTGTGTGGCGGGTCTGCTGTGTGGGCTTTCTGATACGGAAAAGAGAACCGCCTGTTACTGCTATGTCATTGAGAATATACCAACCGTGTGTGATGTCAACTTGCTGGCTGTCAATAAATGCAGTTGTAGGTAATTAGTATTATTTATTATACCCTTTGGCCCCATTGGGGATGGGGCCAAAGTTTCCCCCGTCGCATCTCGGGAACCAATTGTCGGAGCAGAGAAATGGAAACAGTTTTGGAAAAATGTCATCAAGATACACAACTTAACCCTCGCACGACCAGGCCATTTCTCATAACACGAACGACCAGGGGGGGGGGGTTGTTACAACCCCCCCCCCCTGGCGTTTCGAAACGGAAGGTCGTAGAGCTTAGCGGAAAAAACCAACGGATTGCTCTCAACAAGATCTCGCGATTGGTGGTATATTTTTTGGTCCTAGGTCAACATTTGACCTACTTATGACCGGTCAAAGGTCAAATTTTCCGAAAAAAATCAAACTTTTTCAACTTTCCGCGGCGATTGCGGCAAAACGGTGGGAGATATCGACTTGAAACCTTCACTATCGTGTTCCTTGATCAATTCTCTATCGTTTGGTATGTATTTCGTTTCCCTAGCTCTAAAAAATGGCGCGTTGGGAGCGCCGGAAGTCGGCAAGGTTACAGTCGGCGGCAGAAATTCGAAAAATCAAAATTTAAATTTTTGAAATCTGATTGTATTTTTGGATTTGGGAGGTCCATTTGCTCCCTATAGAAGCTAATATTGCTGCATATTCCCAATGAGGTGACAAGAATTAGCAAAATAGTGGTTCGGGCGCTTTTCAAAAATAGTACCGGACGCTGTTCCTCTTGTGACGTCATAGCTCCGTGACCTGACCTGACCCGGTCAATTTTTTTGCACCACACGATAGCCAATGCTTGCCCCAACATGCATGGGAAGTTTCATCATGATCCATCAAACAATGTGGGTATCACCGGCAGAAAACCTAGGGATTCGGCGCACACGTTTGGTAACTGTCGGCCGGAGGCTGTACCTCTGATGACGTCATAACTCCGTGACCTGACATGACCCGATCAATTTTTTTTCGGCAAAAGATGCGCAAAGGTTGCCCCAGAGGGTATTGAAAATTTCAGCCCGCTACGACAAGCCGTTTAGCGTGCACTTCGAAAAAACCTCAGGGGGGGTTGATACAACCCCCCCCCCCTAGGCGTTCTAGGGTTAAAGGGACTATCCCACCTTCTAAAATGTTGTTAAAACCAGTTAAATTGTGCCCGACTATAGATTGGATGACCAGGAACACGGTTCTGGCATTTATTTTTCATTAAACATCTTAGGCTTCCCATATTCCAAACACAAACTTTCAAATATGTGACGTCACAGCCCAATATTACCTCCTTCCCCAGGCCACATTACTGTCATGAAGCTGATTCTTTTTACTCTGTAGGCACCACAACAAAGTTCAGACCAAGTTTTAAGCGATTTTCAATGAACAAACCCATTTAAATCAGAATGACTAAACGAGGTGACGTCACACTAACGGTCGCTCCATGTTGAAGATAGGGCCTTGTACAAGGCCCATTTTCCAATGAAGGGAACGAATTTCTTCAACACCAAGAGGCCGGGGGGGGGGGGGTTGCAACCTAGATAGATAGTGGTTTCTGAACCTCGCCGCAAACTTGGCTATCTCAACTCAAACCCCATGTTAAAGGTGGGATAGTCCCTTTAAGGCAGGGCCTCGTCTAACATCTTAAATGGGGGGGGGGGGGGGAGGCAAACCTCCGCAGTCACCGGCCTGCCCCCCCCCCCCAGTCAGGGTAAAAATGTCACTACTGGGGGGCCGGCAAAAGCGAAAAGGCAAGCAAATTTTTACTGTGAGACACATAAAAACAAATGCGTAAACGAAACATGGATGCAATGTGAGCACATATTGATATACACGATTACCTCTGACTGATTTACGTGTTTATTTTGTTTACCTGATACCATTGTTTTTTCCGCTAAACAATACGTTATATTTCGGGTTTTCAGGCGACCTAACTCGGTGTCCCACATATTCTCCTTTAATATCAATCTGTTTTTTTTTTTCTGTCCTCGGGGCGTGTATCTGTTGTTTCCACCTATCGTCGTTCTCACTACGCGACGTCGAACTTCTGGCTGGACGGTCACCGGTGTGCAGCAAGAGTAGCTCCTAATCGTGTTGCGATTCCAAGTTAAAGAACGTATAAATACACCAGATGTATTTTTTGATCGGATGTATTTTTGATCGTCAGCAAAATGAACAACCATGACAGGGCAGGGCTCCGACTCGGCCCAGTACAAACTCTGCACCAAGATAAGCCTACTCGATGAAATGAGAGCCTCGTTCATGGCTCCCCAACCCGTAAATATCCTCCCTGAATAGGCGCGTTGCCGTATGAAATAGCGACCTTGCAAGGCACGCTCAAATGATACGAACAGCTCCGTGAATATGATCACCGAACAGGCCGCTCAGACTAGTAAGGCTAACATATTCACGGCGCTGTGCTATCAGTGCAGTGGTTGGGTCCAAAAAAGCGTATGTGGAACGAGCCGGACAGACTAGTCCCAGATTTAGACCCTCGAATGTATATGCGTCGCCGAGTAAGCCGACAGCAAGCCTCTCAGACGAGTCTGCCGACGTCCCCAGCAAACGCATATAACATTCGAGGTCCCAACGCACCAGCCGCGACAACAGACATTGCCCGACTGCCCTCCGCCGGCGCGCCCTCACCCGACCTCGCCTCACAATCACGTGGTCAGCAGCCGACCAATCACCGCACGAGTCCGCGCCGCACAGCCCCGCTCCAGCGAGTGATGCTGTGCCGCAATACAGCGGCCGCGCGTCGGCCGAGGAGCTCAGCCGGCGGCCGAGCGAATCACTGATCACAGCAAGATACAAATATTACTTTAACCTTCCAGGCGGTGGGGGGGGGGGCATTTTTTGCCCCCCCTTTAGTTTTTTCAAAATACCTCGAGAACTGCTGCGCCGATCGTCACCAAACTTTCAGTACCCTCCCGGGAGCAGCTAGCGCACATGGTGACCAAAATTTTTTCCAAAGGCTATGATAGGTTGGCCGCTAATGACGTCAGAGTGACGTCATTTTTGCCATTTTCGACCCAAAAAAGGTTTCGCGGGAAGAGCTGTGAGGCCTACAGCTTTAGAGATACAGAAAAATGTTTCAGACATAAAAGGTGTGGAATCAAAAGTGCTACAAAACTGTTATTTCGGTTTTTCGAATTTTTTGGATTTTGACCCCCAAAAATAAAAAATAGATTTTTTGAATATAATAGCCAAAAATCAATTGTTTTTTTGAATTTCCAAAAAAACGGAATATATGTGATAGTCCCTACCGCCTTCTATCTACATACCAAATTTGAGCGCAAAAAAAGACCACCATTAGACTCCCCGTGACGAGCTGCATCGAATCGATACCCATTTTATGCAAAAATATCAACTTTGAAATTTGACCTTTTTTGACCTGACCTTGACCTGACCTCCACCAGAAAATGACCTAAACCGTACCTGATGGTCTTATAACCAACACCATTGAGCTGGAAATGAAAAACTGGCCATAAACATGCATCGCATAACCTTAGTAAAGTTGGGCTCATGTGGTGACCCTTGGTGACCTTTGGTGACCTGACCTGTGACCTGACCTGGTATGACCAGTGACCTCTAATAGCAACATATGTACTAGGCAACTGACGCCTTATCGCTGATTTTCGACAAAATGCGTTTTACTCGGTGTTATAGCGCTTTCCCTAGCAGCCCCGTGAACGGTGAAACATTTTATCTTTGACCTGACCTGTGACGTCATCGGTGACTCCGAGGTCAATGAAATTTGGTTTCATTCAACAAATTTGACAGGGCTATCGAACGCCGTTTGAATTTTGCGGATCCGTCCAGTAGTTTTGGAGATACGGGGGGGGGGGCAAAAAATGCCCCCCCCCCCCCACCGCGCGGAAGGTGGCTGGTAGGCCCACCGCCTGCCGGGTTAAACCACTCATGACCGAGTTTCAACAAATCGTATTGAAGCAGGCTCCCATTTTGGGTGATTGTAAGCTCAGCCTGGTGGTCTGTCTCTGGGGACGGGAAAGACTAGTGTGGGCGGTGTGGGCTACCAGAGGCCGACGTGGGTCCAGAAGCTGGCTTTGGCCATCAGAGCTCGGCACCTGACGCTCACAAGCCAGCGGGGCCCATTGGAAACCGATGTGGTTCGCAAAAAAGTAATGCGTTGGTAATAAATTGCTAAGATAAGATCAATGCTCAGGTCATTCGAGGGCATCCACTGTCCATTTCGCTCGATTATTCTCTGAAAATATTTGATTTCAACGTTTTAACTCTACCTTGCACGAACAGAGGAGCAGAAGCGCATATAAATAAGGAATGGCTCCCTTTTTGCCGTACCGGGAGCAAGATTCTTAGAAAACGGAAATAAGCCGTTAAATTTGAACTCTGACGAACAGTAAAGCATTCATCAGAGGCTGAAATCGTAAACAAATGACCGACTTAACCCGCGCGGGGCTGGGGTCTCCAGCCGAACGCGCGGGGCTGGGGGGGGGGGGGTAAATTTTACCCCCGTGTTATCTCCCGAACTAATGGTCCGATTTGGAAAATTCGAACGCCAATCGAAAGATCTCATCACCAACAACTAAAAACATGTACTTAATTTTAAGTTTGAGGTCAAGGTCAAGGTCAGGTCAAGGCCCAAGGGTACAAATTGCAAGTTTCTACAGTATCGGCCCTGCACCGTAGTTGCCGAAGAATGGAGTCATGGACTGAGACTGATTGCCCAAAACGTGTTTTTAGGCTACCAAGACAATGTTCGTTGCATGCAATATCATTCAGAGGTCAAGGTCAAGGTCAGGTCAGGTCAGGTCAGGTCACCAAAAACAAAATATAGAAAAGGGCATGTGCGACACATGTTTTATAGGTCATTTTACTCATAGAATTCAATAGGCAAACTCAATAAGTGATATGGACCACCTCTGGATGAATTTCAGGTCGAGGTCAGGTCAAGGTCAGGTCAAGTAAGGTCAAATTTTGAAGTTGGTTGTTAAGGCCTAAAAAGGTGTCTATCTGATGCAGTTTTTCACGGCGAATCGAATGGTGCTATTTTTGTTTCCGTACGAGGTCTAGAACTTCCAACAAATTCATTTTCAATTTT
The DNA here is from genome assembly GCF_019059575.1 of Amphibalanus amphitrite. Classification (NCBI taxonomy): domain Eukaryota; kingdom Metazoa; phylum Arthropoda; class Thecostraca; order Balanomorpha; family Balanidae; genus Amphibalanus; species Amphibalanus amphitrite. Next base: position 128,552 of record NW_024882106.1, read on the forward strand.
TTTGTGTGTCGTGACGTCATAAAATTTTGAATAACTCCCACATTTTTGAACCGATTCTTCTAAAAATTGGTATAGAGGTGCACATAGACCACTTCTCTGACATATATTCCGTTTTTTCGATACACTCGAAATTTTGGATTTTATAACTATTTTCCCAAAAAAGTCAGTGTTTTGAAAAAAATTGGGCCAAAATCCAAAATTTCGAAAAAACGAGATAGCCATTTGATAGACAAAGTAGAAAGGCGTATAACCTTTTTGTTACGTCTTGATTCCTTTAAAAATGAAGATATGTTAGCGGCGTTTGAAATTTTGCCGTTTTTGAGGCGAAAATGGCGAACATGACGTCACTAAAACGTCAATTTCTCAAAAATTGTCCGACGGATTTCGCTCAAATTTTCAGGGAACGTGTCAAATTGATGTAACAAAAGGTACTGAAAGTTTGGCGGCGCTGCGTGCCGCCGTTTTTGAGATATTGCCAAAATTCGCGAGGGGGGGGGGGGTAAAATTTACCCCCCAGCCACGCGCGGGTTAAAAAAGGTGTAGCGGGTCCAAAGCTAAGGTTTCATTCTTTGTATGCTTATTACTGTCTGGTGGGGCAATGTGAGGGGGTTAAAAACTAATGCCAAGGCATGGGTCGGATGGTCTATCATTTTTATTTATTTAGTGTTAAAAAAAGTTCATCAGGTTTCAGGGCTGTTATGAAAAATAAGTGGCGTAAATCCGGAGAGAAAACAGGACTTGGGGTACCCTAGGTTTGGCTCCTGAAGTTTCTGGCCCTCTCAGTGAAAATCTCTTAAATGAGGCCCTGACTTAACCCGCGCCCCACTGGGGTCTGTGTATGTATAACACGCCCTACTGGGGGGGGGGGGGGGGGGGGCTATTCATAGCCCCCCTCCTAACTCCGAAACTACTGGGTCGATCGTCAAAATTCAAACGGCGTCTGATAGCCCCGGAAAAACTGTCGAGCGAAACCTAATTTCATTGACCTCGAGGTCACCGATGACGTCACAGGTCAGGTCAAAGTAAAAATTACTAGCATTTTGGCTTGTTCACATTTTGGGCTCTGGCCGCCGTCTTACAAGTCAGATCAGGCTCATTTTTGGTTTCCACACTCGTGAACAGATGCTTTAGATACCTTGAGGGTACCAAACTTGTACTTTGATTTTTAGGTCAGGGTCAGGTCATCACAGGTCACGAAAATATTATATCATGCGTCGGTCACGTGACACATGTTTTATGGTCCATTTAGGCCATAGATTTCGAATGTGATGTCGTCTGTGTCATTCGAGGTCATTTTGAGTCAAATTTAGCTTAGGTCAGGTCACTTTCAGGTCAAAAAAGGTCAAATTTTGAAGTTAAAATTTTTCAACAAGAAAGGTGTCTATTGGATGCAGTTTGAGCTCAGGAACACGATGGTGCCATTTATATTGGTGTACGATGTCAAATACGTACTGAAAAAATGATTTGAAAAATTGATAATTGTGATTTTTTTTTGCAATAATGCGTATAACTTGGCCATTTTTGAAGATATTTAGCTAAAACTTGCTAGAGTTAGTCATAATCATGCGTTCTGTCACATATATTCCGGTTTTTTTTTTCGAAAAATAAAAAAAAATTGAAAAAAAATAAAAATATAAATTTTGAATATTATTATATGAAATTTTCGAAATTTTCAAACTTTGGAAAATCCGAGATAGCAGTTTGATAGCGCAGTCAATTTTGAGTTTTTTTCATGCAAAGAAATTGGATCTAGCTTAAAAACTGAGCTCTTGGGAGCGATTGCCGTGGTTCAATGTTTTGCGTCGAAATCGGACGAACATGACGTCACTCTGACGTCATTTCCGGCCGACCTATGGTAGCTACGAAGTTCAAATTTTCACACAAGGTGTCAAATTGATGCAGCCGAAGGTACTGAAAGTTTGGCGTCGATCCGTCAAGCGGTTTGGAAGTTATTGCAGAAAAACGGGAGGGGGGCTATAAATAGCCCCCCCAGTGGGGCGCGGGTTAAGGTCTCGATGACCTCAATTTTTCGACCTTTGACGGCACAGAAGGTCAAACAATGTTAACCCTCGCCCCGCTGGGGGGGGGGGGGTCAATTAGCCCCCCCCCCTGTGCTTTTTCTTGAATAGCAGGAAAACGGCGGCGCGCAGCGCCGCTAATTTTTCAGTACCTTCCCGGGCATCAATTTGACACCTTCACACAAAATTTCAAGTCTTAGGTCATCTTAGGTTTAGGAGTGATTTAGGTCAAACTGAGGTCATGTTCGAGCAAAAATGAGCAAAGAACATGAAATCTTGAAACGCTCACAAACATGGGTGGAGAATGTTTGAAAAAGTTACCCCGGCCGGCGACCGATAGTCGCGGGAAGACGATATACTCACGTTGTTCTCAACGGTCATCATCAAACCCCTATTCTGACGCATGGAATAGGATGCTGTGTTTGCTCAAGGATGAGCGTTGTATCCGACACCGTATTATTCATAACATTTTTGGAATGATCGAAAAGGCAATTTCCTTTTAAATTATTATTTCTTTTTACTTAAACTTCCTATTTCACACCGAACCCAAACCAAACCATATGCCATTTTGAGTACCTAAATGTTGCGTTTTCAGCTTTTTATTGTGTCTCAAAATAGCTACAAAAAGACAACTCACCATAGTAGAAGCTTTACAGAGAAATTGACAGATCGAACCAAGCAAAGCACTAAAATAGATCACTGACATCCACGGGCATAGCCTTTTTCAATGTTGGGCGGCTCTTATAATACAAACAGGGAGTCGATCCAGGAATATCGACCGGTCCCGGTCTCGTAGCTCAGTTGCTAGAGCGTTGGATTCCGCGTGGCGAGAGCACGCGGCCCGGTTACAACAGTCCGAGTTCGAAGCATGATGGCCGCTCGGTGTTTATGAGCACCCTGACGGGTACGCTCATAAACGGGTGTGGTTGCGGTTGGTGGCAGGTCAGTTGAAGGCAATGAGGTCAAGCAGTAGTTTTGAAAAAGTGCGCCGAAGGCGCGCCAAAATTTCGAAACTGAACAGGATGTGAGAGCAATCTTGGCATTGGCGACCACACGCGGGTCTTAGGGTTGGAGATTATGGCAAGTTAAGTAAATGGTAAATACCTACCTGATTCAGGCGCGGATACAAGGGGGGGGCCATGGGGGCCATGGCCCCCCCCTTGGCCGATTTTTTTTCAAAAATAAAATAAAAAGTTAAAAAGCTGAAAAGGGGGCCTCCTGAAAATAAAGTGGCCGAAATCCGATGAGTTTTTTTTTTAACCTACCCACTTAGTTATTTCTTAGAAGACTAGCTGAGAAGACTTCTTTGTTAGAAGATTGGTAAAGCTTTTCATAACTTGGAGGTCTCTTATACTCACAGAGATGACCACTTTTACAGGGCCTCCTAACCTGCACAGAGGGCCTCCAAGCCTGCACAGATGTCCTAACAAACACAAAATCTCTTAGCCTACACAGAGGCCTCCACTCGCATCCGAACAAAGGGCCTCCTAGCCAACACAGAGGGCCTCCTAACTCACACAGAAGGTCTCCTATCCTGCACAGAGGGACTCCAAGCCTGCACAGATATCCTCTTCGCCAACACAGGACCTCTTAATCTCCACAGAGGGCCTCCACTCGCATCCACACAAAGGGTCTCCAAGTCTGTACTGAGGGCCTGCGCTCGCATCTGCACAGAGGGCCTCCTAGCTATCACAGAGGGCTTCCTAGTTCACATACAAGGCCTCCTAGCAGGGGCGGATCCAGGGGGGCGATAGGGACTATAGCGCCCCCCCCCCGGGCGACTTTCTCATTTTCTTTTTTTTGCAAAAAAAGCATGATAGGGGGCCCCCAAAAATAAAGTGGACGAAATCCAGGCTTAAACTTTTGGGGGTAGGTAGGGCCCCCATCGATGGGGGGCCCCCGATTCGGAATAGCCCCTCCCTTGGCAAAATGCTGGATCCGCCCCTGACCTGATTTGCAATATTACGCCCATGGAAGTCAACATTCGAAGAGCGTGAGTTTTCTTTTCTCGTATGGAGACAGCTTTTAGGATTTACAAGAGTAGAAAAGTTACCCCGGCCGCGCCGGGGTAGGCTGAAAGTTACCCCGGCCACGGCCGGGGTGGCCGGGGCAGGTTCTCCACCCATGCTCACAAAAGCTACAGTTACCAAGCAATTTCAAAGTTCTTTATATGGTCATATAGGTAAAAGACGGCGTTACAAAACTGCTCTCTCAGATTTTCAAAATGCTGGGATTTTGACCCCCCAAAATTCAAAAAGTCGATTTTTTTTTAAAGAAAAACGCAAAAATAAAAAAAACGAATTTAGAAAAACCGGAATGTATGTGATAGTCCCTGCGCTCTTCTATATACATAGGGGAGAGTGGTGCAGGAGGCCCCCCCTTAAGCTCAGTTGCTATTTTTAGACAACTGATAATATTTAAGAGCTAACGTGTGCATGCGCTGTGAGCATGCATCATTTTCCCATACATATTTGCATTCAAAATGAATCTAGGGGGTACACAAACCGTAAACTTTAACATTTTGGAAAAAGTTGCAAAAGGGCCTCTTACACTATGGGTATGGTAAGACGCCCCCCCCCCCCTCGGGCGTTTAACAAGGCAAGTCGACTTGTAAAAGACGTTTTGCGAACACAGCTGCAAGGCCTTTTATTTCGAAAAGCTAAGCAAATACGGTGTTATCGAAACCAATAACACTTCCAAAGCGCTCGAACAATGCGAAAACTAGCACAACCAAACGCTGATGACCAACGAAAATTGTACCTATTACCTCTAGAAAAAGAAACAGAAAAAAAGAAACAAAAACAAACTCCTTGAAAAATGAATGCCACGCCTGCCGCAGGTGCAGGCGTTTTAGCATCGGGGGCGTTTTTTATCGGGGGGCGTTTTATAATCCTCGAAGGGAGGGCCTCTTAAAAAAATGCAGTGTTTTAACGTCACAATATTTATGGTTTATGAGACATTTGCAGCGCACCAGAACATGGTCAATTCTGAAGCTAACATGTGACAATTTCGATGAGATAAGATTGCATTTGATAGCCATTGTTTTTTCAGATATATAAGGGTGATAAAGATGCATATATCTAGCAAGTAAAGGGGCAAAAACAGAAACAGGCTTACCAAAAGTCGCTGCGACGCACCTGATACCTCAGGTTTCGTGAGTTGGTGTTTCAAGATGGCTTCTGCTTTACAAGAACATTGAAAAATAAATAACATTATTGGTTTGGTAAAAAAAGCGATGGGGCCTCTTACCGACCCTGGGCGTCTTACACGGATCTCCCCTACCAAATTTTAGATTGATATCCTTTTTTTGCCAATTTTTAGCGAAAAAAAAAAAACTGTTCAAAATTGATGACGTCAGATTTTTGAACTCGATTTTTAGCAATTCTAGATCACGTAGCGCAAAACAAAGACCACCATTGAACTCCCCGTGACGAGCTGCATCGAATCAATACCCATTTCATGTAAACATATCAACTTTGAAATTTGACCTAATTTGACCTGACCTTCACCAGGACATAATCTTAACCGACCCCAAAGGCTGCCTGACCCACATAATCGCATTTAGCGTAGTATAAAATGGACCATTAAACATGCATCACATGATATTTTCATATTGTGACCCTCAGTGACCTGACCTCTGTGACCTGACCTGGTATCAGTGACCTCAAATAGCAAAACATGTGTTTGACGAACATTTCTTTATCGATGATTTTTAATGAAATGCATTTTAATCGATTTTACAACGCATTTCTTGAAATGCCTGTACCTAAACGTGGAAAATTCGACATTTGACCTGACCTTTGATGTCATTAGTTTGACCTAGGTCAATGAAATTGGGCCACATGGTAGTTCGCTGTTGGGACTATCCAACACCGTTTGCTGCTTGTCGCTATGCTGCGTGGTTCTCGAGATCTTAGGGGGGGGGGGCAAATTGCCCCCCCGCCCGAACAGGACGCGTTGCTCGGCAAATCCGCAACGGGGCGCGGGTTAAATCTGTCATTGACTGTCAGACTCACTTGTCACATGCAGTCTGTGAGTCATGAACAGAAACCCATATTTTAAAATGAGCCTGGAATGGAATATTGCATAAGAGTGATCCATTTAGATAGCCATCTAAACGGATGATGAACTGTGACGTCACGAGAGTGTCAGCCTCCTAGACCAATCACAAGACACATGCGTGAGGCGTATGGAACGGCATATGCTGGATTGTGAACATTCGAGTTGCTATAAATGCGTCTCATATAGATATAAGCAGCCACAGCAACCTCGTTAGCTATTTTCTTTGATCTGTGACGTCACAGGTAGAAGGACCGATTAAAGGGTAAGGGGTAAGATGCACACATCTGGAACCCGAGGCTGCGACTATGTAGATATTGACCGAGGAATCAATTGCGAACCCTTGAGGCACTTTTGACGCGCCCCTTCCTTTAAAGTATCAAATGCGTTTTCTTGATAAAACGGATCAATACACTTTGTATGCGTCTGGGGAAAATGTGATTCATACTTTTTCTGCCACATCTAATACAATTCAAAGATTATTTAAACTTGAATCGAGATACATGTATCCATCGGTAGATACATGGCTTTGTGGCGTTTTTGGTACGCAATTCATGCACCAGCGTATGAACTTAAGGGCCGATTAAGGGATAAGGGGTATAGTCATAAGAACACCATGATTTAAAAGAAAAGTTTAATTACGACACACCCTACTGCACAGTGCGCACAGCCAAATCGCACAGGACTCGATAATACGAACGATCTTAACTGGTCGGTCAACTATTGCACTCTGTCCTCGTTGATTCTCGAGGATCGGAGCTGAGCTCCCTTATCTTGCGGCCGATTTACAGCGGTATGTCGGCAGACGGCGACAGGAGCCGCTAGCGAGCTGACCGCTCTGGGCGAGGAGAAGACCGTCTACAGTGGGAGGAGGAGGTGACCGCGCCGTCTATGGCAGGGTAAGAATGTGACCGGGACCCGGCCATGGCCGCCCAGCTGAGAGTTGGCCGCGCCGGCGGAAGAGCAGACGCACCGGCGAGGCCAACCGTGAGAGAACTGGTGGCCATGTTCAGCAAGCCCCCATCGTCAATTGGCCAGGTCAGTTGCTAGGGCGTTCCTTTGCGCAGCGCGCGTCACAAAAGTGAGCGGTCATCAGTTGGCAAAGTGGCAAGGCTTATTGAACTCTAAGACGAGCAGGCTTCGGCACAGGTCAACACTGAGAAGAAAGATCATGAGGACCAGAAAGAAAGAGAGCCGCTGTCTTTGATGACCTTGAACCTGTTTGTAAAGAGATATGGACGCATTAGCGAGAAGATAGTCAGCCTTCTCTTGGAAAGTAACCAGCCATTCAACTACCGCACGCATTCTGTCGTCAGTGCCTGGAACAACGCCAGGCGAGCGCTGCACTGGCTGCCGAGCGAGCCGCTGTGGCGCTGCCTTCAGCGACATTACGCCGAGGCGGCCGGCGAGTGTTCCGCCTGCTCCCCGCTCGGCCAGCTCTCCGTGCTGCACTTCAACCAGTCCGGCAGCAGCATCGAGGGACTGGACGACCTCGATGGACACGACAGCCGAAAGTGCGCCTCAGACGTGGACGTCATGATGGAGCTCGGCCCGTGTCGCTGGCTCAGAACTGATGACCCGGAAGGGCCGCCGCTCTTGGTGGACCCTTCTCCTCCTGATGGTGACCCGGACTCGATGCCGCTGCTGGTGGTTGAGCCAAGCGCCAATCCCGGTTTTGTGCTGCTGTTTGTCAAGCCAACGTCTGCGTGCGATCACAGCGATCGTCGCCAGGTTTCTGCCGAGGACCTCCGTCGTTTGGTGCAGGATTGGTGCAGAACCCGCCATGGCTCGGATGTGATCATCGAACAGCAGGGCCCGCCGTCAATGTCCGTCAGGAAGGAGACATCGACGGCGGCATTGACTGGGTGCCTTGTCTCCGTTGGCCCGTGTGGCCGTCAGGAGAGTTCCGCACCCGTCGACGTGTGACCGACTTCCCACCGGCAGAGGCGCGGGAAGACATCTGCCGCTATGGCGTACACCTGGTGCCCACCGGCCACCCTGGGAGCCCCACTGAACACATCGAGCTGCGTCTATCGTTCTCACGCGCAGAGGTGGTGGCTGGCTGGCACTTGTTTCCTACCGTGCGGATCGCTGCCCGTGGCCTAAAAATTGTGAAGAACGAGCTGAAAAAACGCAGAAAAACGACAACAGTGAAAGACACCGGAAAACGTCTCAAGTCCTATCACATCAAAACCACGGCTCTGTGGCTGTGCCAGGACCTGCCCAGGGACAGCTGGAAGAGTGCCACCACAGCGATGCACCTGATTCTGGACAAACTGGAGAAGGCACTCACAGATGGCACGCTGCACTGCTTCTTCTGGACGAAAATCAACCTCTTCGCAGAGTACACCGCTGATGACCTGCGCGCTACGCAGCGTGAAGTCCAGAAGATGAGGAAGTTTGTGGTGGCTGGGTTGCTAGCGTGGCACGACTCCTGTTTCGATCTCCAGCCGTGGTACGCTCATTACGAGCAACGGATGTCGCCAGACAGTGCCTCAGGCAGTGAGGAGGCTGCGTCTGGCGATCGTCTGCCCTCTGACCGCTCGCTGCAGCGTATTGCAGCTCGGTACATTACTATGCATGGAGTTATGGAAATCATCAAACATCGGCATCAGGGCGTCTCTGGTGTGGAGAACTGCTCCGACCTGCCGGACTTCATGCGGACAGAGCTGTTACGTTATCGGCTAGGCGGGCGATACCACCAGGGCCGCATATTTGTACAGGCGATGCTGGCGGCCCCTGACGACCTGGTGGGCAGTGCGCGGCTGGTAGCGCACGGCAGAGACGTCTACACCTGGGACGTGGCACCGCTGCTGGCACTGCTCGAAGACTCAGACATGCAGCTGCTGCTGGGAGAACCCGAGGCAGTGGCGAGCTGGTGGCGACAACAGCTGCGGCTGCCTCTCGCGGAGCGACCGGAGGGTATAACCGCTGACCTGGACACGCCGCTGGGCAGGAAGGAGCTGCTGCTCAATGCAGAACTCCTGCTGCGAGCCTGTGAAGAGTCCGACAGTCTGCTGACGCGACGCCATGGCCCGCCGGGGAGCTCGGAGCTCCGCCGCGAGGCCGACCAGCACGCTCTCGAGGCACATCGTCCAGGGTCGGTTGCGCCTCCTCCAACTGCGCAGAGCTCCACGAACTCTGCAGCGGATGAGACGAGAGATGCTCCCGGAACACGGCGTGCGAGAAAGCCAATCTGGAAAAAGGACAAGCGCGAATGGGACAGATCGTTTGGAGATGACAACTGGTACTGGCTTTCCTACGAGGAAATTCGCCAGGAGCTGGAGGACGACTATCGCTGCCATCTCTACGGCCGGCTGAAGCGGTGCGCTGTTTTCCGCGGGTCTCCGTGCGCCACTGCTGCCGCTGAGCTCTGGAGACAGGCCATCGGGCGGCTGCTGTCGGGCCCTGAGCTGCGCACCAAGTACGACGCTATCACCGGTGCCCTGCCGGACAGGTGGCAGCTCAGACAGTATGCCTCAGACGACTGCTGAACAAGCGAAACTCACGAAATACTGTACTAACGGGAAGTCGACTTTCAATAACGACCCGTGTGTACGTAGGGGTGGGCAGTGAGCTACCACGTCGCTGTGTGCTTTGAAATACGGATATGCAATGATTGCTCAGCCTGTGCTTGTCATCTGGTTAACCTACATACATCAGTGTGATGCGTACAGTTCATGTTTGTTATCGACCTGTAGCGAAGCAGTCAAGGACAAGCAACCTTGGCCCACGCATAAAATCAGCCGCACGAAAGCTAGAACTTCTGTAGGTAGGTATTTGATGTCAAACAAATCCAAATGTCAACATTTGATGCCTGTTTTTTCCTTCAGGCTGTAAACCTATATGCCTCAAAAACCTGTTTGACTGAGTTCAGCCAGAATGCGTATGAGAGCAGGAGCACAGGGCGCCGAACTATATGAATGGTTCGGCACTTTAGCCCGCGCCCCGTAGGGCTATCAGCGGACCCCACCACCCGTAGGGGGAGGGGGCGTTTCCCCCCCCTAAGATCTCGGAAAGTTACCTGCCGATTGTAAAAATTTAAACGACGTTCGATAGCCCCACCAGGTAACTACCTTGTGACCCAATTTCATTGACCTCGGTCTAACTGATGACGTCACAGGTCAGGTCAAAGGTCGCATTTTCACCGTTTACAGGCATTACAAGAAATGTGTTGTGAAATCGAGTAAATTGGTAAGTTATTGAAAACCATCGATGGTACATTGTTCGTCAAACACATACTTCGCTATCTGAGGTCACTGATACCAGGTCAGGTCACAGAGGTCGGGTCTGGGGGGTCACAATATGAAAGTGTCGTGTGATACATGTTTTATGGTCCATTTTACATGACAAATGCGATTATGTGGGTCAGGCAGCCTTTGGGGCCAGCTTAGGTCAAATGCGATTATGTGGGTCAGGCAGCCTTTGGGGCCAGCTTAGGTCACGTTTTGGTGAAGGTCAGGTCAAGGTCAGGCCAGGGTCAGGCCAAATTTGACCTAATATATTAGGTCAAATTTCAAAGTTGATATTTTTGCATAACATGGGTATTGATTCGATGCAGCTCGTCACGGGGAGTCCAATGGTGGTCTTTGTTTTGCCCTACGTGGTCTAGAATTGCCAAAAATTGAGTTTGAAAATTTACCGTCATCATTTTTGAACAGTTTTTTTTTTCGCTATAACTTGGCCAAAAAACGAGATATCGATCTGAAATTTGGTATGTAGATAAAAGACGGTAGGTAGGTAGGTACCTATCACATATATTCTGAGTTTTCAAACTCAAAAAACTTTTTGGATTTTTTGACTAATATATAAAAAGCGCATTTTTTATTTTTGCGGTTCAAAACTCAATAATTTCAAAAATTCGAGATTACAGTTTTATAGCCCTGTCAATTCTACACCTTTTATGTCTTGATGATTTTTTGGTATCTTCAAAGCTGTAGGCCTGACAGCTCTTCTCGCGAAGGTCTTTTTTCGGTCGAAAATGGCATAGCATGATGTCATTCTGACGTCATTTGTGGCCAACATATCATAGCCTCTGGAAAAATTTTTGGTCACAATGTGTAATATTGATGCCCAGAGGGGTCCTGAAAGTTTGGTGGCGATATCTCCAGCCGTTTAGGAGATATCGACGGAAAAGGACATGGGGGCCGTTTCGGCCCCCCCTATGGGGCGCGGGTTTTAAGGCACTTTTGACGCGCCCCTTCCTTTAAGGGCCGATTAAGGGGTAAGTGGTAAGAGCTAGGGCCAAATAAAGGTCATATTCTTGCTCCCCGTCCCACAATTGACCTGATAGGAGTTTTTGAAGCGATTCTGAATCCGACGCTGTATTCGTTGCTGTTGCTGACGCTAACTTCACGGACATCTCCGGAGAGGGAGTCGGTGGGCTTTTGGCGACTACGACTCCGACCGTCCGGGCAGAACTGTTGACTCCGACCGACTCCGACCCCGACTCCGACTCCGACTCCGACTCCGCAGCCCTGCATAGTAGGTAAGGTACGTACCTACTTGTACACTCGGGGGCAGATTGATGTTCCGCCTCCCCCTACCCATCGGGCTCCCATGGCTCAGCAGTGGCTGCTGCCAGTGTTGCCTGCCCTCAGCACTGCTCAGCACTGTCTGCCAGTGCCAGTGCTGCCAGTGCTGCCACTGGCCGCTGCCAGTGTTGAGCAATGGGAGCCTGAAGAGTAGGGAGTGGTGGAACATCAATCTGCCCCCGAGTGTACGCATGTTTCGAAATAGGTACGCGTGTTGAGCATAGGCGTAACAGTAAAGGCAAAAAGTGGTAGCACTTTTTTGGTATATGGAAGCTAATAAATGGTTCGTTCTTTGCGCACCTTGTCTTGAATGGCGCAGACACACAACCAACGGCGGGGCGCGCGCGCCGGGTCGTGTGTTGTGCTTTGGTTGTGCTCTGCTTCACTCAATATACCCTGGTGCTCTGCTGGGGCCGGGCGCCGGCTGTAGTTTATGGCAGATTTTTTTCGGATAACTTAGTTATTTTCACGAAGAAACTCACCCGCTCCCCATGAATCTTGTCATAAACTATTGAGAAGTCCTTGAGGTACACGTCTGCCCTCGAATCGCACATTATTCTGGAAACATTTTGAGCAATAACAATGGCAGCTGTTTTTGACAATGTTTTGATAAACAAAATCCATGAAGACGGCTCTTCTGTGAACCACCTGTCAGGAAAGGCACAAATTCGCTTGTCCTATGATCCTGCTGGAATAAGTGTCAAAGTTTTACAAGGTAAGTTGGTGAGTTGAATACCTGAGGGGTGTTCACGGGCACCGCAAACTGCTGAGTGCGATGTGTGCAGCGGGCGTGGGGGTAGGGGATGGGTAGACAGTTCTGACGTCCAGGACCACCAGTGGTAACTTAGCCCTGGGTTATTTAGTTGCAAAATTGCTAGCATTTTGACCTGCTAGCAACTACAACTACTAGAGCAACTACTAGACTAGTGCTTACAGCTAGTATAGGCTAATAATATAGGTTTGTGCATAGCAGAGAGTTGATAAAAAGCTGTCAGAATTTTGTTCAAGCTTGTTATGTGAGATTTCACACAAAAATCCACTAGTTTTAATTGCAAATTTTCTTTTGAAACTCTCCCACACCCCTTTTCACACCAATGACAGGACAGATACCTATTTTATCTCTGTTTCAGATGAAAAAGTCCAACTGGAGTTTCCTGTCTCAAAGACAACAGAATGCTGCAAGGCTGGGAAAACAGCATACATTTTCTCTCTGAGCACTGATGCATTCATGATTGTTCTTGACAGTACACAGGGTAAGTTTGGTCCTTATAAACCATATTTCTCTTCTTAATGTCTAGGTAAAGTAGCATCATCAGTTTGAAGCAAAACATAAAACTGAGAAGGTTGTGAAACCTAACCTTTTTTGCATTGCTGTTTTTCTCATTTCAATGCAACACTTCTCTTATATAGTTATCTGATGACTCCTCATTAAGCTTTAGCACTTAGAGTGGGTTGAATCTTTATTCAATTATCGGTCTTTATGTTCTTTTATCAGTACATACCCATTACCCACCCATATTCTTCCTACTAGGTATTTATGTAGAAAAGACATGGAAATGCAAGTCTTCTATAGGCCAGTAAATATTTGGTTGAGTACTTCTTTTTGTACTTATAAGTGGGTAACTGGGAAGAGGCCTTAATGGAGACAATGTAAGAGGCCTTTAGGGAGACAGATGAGATGTGGAAGTGACCCGTGCAGCATGATATGCACATGGATTAGGTATTCCTGGATGGGACACTCCGCCGATTATCTGACCACGCACGACGGCGAGGGCGCAGGCGCCATTTAGCATTGCGTGCTATGGGCAGATCGTGTCTAATGGTTCCGTATGTGATAGTGACTAAATGAAGCCATAATTATCATAAGAAAGGACTAAAAATATGTGAAAGTGTCTGAAATCGTGTCTTACGAGCTAGACCTCGCTAATTTCGCCCTCCATTACCGCGTTTTTCGGGTGGCCGCTTGGTCGCCGGCGCTGGTGTTGGGGAATAGGGAGTGTCCTATCCAGGAATACTTCATCCATGATATGCATGTGTCATTTAGGTTCAAGTAATTCTAGGTTTTGGTAATATGTCCTGCTTCCTTAGCTATTCCCGACCTTTTTGTTGTTTGCACTCCTTGCTATTGCTAGAGCCATTTTTATCAGTTAAACTCTCAATTTTCACCCATCTGCATTTATGACGGCACACCTTTTCTTATTTCCAGATTGTCAGCGACTCAGCACTCACATACAGGATTTCAAGTCTGGTCAGGCCACTTCAGTGTTCTCTGAGAGAACGGAAGAGGCCTCGGCCTCACAGTATTTCCAGGTCAGTGTACACTTCAAACGGGGCCGGTGTTCGTCTCGTATTTCTTCGTAGGCCAGTTATTGTGGCGCTATTTTCGTCGCGTCTCATTTATCCTCTGTTTATTCGAAAGTGCAAATTTTCTCGCATTCGTCCAGCGAGATTTCCCTGTCTCTACGCTTCTTCGTCCATCGTATTTCTTCGTCTCTGTAAATACTAGGGTTGACTATTAAGTAATGGAAGTGCCTTAAGCAATTAAACGGGTTTGCACGTGCACACATTATTTAGGTGTCATTTCATGCGCCGATCTTTTTTCTATCCAATAGTGAAGACCACATGTCCCTAGCTACTTTTTGCTATAAGCCATCGTCGTTTTCCCAAGAGACCACCCGAACCTGTGGCGCACCACCTGGCAATGGCCAAAGCCGCGCGCCAGCGCCGAGTGCAAGGTCATTAGAGCTCAGTTTGTTGTAGGGAAAAGGCCTACCAAGATCATAAAATTTATTTTATAAGTGTATGGAGCGACGCAGCCTCCCCACAGACGATAAGTCGGTGGTTTCATCGGTTTGAGAAAGAAAGCGCCGATCAGTCTTCTGGCGGCGTTCCAGGAGTGGGTCAAGACGAGGCTGGAATGGTGTGTGATGCTTGAAGGCGATTATGTGGAGTAGTGTATGCTGTCATTTATCGTGCCAATGTGTACAGGGTGTCCCATAAGTTCGTTCTCACCTACATTTTACGTTTTTAGGCTTTCTTGCTTAAAGGCACGCTGAAATTGGTTCGTAACTGAGCTTACATGGTTGCCATGGCTGGTAGAAATATGCTCCACAGTAGCTAATTTCTGTAGACAAAATAGTTTTTGCTAGAGCCCGCTTCCTACAGAGACGGCTAACGCCGCAACATAGAGGTCTCCGATACGGGTACGTCTCAGTATTTAGTCAGCACGTGACCATTCGCGACGATTGAGGGTGATTGAGGCCTACCAGTCTGTAGCCAATATCCATCGCTAACTGGACGCACAGTCAGCAAGTGACGCCGATGATTTGTTGGAAGTCAATAACTGCAAGTTTATCCTCTTTCTAGCCAGCCCTCAGGAATGAGCCAAGTGGCCAAAACTGTGTGGCGCCAAAGTGGCCATCAAAAAGGTCAAAGGGTTAGAAAGTTGGTAAACAGACTTTTCAGGATGGATTACCAGCTGTCTAAGAGTGTTCTTTCGGGGTACATAACTCAAAGGTGACTTAAGCTTTGCTTACCGGAAGGCTCAAAAAAGTCAAAAACGTCTTAAAATGGCCAAACATGAGTTTCGTTATGCCTGAGGCTAAACAAAACTAGAGGACTGATGACATCAACCAGGTCATCTGGACTAACTAGTCCACGTTCGAGATGAAACACCCGTCCAAACCCGAAAACAACCCCATAAGGGCGAAGGAGGAGGCCTTCATTTCGTCCCGTTATGTTCCTATGCAAAAGGTCAGGGTCACTGTGTTGTGGGGTTATAGGCGTTCTGGAGTTGATCAAGTTACAAGTGGCAACCCGGAAACAGTTTTGGGAAGCAGAATGCTTTTCCAAGAACATCTAGGAGGAATTTCAGCCCTCAAGCTGAACTCGAACCGCGAGTATGAACACATTTATAGAGGAGAAAATGGCATCCGGGAGGTCGTAGGCCCATCTTCAGGCAAGACAGTGCATCAGTGCACAGGTCAAGCAAAGCTTAAAAGCGGTGCAAGGAGACTGTGACAGGCGTTTGTGGCAAGATCACATGCCAGGCACCTCATCGGATCAAAATTTCATAAAAATTTGTTGGTTATGCTGAAGTTGAGGCTCGTTGAAGCGTAGCGCTCTTCCAGCCTCGAGGAGCTCACGGCGCATGTCAAGTCAGTCTGGGTTAACTTTAAGCCTGCTATGCAGCCAAACATGCCGGTTGGCATGCCGCAGCATGTATTCATGTGTTTGCCTATTAAATGGGGAGCACATTGAGGGGTCATAAATATACCAAAACGCAATGTACTCTGTTTCACATGCAAACAAATGTGAGAACGAACTTATGGGACACCCTGTATTGTTTTGATGAAAATATAGATATTGTCCATTGTGTAGCCATAACAATAAGCCAATAAGCTCTGATGACCTCGCGCTGGCGCTTGGCGCGCGATTTTGGCCATTGCCAGACTCCTTTTTCGTGGTGCGCCGCAGGTTTGGGTGGTCTCTTGGGAAAACGACGATAGCTTGGAGCAAAAAGTAGCTAAGGACATGTGGTCTTCACCATTGGATAGAAAAAACATCGGCGCATGAACTGACACCAAGAAAACATGTGCACGTGCAAAAACGTTCAATTGCTTAAGGCACTTCCATTACTTAATAGTCAACCCTAGTATTTGTTTTTGTAATTTTTAGCCCTGACAGGGACAAAGGTTATCAGACTGTGTAGGGTGCTTTTTAAGTTTGTACAATATGCTGACACCCATTCATTGTTGATAAAACAGATCGCTGACGTGCGTCGTGCACGATGCTTTGTAGTTGAACTTGTGGCTGGCTGTGTTTATAATGCTGTGATTCCTGTCTGTCCACAGTTCTACAGCTACCTCTCCCAGCAGCAGAACATGCTACAGGACTTCATCAGGACGGGCACCTACCAGCGGGCCATCCTCTCCAACGCGGCCGACTTTACTGGCAAGGTACGCCGCCACCCGGGCTCTGAGAGGCTGGCACGGGACTAGGAGCCCATCAGACCCAAAACGTGCACAATAACTTTTTTATGAAAATATCTCTAATGTTGATGCGAGTTCTACAGAATGGGGTACCCAGTAAGCAGAGCTTGTTGCACACTGAGCAACTCCATGGACCCACCACATTTGCTGCTGGCTCTGTTTTAAAGTAACTTTGCCTGCTCCTGTTAACCTCTATGAATTTAGGCAAAAATGACCGATACCAAAATAAAGGCTGCTTCTTTTGTCAGAATGAGTACACACAGCTATGTTTGCCGTAGTTTCCCCGTCGCCAATAGGGAGGCACTGTTTTGACTGTGTGATTTAAATTACGGAGTGGTGCGGATGCCGTCACTGGCCCGTCGTTTCAGGTGGTGTTGGACGTGGGAGCGGGCTCTGGAATTCTCTCCTTCTTCGCCGCCCAGGCCGGTGCCAAGAAGGTGTACGCCGTCGAGGCCAGCTCCATGTCGGAACACGCTGCTGTGAGTGGTCGGACGGTGGGCGGTGGGAGTATTCACCTGATTTATATACTGGGTACCTTAGTGGGTACCTATGGTGGGCGTCATATTCCGTCAGCTGCCCGCGTCAATCCGTGATCTAATTACCTCGGTGCTCAATATTGGGATGTATACGCTCCGCACAACGGATTGATGTGGTTACCGAAATACATTGCGAAAAACCTTTTTACGACGAAGGCTATAATACCACCGCGTATATCTGGCATATTAATACACGCCCTACCTCAACAGCTACTTCCGTCTCGATCTTTGAGCTCTTGTAATTGACATCCACCTATGACGAACCCGACCCCTAACGCCACCTCCCGGTGCCTCCCGCAGCGGCTGGTGGCGGCCAACAACCTTCAGCACGTGATCCAGGTGGTGGCCGGAAAGATCGAGGAGATCAATCTGGCCGAGAAGGTCGACATGATCATCTCGGAGCCCATGGGCTACATGCTCTACAACGAGCGCATGCTCGAGACCTACCTGCACGCCAAAAAGTGGCTCAAACCGGGCGGTGAGTCAGGGGCGGCGACTCGTGAGCTTGTTTCATGATTCACTAGGAACTGATGGGCACTCAGGTCAACTCATTATTCTGCGGTGCAGCTGTGTTTGACTCTAGTTGTAACAGACTCGCCGTGTGCGATTATGTCATTCTTGCACTAAATTCGCACAGACCGCGGCTGTTGTCTGTAGAAAACAATGATAACGACTGTATTGTGCAATTTACGTTATGCATACCGCAACTGACAGCAATATGGTGAAACCCAGTGCGGATGTTGGCTGGCAAACTCCAATGCAGTGTTTGAATCATCGTTTTGCTGTCTGAATCAACTGTACGGTAGTCGCTGGACGTTGTGGGTGCCGTCCGGTTCAGCTGTATACGCTGACGTGTGTGCAGCGTTGTGTTGTGTATGTACCGCACCCGTTGTGCCACGCTGCCTGTTGTGTTGGACGGCGCAGGGGACGACCCCCCTCCCCCTCCTCTGCGTTGACCGCCCTGTGACTCGGCCCGCCCTGCCACAGGGAAACTGTTCCCCAGTCGAGGTGACCTACACATCGCGCCCTTCCGAGACGACGCCCTCTACATGGAACAGTACAGCAAGGCCAACTTCTGGTACGTACCGCCGCCGTTAGACGGCCGGACAGGCGTGACGCTGTTAGCACGGTTAGGCATTAGACTTGACTGTTGATAACGCCCCTGTCCTGAAAAATGGCCGGAGCACCTCTTGAGGTCTGAATACCTAGTCTGTGTTTACTATTATTATTTGTTTTCCTTAATAGTTTTGCGCCTTAATTGCTCATCGATCGTAGCAGCTTGATAATTCGGATGACAAATCATAAAGCGATTGAGTTTGATTGGTGTGTTACTCAACGGTCGTCTGTAGCAGCCAACGCACAGTGAGGAAGGAGAACCGATCAGACCCCCTTTCGTTTGACCCTAATTGAGCTAGAATTAGAATTGAGGTGCGAGTCGAACGAGTGCACTAGGTGCCATCTGCCAAATGCATGGTATCAAGATTGTACCTATTGCAATAATTAGTATATTCGACTGACAATGTGACGGAGACTGGGCCAATAATCACCACCGGATGTTGCATTTCAATGCGCCACGGTTGGAGTGCCATTGCACGTGCGCACGTGCAGATGACGCGTCTACATCTCAAAGGGCGGCGGATGGACCGATTGCGATCTAGTTTACTACACTGTTAACCGGCTAGAAGGACTGGCCACTGGCCCACATAATGAGTCAACGAGATCTCACCCTGCACTGATGCGTGTGCATTATTCGCGATTACGCTCGCTCATTCGTCACTCAAAAGGCGGCTTTCTGGCATTATTGACCAGCACGGTTCCGGCCGTTTTCGCCTCTTCATCGTTTGATCTAACAGTATACTGATATCCTCCGACAGGGATTTCTGGTTTCAAAATATACAAGCATGCGTCCGAGTTCATTGGTCAGACTGATACTCGGATAGTGTTCCCCGTAGCGGGTGTACCGGCACCGCTTCAAAGGCTTGGACTGTTTGTCCTAATGCGGATGCCTTTATCCGCTTATTTCGAGGTTTGACGCATCAACGTTGACGTCAAATGTGAAGTTGCATATAATGCGCCTATTCCGGTTTTGCAATTTGCAGATCCTGCTATAACCTTTCTGTCTTGGGAGGCAATATGACAGACACTTTTCATGTTTGACGTTGTACACGGTAATCGCCTTGAATGCATCGTTGACAATTAATAGTTCGGTGACCCTTTCAACCGTGTATTCGTCTTGTATCCAGCAGCGGCAGAGATGTGTCCGTTCCGACGTTTGTGGCCAGTGAGTTTCGATGTTTCGTCGTTGACGCTTGCCCCCTGTACTCAGGTACCAGAACAGTTTTCACGGCGTGAACCTGACCTCGCTGCGAGAGCGGGCGGCCGAGGAGTACTTCCGTCAGCCGGTGGTGGACACGTTTGACGTGCGCATCTGTCTGGCCAAGGCGGTGCGGCACGTGCTCGACTTCTCCACGGCCGAGGAGCGCGACCTGCACCGCATCGGTAGGAGCCGGGGGGGGGGGGGGGGAGGGGACTGCATGTGGTCTAATGGGCAGGGGGATATGCTAAGTCAGCTGGAAAATATGGAGGGAGGGGGGAGGAGTCATGCTGCATCCGTAGATGCCCCTTGGCTAGTTTTGTTTTTATTTATTTTTCGTCGGGGAATTCGCAAGATGCCGTCGTTATAATACTATCATGCTTCTGTTAACGTGACAATGGGGATTGACGTTCGTTAGTTGGACAGTACACCGTTGCAAACAACAATAAGACAAACAATAATTGAAATATGTACTTACATCTTAATAACCTTTCCCCGAGGCGTTTAATTATGACTCAGAAGAGGTGCGCGCGTTAACAAAGCTGCTCAATGTCAACAGTCAACAGACCTGATTTCACACAAGCGGTCCGACTTTGTGTGCCCCTCCCCCAGACATTTATCTGAAGCTTCATACGCTGAAGACGGACTGACCTGACCTCCCCTCCCGCAGACATCCCGGTCGAGTTCCACATGCTGGAGACGGGCACGGTGCACGGCCTGGCTTTCTGGTTCGACGTGGCGTTCTGCGGCTCGCAGCAGACGGTCTGGCTGAGCACGGCTCCCACAGAGCCGCTGACACACTGGTACCAGGTGCGCTGCCTGCTCCGGCACCCGCTGCCCGCCAAGGAGGGACAGATGCTCACCGGGCGAGTGCTCATGGTGGCCAATCAGAGGTGGGTACTGACTGAACTGGGTACCGGTACCCTCACGGTAGGTACCGGTACCTACTATTAGGTACCGGTCTGGTACTGGCAGCACAAAGCCGTGTTTGTTTTTGGTGTGACTGGTATCGGTTTGATGTGGTTGGTATGTTTGCTATGATGGCGAACGAGGTTTCAAACATCGGGGGGTAGACGATGGCTCACTAGTCACTACGTATTGAAACGCAAAATCTCAGCAAGCAATGGTGGCATACAGCCGCTGTGCATGGTGAACCAGGAAATGTGGTCTTTTTTACCACTCATGTGACATACTACGTTAATTATCATGTTTCATTCATACACGGAAAATTACGGTGGCATATTAATTATTACGCCGCAGGGAAGTCGCATCACAGCACGCTGCGCTCCACCGTTTTCGGCTCGATTGTGTTGGTAAATCGACCATCTCTGGGAAACAGGTGGTGATAGACATTGGGCATCGTATCCGTATTCCGTAGTGACGTATGACAGCGGTTATCGAGCCGTGCCGGGTGCCGGGGCGACACGCCCCGCGCCACATCCTGCACATCAGGGTTGGCAGGGGTGGCAAAAACTGGTTTCTGCCAGTGGTTTTAACCGGTTTTAACCGGCTGGCAGAAACCCCGGTGGCAGAAACTGGCAAAAACTGGCTAAAACTCAGGAGGCCGAAACTACAACTTTTCTAGTTTCCAATTGATTTGAAATGCACAAATGCATTTCTAGAAGTTATAGAGGGGCACTAAACATGATGAAGTTTGCCAAATTAGTTAACCTCTGCTTAAAATGACTGCATGTTGGTAGACGTCCATCACACAATGCCTTGCACACAATGCATTTCCATGTATCACGGTTGGGATGCTAATGCACGTGCACACGTGCAAGGGACGCTTCCGAGCAGAACAGGAGAATGGCTGGGCCGATTGCTCTCAAATTTGGAACACCTCCACTTTCCACATGCGCACAAGAGGGGCGACGCTTACAGTTCTCGAGAACGGCTGCCTCGATTGCGCTCAAATTTGGTACTGGCACCGTTAGGAACCGGTAAGTAGGGTGCCGTGCACATATCAGTGGCAGCTGATACTCTTTCGCACTTCTGCATGTGCAGGACTCGCCCTTGCACTGGCTCATTTGTCACCCCCAAAAGGCGTCTTACTGGTTACTTATGGAAAGCCCATGAAAATGCTTCTGAGGTATTAAACACTGCAATGGTCAATATCTGACTTCTGTTTGAAAGCATAAAGCTTTCACTGAATCCTCTTTAAAATGTTTCCTGTTCAAATGCATGTCTAGGCATAGCATCATGATAGATTTTAGTTTTTGCCAGTTTTTGCCACTTTTTGCCGGTTGAAACCGGTTTAAACCGGCAAATGGCATAAACTAGTTTTTGCCGGCAAAAATGCCAACCCTGATGTGACACACCAGACAATTAGATAGCGCGCTCCTGGACACCCCCGCCCCCCTCCCAGGGCTATGAGGTGACCGCGTCCCCCGCAGGCAGAGCTATGACGTCACCATCACCCTGCAAGTGGAGGCGACGGGCGTATCGAGCACGGTGACGCTGGACCTGAAGAACCCACTGTTCCGGTATACGGGCGCAGCGCCGGCCGCCCCGCCCGGCTACAACTCCGTCAGCCCCAGCGAGAAGCACTGGGCCACGGTGGACGCCCAGGGCGCCAAACACGGTCAGTGGGGGCCGGCTGGTGAGCTGGGGCCGACACTGCCTGGTGGGTCCGGTCAGTTGTGGAGAATAAGGCCAGCAAGGTCTATTTCGCATTATTATCAATGAATGAAATGGGAAAATTGTCTATAGGTCAGCTGACTGAACATAAGCGATGTTTTTTTTTCTGGTAAGACGATGGAAGGCTACTTCACGTGACTTGGTTGGCCGTCCCTCCGCTTACCTGTGTAAACGCTGACCGATAACGTATGCATCGTGTTACGCTGACTGACGATTGCCTCTCATGCCGATTGTCAAACTGACCCACGCCCGACTTGCTGACTGACCCTGCGCGACTGTGTGCTACAGCTCTGAGTCTGCTGCACGGTATGACTGTGAACGGACTGGGCGAGGTCGCGATGGACACCTCCGGCCTGCAAAACACCGTACTGAATGGTGAGTCCGGCCGGCCCCAGGTCACTCGTATTGAACAGAGAGCCCACCCGCGCCGCGCTGCTTGCCACGGTCCGCCGCCGGACTGGGTTTATCGCCTACACGTGCGCGGTTTGCGACTGGCATTATTAATCGCAAACAGCGGAATGTGTGCGTGTGTGGGCCTTTGGTAATCTCGTAAGATACGCTCGTTAGTCGTTTCAAAACGGCGCGGCGGCGGCGCGGGATGGTGCTCGGTAGGTCGGTAACTTCAAAGAGCTCTGAATGGATAATGATGTTGGTTGGCTGCGAAAGTAATTAGCGTTCAAGAGAGAAATCAGCTCACCATCCAACACTTCGGGGAGGCTCAGTAGTGCGTATAGTTTATGACAACGGTTGTGGTCCATTAATGCTTACTGCGCTTCATAAAATTAATGTAGCGATGAAATTAATGTAGCGATCGTCCTGTAAGTTATAATTGTCATTCCGCCAGGAGGGGTATACTTGACCTTCCTCCCAGCACTGGTAGCCGGGTCTCGATGTGCCCCCGGAGTACCAGATGTGTCCCGGTTGTGACCGCTGTGCCTCACCCGTTTCAGTGGAGAGCCTGGTGAACCAAGCGGCCATCCACCCGGGCTCGATCCCGGCGGCGGCGCTGTCCAGCGGCCGACCGGTGGCCGCCACCAGCGCGCCCAAGCGGCCGGCGCCGGCGGCGGCCAGCTCGCGGGCTACGGCCGTGCGGCCGGCGCAGGGTCGGCCGGCGGCAGCCGCCACCACCGCCGACCCCGCGCCGCCCCAGCCGCAGCCGCAGCAGTACCCGCTCAGCCAGGCGCTCATGATCGGCGACTACGTCACACTGGCCGGCTCCTTCCGACAGTGAGCCGCGTGACGGCCCGTGACGCCCCCTCCCGTGACGGACATTGGTGACGGATTACGCTTCCGTGAAGCGGAGTGATTTTTTACATTGCCTGTTTTTCCAGGCACCGGTAGTGTTATGTTACGTCTATGCCTATTTTTACGGGCTCGACTGTTCTGTTTCAGAATAATCGTCTGGCGTGTGTACCAAAGCGACTTTTTCGCTCTAATTAGAATGACCTCCCGAAGCATCGACTTAACATCGGTGCACGCCCATGACCCATCGGTGAACGATCTATGACCCCTCGGCGGCCCCCGCGAGTCTCGGCGGGGTGAATATGTCACCGGTGTCGATACTACTCTCCCTGTGGGAGCTGAGTCAGCGCCAGGCTGGGAGTGCGCTGCTGAGCTGACGCCCATAGTGGACGCAGTGGAGCGGCGACTCAGTCTGTGCTGAGAAATAGCTCCAATCCGACGATCGGATCACGGCATCCTTTAAGTACCTTTAGCGGACGAACAAAGACATCATGGGAATAGATTTCGCACGGTCCCGTGATTAATCGGCCGTCTGACGAGACGCTCGTCCCGGTGTCTTTAGAGCACCGGTCTGTTTCCCCGTGTCGGAATTCATTGACGCCCCTCCGTCCGGGAGCGTTGCGGTCACAGTGACCAGACAAACGTTGACCTGCCGCTGGCGGCGCGCACTACAAGAAGCCTTTCATCAGCACCATTTCGTCGTAACTTGACAAAAGAAGCTTCGACATAGCTCGACCGTTCCAAGTAGCGCACTGATTGGAAATGTTAACGACGCACGGTAACGCAAACACGAATGCTGCGCATTCAGGCTTTCTCGGACAGTTGCAGCACCGCTGTGGCATTCGGCCGATCTGAGACCGGAGCTGGACAATACATTGATCTGACTTCAGTCTGGTGTGGGTCAAAAGCGCGCCGTCCGGCGTGGGTGACACCATCTCCACAGAGTGCCCGGTCGAGATGCTGAGGTGGCACGCGTGCTTTGTGCGGACTTCTAACTATAGATTGGGCGCGAGGGAGTGGCGGCTCACGTAGGTCCGGTCGGTGATTGATACATACACAGGGGACACCTCATCGCGACATCGTCAAGCGTCAGACTCTTGACCTTGTTACATAAGTAATCTATTGGCAGTCCTCGCCAGTCGAAGAGGCTAACAGTGCTAACAGTTGATCGGCAGTCAGTCACCACGCACGTATCTCTTGACTAAACTTCGCCGTTTAATCCAAGACTGTCCCGTCTATTCGAGGTCGAGGACCGAAGCACTCGGTCCCTAGATTCAGATTATCGGCTTTAAATCGCTGCGACGCGGTACCGGGCCCGCCCTTTGCTCCTTCGCTGCCATTTCATCTCTTCCATGCTCCAATATAGGGTGAGGGTGGAGTAGGGGGAGAGGTTACTCCGCACGACCCTGAGAAGGGGGAGGAGGGGTAACAGAAACGCCCGGCTGGTTCAGATTAGGAGGGAAGAGGGGGGAGTAGGATAGGCATCACGAACTCAGCCACGTGGCTGCCCCGGCTCTTCCGTTGAATATGGGTACTATTCGTAGTGTTCATTTCATAGTTCATTTCATATAACTATTTAACTATATACAGAAAGCGTGTCATGCTCTGAACTGCCAGGTGGGACAGGTCGTCTTGTAAGCGCGATGTTCCACAATGCGTTGTTCCCCAGGTAGCTGAAGGAAAGTCGCCGCGTTCGGCGCCCATTCTATCCTTTGGGTTATACAAATATGATAATGTGTATGGAGGGGTGCGGTTGGGGCTCAAATGCTTCCCGCATTTCCAAATTGATACATTGCTGTCCTCCTCCCTTAACCCGGCAGGCGGTGGGCCTACCAGCCACCTTCCGCGCGGTGGGGGGGGGGGGGGGCATTTTTTTGCCCCCCCCCCGTATCTCCGAAACTACTGGACGGATCCGGAAAATTCAAAGGGCGTTCGATAGCCCTGTCAAATTTGTCAAGGGAAACCAAATTTCATTGACCTCGGGGTCACCGATGACGTCACAGGTCAGGTCAAAGATAAAATGTTTCACCGTTCACGGGGCTTCTAGGGAAAGCGCTATAACACCGAGTAAAACGCATTTTGTCGAAAATCAGCGATAAGGCGTCAGTTGTCTAGTACATACATATGTTGCTATTAGAGGTCACTGGTCATACCAGGTCAGGTCACCAAAGGTCACCAAGGGTCACCACATGAGCCCAACTTTACTAAGGTTATGTGATGCATGTTTTATGGCCAGTTTTTCATTTCAAACTCAATGGTGTTGGTTATAAGAGCATCAGGTACGGTTTAGGTCACTTTCTGGTGGAGGTCAGGTCAAGGTCAGGTCAAAAAGGTCAAGTTTCAAAGTTGACATTTTTGCATAAAATGGGTATCGATTCGATGCAGCTCGTCACGGGGAGTCTAATGGTGGTCTTTGTTTTGCGCTACAAGGTCTAGAATTGCTAAAAATTGAGTTTGAAAATTTGACGTCATCAATTTTGAACAGTTTTTTTTTCGCTATAACTTGGCGAAAAAAAGAGTTATCGATCTCAAATTTAGTATGTAGATAGAAGGCGGTAGGGACTATCACATATATTCCGTTTTTTTCGAAATTCAAAAAAACTTTTTGGATTTTTTGGCTATTATATTCAAAAAATATATTTTTTGATTTTTGGGGGTCAAAATCCAAAAAAAATCGAAAAACCGAAATAGCAGTTTTGTAGCCCTTTTGATTCTACACCTTTTATGTCTAAAACATTTTTCTGTATCTCTAAAGCTGTAGGCCTGACAGCTCTTCCCGCGAAACCTTTTTTTTTGGTCGAAAATGGCAAAAATGACGTCACTCTGACGTCATTAGCGGCCAACCTATCATAGCCTTTAGAAAAATTTTTGGTCACCATGTGCGCTAGCTGCTCCCAGGAGAGTACTGAAAGTTTGGTGACGATCGGCGCAGCGGTTCTCAAGATACCGGGTGGCCCAAAAAAAACGTTCCGAACTTTGGAGGCCTATATCTCAAATTCGAGTGCAAATAACGAGCCAAAATTTTCATCAAGCCTGCGTCACTTCTTTGCGCATTGGTATGCCAAATTATAACACTGTACCATAATTTTCAAGCCAGCAATCTTATGTTGAATCAAGTAAGAAGTTTTTGCTTTTTTTGCCGTTGTTGAACGGAAGTAGTGATTGGCTTAGACGTACCATGTTAGAAAAAATACAAAAAAAAAAAAATAGAACGACTTGAATGATACCAGCACGTGTGTTGCTATTTTATATATTTTTGTCACACTTATGTGCCAAAAATTCAAATACTAAGCCAAAGTTGTGTTAATGGATGCCATTCGTTTCAACACAAGTCCTGTTTCGAGGCGAAGGAGTGGCACGGTGTATGGGTTACTGCTGATCGCCCTCCCTTCAAGAAGATCAAATTGTAAATCGACCGAATAAGAAAAAAAGCTAGAGGGAATGTGTCACCCTGAGGCCTGAACCACCAATGAGACTACATAGTTGCCAGTAGCAGTCATGGCTGTAGGCCGTGGTGCCGAGATGGAAGTGGCCCGTTCACTCACATTTTTGGTAAACATCAGAGCAAAAAAGTGATTTTTACATGGCATGCTAGAAACACGAACCGTTTAAAAAGTAATTGACCGAATAACATAAAAATCATACCATTCACTGAAAATATATGTCGCATTGACTACCGGAAGTTTCAATGTTGTATCTTTATCACTTTCTGAGAAATATTGATTTAAAATTGGGAACGTTTTTTCTGGGCCACCCGGTATATCGAAAAAACTAAAGGGGGGGGGGCAAAAAATGCCCCCCCACCGCCTGGAAGGTTAAGAAGAGCCTAAACTCCCTCCCCCAAAGGATCGTCGCCACCCCCCCCCCCCCTATTCCCCTGTGTCGCCTCCGCCCCCCCTCCCCGCTATGACTTTCTCCGAAGCTTGTTACTGGAGGCAGTTAGTTGGCTCCAGGCTCCACCTCGGCACTGATCATTGACCGATCCATTCACCTAACCGAGACGTTTCTGTGCCCTCGGAGACCAAAGCTCCGATCGATGTCCTTCCCATTGTCCCGAATACCCCCGGGCCTGAATACGACCTAACTGACGACCAACACGGGGCACCTACAATACAACGCCTTTCGGCGCTCAGAGTCGCGAGTACAGTGATTCGCGAACACATGTATGTAAACACCCTCGAACGCCTCTGTCACGGATACCGTCGTCAATCCACGTCACCGCCCAGGGTAACGGCCAATGTAGAGTCTGTGTCAAAGCGGCAAAGCTGGGTGGGTGTAATTATTGGTTTCCGGCCACGAGCTCTGACTGACTCTGCACTCTGCAGTCTGTGGGGGACAATTACCGTTACCGGGAAACATGACTGCGGCAGCCGGCAAGTCTCAGACAGCTGATACCGAGATAAAACAGACTGAGTCTGAGATGAACCGGTAAAAACCAGCTGAGAGACACCCGCGCTGGCGAGATGGGTTAATATTCAAATTATGCCCAACATAATCACATTCCCTCAGCGTTTATCTACCTACCATGGATGCTTCAGCTGATCAAACACACGAAAGTCTACCCCATTTAATTTATTCAGTTGCTTTTACCAACCGGAATATTTACAACCGTTACTCTTAGCGTAAAGCTACCAATAAGAACATGAATTAGATAATAACACTGACAGAGCTTCCTGATAAAGCTAGAAAACAGACTCATTAAATGCAGAAACGTCAAAACTCATATCTTAACCCATTTCTCTCTTACACAGATATTACCGTTTCTCATTGAGAATTGACTTCCGAATTCAGCCGCCCTACTATAAAACGTCTATGCGTCTGTTCCTACCTGCTGCACGCCTTTGGGATGTAATTATTTATGTGCAGCGTCTAAGCCAACAGTGAAAGCACATTTACACCGCAGAGGCTGCTGTTAATTACCGCATGAGGTTCAATGCGTTGCCCTTACGCTTCCTCCCCGGGAACTGCCCTCCTGAAATAGGTATGATGTAACACCATCCTCGCCGCCGAGCCGCGGTCAGGGCCCCAAAACGCCCAAACACAAACCAAGCATAATTGCACAAAGTTCGTTACGCACTGACGTTAATTTAATTAGCGGTTCACTAGGCTTGGTAACACGCCTAAAAAGAGCGTAACTGCTCTAAAACAAAATTAGCACGTTCCGTATTCCAGCAAAATGTGGTACAGGTAATACATGGTATGCTTAGTATCGTAACTATGCCACTGGCGGATCCAGGGGGGGGCCACGGGGGCCATGGCCCCCCCCAAAGGCCTAAAGTGGCCTGTTTGGCCCCCCCCAAAACGCCAGAAAAATTGCTAAGAAAATATACCTTGATGGAGGTTTTTAGCCACTTGGTGAAGTAAAGCTTTCCACAGCATAATATGGAAGCAATATAGTAGCAGTGAGGGTCAGTCAAAAGTTGCGCGAGCGGAGTCGACCTAAAAAAAAAAGACTGTTGTTGGCACGTGTTTATGGCGCGGCAGCTGGTAGTTGGCGGTGTTTCGCGTGGTGTGGCATCACTGGCGGATCTGGGGGGGAGGGGGGGGCACGGGAGCCTGAGGTGCCCCTGACAAGCCCGTGGTGCCCTTGCTAGGCCTGTGGTGCCCCTGGACCCTGGCAGGCCTGTGGTATGTACCTCTGGCGGGCCTAGGGTGCCCCTGCTAGGCTGCTGATGCCCCTGGGACCTGACAGGACTGTGGTGCCCCTGACAAGCCTAAATTGCCCCCAACAGGCCCGTGATGCCCCCGACAGGCCCAAGGTGCCCCTGCGTGATGCCGTGATGCCTGCGAGGCCGGTGGTGCCCCCTGCGAGGCCGGTGGGGCCCCTGACAGGCCCATGGTGCCCCTGCTAGACCGGTGGTGCCCCTGGCAGGCCTGTGGTGCCCCTGCTAGGCCGCTGGTGCCCCTGGGCCCTGGCAGGACTGTGGTGCCCCTGACAGGCCCAAGGTGCCCCTGCAAGGCCGGTGGTGCCCCTGTAAGGCCTGTGGTACCCCTGCTAGGCCTCTGGTGTCCCTGACAGGCCCATGGTGCCCCTGCGAGGCCGGCGGCGCCCCTGGCAGGTCTCTGGTGTCCCTGACAGACCTGGGGTGCCCCTGACAAGCCTGTGGGGCCCCTCACAGGCCCGTGGTGCCCTTGCTAGGCCTGTGGTGCCCCTGGCGGGCTGGTGGTGCCCCTACTAGGCCGGTGGTGCCCCTGACAGGCCTGTGGTGCCCCCGGGCACCAAGGGGGTCATGACCCATGTGGCCCCCCTTGGATCTGCCACTGATGCATAATATATTGATTTGTAAAGGCGTTATGGCTTATGCAATATGCAATTGCAGGCACTTGGTATCCCTCACTTATCCCTCATTGGGGCTCTGGCGGGCTCCTGAGGGCCCACGTCTATCTCCGGGAGCCCATATAGACAGGCTCCTTTGGGTCCTTTCAGTACACTATAGCATAAGAGGTCTCCATGCGAGTCCTATACATACATCTGAGGGCGTACCCTGATGTCTGAGGTACCCAACTGCAGCTCCAATGGTCTCTTCTTACACTGGCGGATCCAGGGAGGGGGCATTTAGGGCCATGCCCCCTTCCCAGAGGCCTAAAGTGGTCCGTTTTCCCCCTCCCCCAAACGATAATGAAACATAGTTCAATCAGGGCGTGGCCCAGGAGCCGAGTTAGACAGGGCTGTTTTACCACCTCCCGGCCCGCAAAGGGACCCAAGCACTGACTCGAAGCGGGTTAAAGAGACCCTCCCACCTTCAAAAAAGTTAATGAATTGGCATGAAAGTGATGTCGCTAGGTTCAGAAAGGGCGAAAACGAATATCTACCAAATTTTATAGAAAAATATTCACCGGTTATCAAGAGATTAGACTTTTATTTTTGTTTACTTTTTGGGATATCCGCTGCTGTTCCTAGCGACTTTATTTGAAAGTGCGGCATTTGTTGCGCGCAAAGCAGCCTATACCACCGCATGCTACCAAACGTTTTAGTAAAATATTAAAAAATCATTAGATCTCCGCTGACGTCACACATTCAGAGGGGTATCCAAAAGCATTAGCCTCTCTGAATCAAAATGCTGCAATTTTGAAATTCAATATTTCCGATTTAAGGCATTTCTCGATGTTGTGAGTGCGTGCCGAAACCGGTAATTGTGAGCCAGGGACCCCATTTTGGCTATCTCAGCTCAAATCTAATGTTAAGGTGGGAGGGTCCCTTTAACTGGTCGATAAAAACAATGGTAAGTGTTTACAAAGTAATATAAAGGCATGGGTCGGGTGGGCTACCATTTATATATTTTTCTTTTAAGTTAAAAAAAAAAATTCATAGTGTCAGGGCTGTGACGAAAAATAAGTGGCCTAAATCCGATGAGAAAACAGGATTTGGGGGTACCCTAGGTTTGGCTCCTGCATGAGTTGGCCCCCCCCCAAAACGCAAGCCTGGATCCGCCAGTGAACTATGCCACCCGCCACCCGGGCATGACACATACAATCGACATTTGCAGATTATATTTTAAAAAATAACAGTTACAAATGCATTGCATACGGCAGTGACTTGAATGAGACAATGCTGTTCAAGATTCGTCATTTTCTGTCAGCCTTTTCCCCAGCCTACATAACAAACGGCAACTAACAAAAACAACAGCAAGAAGCCACCCTCCGCAAACAAATGATGTGAACCCCGTCTCGGAGCACACTGTCATACGCATACGCACACATGACGTCATGCCGTCATCATGTCACATCCGGACACCCGGATGACGTCACTGGGGAAGACCGCGTGTTGCGGACCAATTACCTGTCGGCAGCGGGCAGCGTCCGGTGCGCTTTGAACGCGGACCTTCCGCTCGTTACCGGCGCAGAAAGACAAAAATCACCAGTCGAGACATACGCAGGTGGGCGGTGTCGGGTCGGCCTGGAGATAACAGCAGGCCATTTATACTGCACTGGACTGAAACAGTGGCACCGAACGGCACTCCGGACAACATTAACGGCCGAGGGACCAAACACCGGCGGTCTGCGTCAGACGCCCGCTATTTTCGCCGCCTCTTCGGTTTTTTCTTCGGCTGGAAGAGGAGCAAAAACGTTTCAGGTATCATCTGTTCTGAACAGGTCACCGATTTGTTGCTGGTCGCCCTAACTACATTCTTTCGATGACAGAGAGCAGTTGCAGTTGTTTTGTGTTGAAAGGTCACTCGCTGAGGCCCTGAGCCATTTGATAAATAAGGTCATTATCAGCTAACGACTGGTAGAAGGCTGACAGAGCTCCGTTTAGATCGTCTCAAACCTTCCAGACTGCCCCGGCCTGCGCCCATCCCTCTGATTCGCCGGGTCGCCTCACCTGGTGTCCTGCCGGGCGTTTCGGCTGTGTGGGCGCGGAGACAGCCCTGTTCACACCGCGGTCCTGCCCGGCACAGGGGTGGTCGGGCAGCGCACAGCGGTCACACGCGGCGCAGTGCTGCCAGGTGACTTTGACACAGCGTCCGCACGGCGCGCAGTGGCGGTACGGCCGTCCGTCCTGGGGACAAGCGAGACCGAGGGTCAGAGATCAGAGGCAGACTGAGGGTCAGACAAGCATCAGAGACAGACCGAGGGTCAGACAGTCATGAGAAAGACCAAGGGTTAGACAGTCATCAGAGATAGACCGAGGGTCAGACAGTCATCAGAGATAGACCGAGGGTTAAACAGTCATCAGAGATAGACCGAGGGTTAGACAGTCATCAGAGATAGACCGAGGGTCAGACAGTCATCAGAGATAGACCGAGGGTTAAAAAGTCATCAGAGATAGACCGAGGGTTAGACAGTCATCAGAGATAGACCGAGGGTCAGACAGTCATCAGAGATAGACCGAGGGTTAAACAGTCATCAGAGAAAGACCGAGGGTTAAAGGTAGTGTGCCACCTTCGAATGATTTCCCATTTTATTTTTCCTAGGATAAGAAGCTTCTGTTTTTACCTAATATCGCAAAAAAATCAAAAATGGGCCTAAAATAGTGCTTTTTTCGCCTAAAAGTTTATCGGTTTTTCGATATGTAAAACAACTGTAGTGGGCTCACCTGCAAACAGGCGTCGGAAACAATCACGAATGCGGCGCACATGTGACAATAAGCAAAGGTCATTGAGTTACGGCGTACGGGAATGAGTTATCAGCTGTCTAATCGTAGACAACACAATGTCGAATTTAAACTGTAAGCCTGTATTGGTATTGTTTCTTTAATTTGGCTGTCGAACAATAATTTATGGTTTGAAATATTATTTTATGTAAAACCAGTATAACGCCTTTTGGGGCGACTAACGGAGCGAGCGAGAGGGTGGGCCTTGCACGTGCGAAATTGCGAGGGGGTACCTCCAACTGACTTGTGCACGGCACCACCCTACTAACTGGTCTCTAGCGATGTGCCAAATTTGGGCACAATCGGCCCAGCCGTTCTCGAGATCTGGAAGCGGCACCCTGCACGTGCGCACGTGCAAAATGGGTCCCAACTGACTTGTGCACGGCACCCTACTAACCGGTCCCTAACCGTGTACCAAATTTGAGCGCAATCGGTCCAGCCGTTCTCGAGATCTGGAAACGACCCCTGCACGTGCGCACGTGCAGCAGCACCCCAACTCTGGCACATGTATATGCAGTGCCTAGTGGGTGCCTACCTACATGCCAACTTTCAGGGCAATCGGCCAAGTAGTTACCGAGATATTGCAACAATTACAAAAGTGACACCTCTTCGTTTTGCACGTGGCACGTGCATAAGGGGTCACCCGCATGCATCGGGAATAGTCCAATACTTGGTAGAAGGAATGAAGCTACCCTACAAAAATTACCGCGTGTAAATCGGTCAAGTGGTTGCTGAGATATAAGCCTCGCAAAAGCGTGACCACGGCCGGCCGGCCGGCCGGCCGGCCGCTCATACTCAGAAATTTCCGTTAATCTAAGGAAAGACTACGCTCGCTTCGCTCGCTCCGTAATAATTGCTATGAAACAGCCGTCTCTAAAGTTATGACCCCATCTCACCACATGAAAGTGGCAGAAATGACAATGATCAGCTGACGCATTTTTCTTGGCCGAAGTCAGAGCGCGCGGCCTGACGCACCACCACCGCACCACAAAGTATGAGCAGAAGCCGCGCCCAAAGCCAGGGCCCCGGTAACGTGAGGTAGCCGAGTCGGGGCAGCGTGCGCTGACCCAAGCCGGGGCCGCGGCTTTGGGCGCGGTCTACCGCATCCCCGCGGGCAGCCCCGGGCTATCACATGACACCGGGAGGACGCGCGGCCCCGGCTTGGGTCAGCGCACGCTGCCCCGACTCGGCTACCTCACGTTACCGGGGCCCTGGCTTTGGGCGCGGTATACCGCACCACCTAACAGGCGTGTTCGAAACCGCAGGAGATGATGATGAAAGGGTTTATCGAAACTTGATTGGATGAGCCTATCGGTAATAGCGATTTCAGTGTGTGCATTTATTGTTCATAGTGGTGTGAAATGTGGTTGGGGTACGACCGACAACCCGTCGGGGCGAATTTCGCACTGGGGTACTCAAAATTTGAAGAATTTAAGACGTTTCCATGAGTTTTGAAGGTATGGATAAGTTCTAAAAATCCGGTTCTCCTTATCTGGGCCATTAACTAATATATACTGATATATACTGATATATTAACTAATATATATATAATAATACTATAACTGCGGTCAAAAAAATAATTTTTTGAATATAACAGCCGAAAAATCCAAAAAGTTTTTTGAATTTCGAAAAACCCGGAATATATGTGATAGTCCCTAACGCCTTCTATCTACATACCAAATTTGAGATCGATACCTCTTTTTTTGGCTAAGTTATAGCGAAAAAAACTGTTCAAAATTGAAGACGTCAAGTTTTCAAACTCGATTTTTAGCAATTCTAGACCTCGTAGCGCAGAACAAAGACCACCATTAGACTCCCTGTGACGAGCTGCATCGAATCAATACCCATTTTATGCAACAATATCAACTTTGAAATTTGACATTTTTTGACCTGATCTTGACCTGACCTCCACCAGAAAGTGACCTAAACCGTACCTGATGGTCTTATAACCAACACAATTGAGTTGGAAGTGAAAAACTGGCCATAAAACATGCATCGCACAACCTTAGTAAAGTTGGGTTCATGTGGTGACCCTTGGTGACCTTTGGTGACCTGACCTGTGACCTGACCTGGTATGACCAGTGACCTCTAATAGCAACATATTTACTAGACAACTGTCGCCCTATCGCTGATTTTCGGCAAAATGCGTTTTACTCGGTGTTATAGCGCTTTCCCTAGAAGCCCCGTGAACGGTGAAACATTTTATCTTTGACCTGACCTGTGACGTCATCGGTGACCCCGAGGTCAATGAAATTTGGTTTCCTTCGACAAATTTGACAGGGCTATCGAATGCCGTATGAATTTTCCGGATCCGTCCAGTAGTTTAGGAGATACGGGGGGCAAAAAATGCCCCCCCCCCACCGCGCGGAAGTTGGCCGGGAGGCCCACCGCCTGCCGGGTTAAACAGTCATCAGAGAAAGACCGAGGGTTAAACAGTCATCAGAGACAGGCCGAGGGTTAAACAGTCATCAGAGACAGGCCGAGGGTTAAACAGTCATCAGAGACAGGCTGAGGGCCAGACAGTCATCAGAGACAGACCTAAGGTGAAGCCAGTGTCCAGTGCCGGCGGTGAATACAAGGGCTGT
Organism: Amphibalanus amphitrite; assembly: GCF_019059575.1. Classification (NCBI taxonomy): domain Eukaryota; kingdom Metazoa; phylum Arthropoda; class Thecostraca; order Balanomorpha; family Balanidae; genus Amphibalanus; species Amphibalanus amphitrite. The sequence continues at coordinate 163,562 of NW_024882106.1, forward strand.
CGCCTGTCGCTTAGTGGGGCGTAATGGTACAGCTGTGAAACAGTGAATGTGTTCAATCTAATGACAAAAATAGGTTTGTTTATTTGAATTCCTTCATCTTCTGTAAAAATATGTGTGTTACAATGTACGACTCTGTTACAAATTGATTTACGGATATACACGTTACACAGTGTGTGCATGCATGAAACTGAGGTTCACCGACGCTCACATTTAACGAGGTCTATCTCGACATCAATGATATAGGTCGGGTTTATTGTGGAATATAAATCAATCACCGGCGGGTATATGAGCTTCCCATAAAACAGCGAGCGACTGGATATCAGTTTCAACATCACAGACCGATAACTAACTCAATTACGGCGCGTGAATACGATATCGGCGCTGATTAAACACGATGTGCGGGGTTCGTGGAACGCGTCCGCTGGTCGCTCTCCGTTCTCGGGAGGCAGACATCGGCACGGCCACCGTCCTCGACAACTTCAGCCCAACTTGCCTCATAATGGCTAAGGCAAACTCTGCTCTGTACAGTAGGTCTATTAAAAAAGTCCCCCGCACCAGTGGGCGCTGCCTCCGCTGAGCCGAACCCCCGTCTGCCCGTCCCATATCGCGCCGGGCTCAGGTCAGGTAGGGTCAGCGGGACCGCTCGGTCCGGCCCGCGGGCGGTGGACGGGCGGCCGGTAACGCTTTCCGCCAGCGAGCTGTAGAATCCAACAAACGGGACGGCCACCACTCAGCGCAGCGAAACCGGTGTTAAAGAATGGCAGTAGATGTTAATTGCCGCAATGATTATGAGATAGTCATTGCTAGCTCGTGCCCCACAGAAATGCCTAGACTCTCACGCCCTGTTGGAGGGGAAATGGGGATTGAGCATCATACTTATAACTCAGATTTGGGCATTTCAGTGGTATTCAAACCAGTATAACGCCTTTTGGGGCGACTAACGGAGCGAGCGAGAGGGTGGGCCTTGCACGTGCGAAATTTCGAGGGGGTACCTCCAACTGACTTGTGCACTGCACCCTACTAACCGGTCTCTAGCGATGTGCCAAATTTGAGCACAATCGGCTCAGCCGTTATCGAGATCTGGAAGCGGCGTCCTGCACGTGCGCACGTGCAACATGGGTCCCAACTGACTTTTGCACGGCACCCTACTAACCGGTCCCTAACCGTGTACCAAATTTGAGCGCAATCGGTCCAGCCGTTCTCGAGATCTGGAATCGACCCCTGCACGTGCGCACGTGCAGCAGCACCCCAACTCTGGCACATGGATATGCAGTGCCTAGTGGGTGCCTACCTACATGCCAACTTTCAGCGCAATCGGCCAAGTTGTTACCGAGATATTGCAACAATTAGAAAAGTGACACCTCTTCGTTTTGCACGTGGCACGTGCATAAGGGGTCACCCACATGCATCGGGAATAGTCCAATACTTGGTAGAAGGAATGAAGCTACCCTACAAAAATTACCGCATGTAAATCGGTCAAGTGGTTGCTGAGATATAAGCCTCGCAAAAGCGTCCGCACGGCCGGCCGGCCGGCCGGCCGGCCGCTCATACTCAGAAATTTCCGTTATTCTACGTAAGACTCCGCTCGCTTCGCTCGCTCCGTAACAAAAGTAGCAACCAGTATAACGCCTTATGGGGCGACTAACGGAGCGAGCGAGGGGGTGAGTCTTGCACGTGCGAAATTTCGAGGGGGTACCTCCAACTGACTTGTGCACGGCACCCTACTAACCGGTCTCTAGCGATGTGCCAAATTTGGGCACAATCGGCCCAGCCGTTCTCGAGATCTGGAAGCGGCACCCTGCACGTGCGCACGTGCAAAATGGGTCCCAACTGACTTGTGCACGGCACCCTACTAACCGGTCCCAAACTGTGTACCAAATTTGAGCGCAATCGGTCGAGCCGTTCTCGAGATCTGGAAACGACCCCTGCACGTGCGCACGTGCAGCAGCACCCCAACTCTGGCACATGGATATGCAGTGCCTAGTGGGTGCCTACCTACATGCCAACTTTCAGCGTAATCGGCCAAGTAGTTACCGAGATATTGCAACAATTGCAAAACTGACACCTCTTCGTTTTGCACGTGGCACGTGCATAAGGGGTCACCCACATGCATCGGGAATAGTCCAATACTTGGTAGAAGGAATGAAGCTACCCTACAAAAATTACCGCATGTAAATCGGTCAAGTGGTTGCTGAGATATAAGCCTCGCAAAAGCGTCCGCACGGCCGGCCGGCCGGCCGGCCGGCCGCTCATACTCAGAAATTTCCGTTATTCTACGTAAGACTCCGCTCGCTTCGCTCGCTCCGTAAAAAGAAGAAAAAATACTTCAGCCAATTTTAGATCGGGTCAGAGCCAGAGGTCATGTCACCAGAGGTCATCGATGGTAAAATTTTGCTTGGACAGGGTGCGTTGCGCACACCGGTGCATTGGGTTTCCAATTTCCATGGAAACATCAACAGACTCGGAAGCTCGCAACGCTAGCGTGGAGCCGAATTCATATCAACCGCCGCAACAATGCAGCAGCGCAGCGCAGCGTGCTGCAGCGCGGGGCCGTGAAACGCCGCCCAGGGCTATCCATGTGTCAGGGCACTCCAACCCACGTGATGGGCTCGGCCCCAGCGGAGCATGAGGCCCAGGACTCCCGCCCAGAGCCATGTCCCCCCGCCCTCTAATTCCTGTCATCCTTCCCACTCTGAAATCAACGGAAGAGCCTAACCTAACACAACAATCAGCTCGTTTACCGCTATGTCTGAATAACATTGTCAGATTTAATTAAGGTCAACGGCTTAGCATGAACAACAACTGCCACCATCGGTATTATGAGGAAACCAATTGTTTTTCCACAAGAACGTACAAGTTTTTAGCTTAAAACTTGCATGAAATTAATTTTACCAGCCTCGTGTTCCTCTTATCAAAACGCTTCGAATGAATCACAAGTTGATCTTTAAACGTCATTTGAAAAATTTGGCCTATGTTCAAAGACATGACCTGACCAGAAATGGTCATGATGCATAGCAGGATATTAGATCCGATTCGTATCGTGGAACTTTACAAACACTTCAGATGATTTCATAACTTAAGCATGTCTATCAAAAATAATTATTACATGGCTCGTATGTAAGCTGCAGGTGTGTGATCATGCTTACGAGTATGTTGAACGCAACTGATAATGTTCTGTAGGCCACAATTTCTATATTTAATTTATCCTCCCGGATTTCATATTTTTATTAATGACGATGACGATATAATTGACGATTGTAAATGATCAGACATGATTGAGTTTTATTCACGATCGATGGCAACACAAGTCAAATTCCTAAAACCAGACGTTTCGAAAAGCTCTGGAAAGAGAAAAGCTCTGGAAGCAGCTCACATCTGTTTCCAAGATACAGTGAACGAAAAACCTGGATTCTTTACCTGGGCAAAAGCGGCTGCAATGATGGCACTAGGAAACAAAACGTAAACGATTTCTAAACGAAAGGTGATTGGCGAACTTTGAAAGACTCTGAGAAAAGGCGAGCGAATTAAACGTTCCGACATTTACATTGTGACCTGTAGGTACATTCATTATATAATTTAATTTTCAGCATATCAAAAGAACGCGACAAGAACAATAGCGTGATGAATGCTGTTCTCAATTTAGGTTTTTAATGTTGAACCAAAGAATGCATTTCGAAACCTGTGCCCGATGTGTCGACTTCGAACGATTTATACCGATTGTTTTTGATACTATGTGTTTTTAATTTAATTAATCACTAGTGTCCACTGACGAAGGCACCCTGTGGCCGAAACGTCTGGTTTTAGGAATTTGACTTGTGTTGCCATCGATCGTGAATAAAACTCAATAATTGACGATGTCGAGAAAAAACGCTTAGGAGATTTAACAGATACGTTCAGTATAAGGAAGGGTCAAGGGTGCTGGATTCCTTCCGTCCTTGCTATCCTAGGGAAAAACCAATCCGCATCGCCCCTAGTCTTCATGCTTCCCTCTCTGGACTGGAGGTCACCCCACCAGCCAACCTGTAGTTGATGTCAGATCCATTCCAGGACACATAGTATCCTCTTCGGGTGACCGTTTGGGAGACGGCCGGACCGTCCCAACAGGGCAATCTGGTCCCACGGGAAAAGTCTCGCTTCTGCAGATCACTGTCGCTGGCTCGCACAACCCAATTACTACACCAGAGCATAGTTAAATGTCATAGCTCTGCAAGGGCCTTTTCAGACCGAAAAAGATGGCTCCTAACAAACAAACAATTTTCTTATTCCGTATTGTATCCCATCAAGCACCACATGTTTTAAGAGTGTTTATTATGCGTTCCGTCCAAAAAAGCGCATCAGTTCAATTTTCTCCCATTGACTTGAGCGATCTCAAAATTGACCCGGCCTTTCTGTCAGCAATGTCAAACTTGCAAAGTAAACGTTTCAAATACATATTCTGTTGCCCATTGAAATCGCTGAAAGTTCTAAAGCGATCGGTTAGTCGGTATACATATGAAGAGCATAGGAACTTTCCTTGAGGGAAGGTCACTTGACGTAACCTGGTGTTATGACCTTGAATTGAAAGACTTGGGAGGAGAAAAATGGGTCATTTGAAATATTTAAATGCTAGATTTTAACAATAATTGCAAACTATCCCGGCCAAATAGTGAGTGAGAATGGAGCGATTCCCCAACCCCATGTTTAGCTACTATAATTGAGCTAGCTGCTAGAGCCTCGCGGAAAAAAAACGAGCGCTTGCGTCGTTAGGTGATGCAGCAACTGGTACCCCATTTTAAAATATCAGTGACTCCTTTGGGCAGGTCAAGGGCCCCAAGGCATTGGATCGGTTTTTGGTAAATAGATTCGCAAAAATGGTCGCAGTATCGTCATTTCGATACAATCGTGTTTTCTGTTCTCAGACGCGTCAATTTATATGCTTTTTTGCTCAGGTGAAGCAGTTTAGGATGTTTACCTCAGGTCAATGTCATGTTACGGCAACACAGGTCACGAAGCTGTTGAAAGGAGGACATGTTGCATAACATTTGAGTCGGCAAGTCTTACAAGTCCATTGATGGCTGTCCCGACTGGCTAGCTCATTTTGATCGGGAGTTATTGACAAAGCACTCCTATGAGCCTAGTTACGTCATAAATGACGTCACGCAAGGTGAACAATGCAAAAGTGAAGCATTAGACCTTGCCAAGAATGTAGGAAGCACGATTTCATGTGCTTGAGGTATAGTTTCAGATCATTTCCGACGGCAAATTAATAGTTAACATATTTCCCCATTATGCTTATATGACACTAAGTGCATTGCGGATTTGCATCATTTTATAACCGACAATCATGCAGAGGTTTACTTAACCCTCGCCGGACCTATTGGTTTTCTACATACGCGCCGGCCGAGGGGGGAGGAGGCGGGTACGACCCCCCCCCCTCACCGTTTCGCCCCTGGTGGAGCTAGCGCGTCGCGGAAAAAACGAGCGTGTGCGCCGTTACGAGACGCAGAGATTGGTACCCGATTTTAAGGTCCTAGTTCAACCGGTGACCTCTGAGATCAGGTCAAGTGCCCCAAGGTACGGTTCAGTTTTGTTGAATAACTTCGCAATAAACGGATGCAGAGCCGAGATTTTGGCAGCATCGTGTTTGCCTCGGTCAGGCGCGTCGAATGATATACTTTTTGTTTGGGTCAGGTCAACTTAGAGTGTTGACCTCAGGTCACGGTCAGGTCAGCGCCCCCAGGTCACGAAGTTGGTCGAAAGAGGTCATGTCGCATATCATTCGATTTGGCAGGTCTTCCTGAGTCCATTGGTGGCTTTCCCGACTCGCTAGCTCAATTTGATCGGGAGTTATTGACGAAAATCTAATATGACCTTGATGACGTCATAAATGACGTCACGCAAGGTCAACATTGCAAAAGTGACGCATCTAACCTTGCAAGGAGTGCATCAAATCACGATTATGTGTGCTTGAGATAGTTGGAGATTGTTCCCGGCGCCAGAATAGCAATTTTCATTTTTCCCCATTGACTTATAATGACCTGACAGGTCATTATGACTTATAATGACCTGACTTGTCGGCTGTCAGGTCATTGACTTAAATGACCTGACCTCATATGACCGTTAGGAAAAAACCGAGATATTCAAGTTGTGGGACTCGTAATGGATACTACATAGATCTTGCAGGTTTCATTTCCCTGTGAAAGCTCCTCTGGCAGTGAGGGCGTTGCGAAGTTGCGACATCTGAAGACCGTGCAGAGGTTTACTTATGACGTCATAGGTCAGTGACCTGACCTGACCCGAAAATGCGGTTGGTGTCAAAAGATCCGGCTTGAATCAAGGGTCAGGTATGCCACGTTTTAGCTCTCTACCGCCAGCGTGTTTGGAGCTATCGCGAAAAAACCCTATGGGGGGGGGGGGGCGGCACCCGCCCCCCCCCCCCTCGGCCGGCGAGGGTTAAGACGTCATAGTTAAGTGACCTGACTTGAAAACGTGGCTGATGTCAAATGATCCGGCTTGAATCAAATGTGAGGCATATGAAATGTCACTCTTCTATCATCAGTGTGCTTTGAGCTACCGCAAAAAATACATGGTGGCGGCATCCACCCCTTCTTTTCGGCCGGCGAGGGTTAAATCTCGCTTCGAATTATTGCAGATAATGATGCGACCGAAAACAAAGCATTTATCTGTGTCTAGAACGGCCGCTGACTTGTTGGACAAGACCCCCAATCTTAATTCGCTAGATGGGAATAAAATACTCGGTATGTGATACATATATACCCCTCGATTTGCCCTCGCGCTAAGTCTTATTCTAATCATCACTGTGGCTTTTTTATCCGAGATGATGTCGCCGCTAAACGGGTTGTTTTGTTTGCTTGCTTGCGTTGAATGGTATGTAGTCATTACGGATTATTGAAGGATTATGATAAAATAGGAATGTGGCAAGGGAGGATATGCACTGAAGGTGTTTAATTTAGATCACAAAGGCATCATTTCCCGCATCGTGCAGAGTCACTATCTTCACCTCCTCTGCACTGCGGCATCTCTGCGCCCCACACGCGGCATCCTCACTCCACAGCCGGCCGCCGCCAACTGACCCACTCGCCGGGCGCCGCGACCTGACCCGTGTCGCTGCCGCGGTCTGCGCAATAGAGTCGGGGCTGGAATCCGGGGGTTCGGCCGGCCGGCCGCCTCTGGAGCGGGGGACTTTTTTAGTAGACCTACTGTACATCCTGCTATAGCACATTGGGCAGCGGCGGTCTCCATATATGCATCATCGAAGATTGGTATTGCCACACGAAATTCACAATGTATGGACTGTGGACAATAATAATATTTTAACACATAATGATAGTTCTATGAGGTATTGGTCACTAAAACTGAACTATTATTTCAACAATTTCATTTTCGGAACATCAAATGCAGCTTGCGTAGCTATTCTGCCATTTGTTTTGTTCATCTGCGTCGCATAGTTGTTGACGACGCCATTCCGTTTATCGCTGATGGATGATGTTCGAGGAAACTAGATGAGCATAAACAAGCTCGCATTTCGTAAAAAAGAAAAAGAAAAAAAGCCACATTTAATAACAAAGAATGTTCAGTTAGTCATTAAATGGAGCACCAAATGTTAATGCCGTTAGATAAATTAATGTCAACCTAGAACTCCACAGTGTATATGAAGTGAGCGCGCCAGGCCGGTTTCCTGCACAACTCGCGTCGCCCGCTGAGCCATGGAACATGACGATCATTTGTAGCTCCAAACGACCTCTGTCTAAGTTCCGGGATTAAGCGTAAAGCCGCGCCTTATGAAAGTCGCTTAGGAATCTGCACCCTAAATAAGCCCGAGCGCCGATCTAAATTGAGCCCAATCTCCGCATTAGACGGGTAATTGAGCCCCGACGTGATAAGGATCTCCGGATATGGGTGCAAGTACGCCGCGCGGCCGGGCGCCGCTACCCGCTCCCGGCGCGCCGTGTTTTGATACTGCAGGGCATTAGGGGGTCGCGCCGTCCGTCCGTCCCGGGCCGACACACTGTTTGTCGACACTACCGCAAACACAATGTGCACTAACGCTTCGGCAGCGGCTTACAGTCTCCAAACACGGGCTGTTCCGGACGGGAAATCCATCCTCAGACAAAGTGGTCGGGTGGGAGGGGGCTGCTCAAAATACCTCGGCGCAGCGAACACGCCGACCCGCATCCAGTATCCAACAGCAAAAGAGACGCAGAAGAACCGTGCTTCTTAGGAACGCTGAAAAGGCGTAGACGAAGCAGGGGAATGCCTTTTGGGACCTACCGAGTAGTTAACGGAAAGAGCGCGTCATTAATTGTTGTAGGAGATGCGCACTTTTCAGGGGAGGGCACCTTTGGGCAGTCGATCAGAGAGCGAACAGCTCGATAGGACAGCCGAGAGGTGCCTAATATGACCATTGATTGACCAGCCTACTCCTCACCTTCACCCTGGATGACTGCTTTCGTTCACAACTGAAACTGCACGGCATTGCTATGCATCGAAAACCTGGCTCTAGCTGTGCCCAATGCTGTATTGCTTTCGTTGGTGAGTGTATCATTTCCAGCAGCGGCGCTGCTTGGTGATTGTCCAAAAACGGGTAAATGCGCTGATCTAAAGGCAAGCACAACTGAAAATAGCCCATTTTCCCGGCTCAGCGGATCCAGCGAGTGTCGACAACAGGCCGTCCGCCCACTCACTTCAGGCGCAAAGCCAGCCCGTTTCTCATTTCACGGTGTGCGACTCCCCAAAGTGCACCGTCTCTGGGTAACCCTGGGCCGGTGGGTGGTTGGCACTCGGCTGTCGCCGCGTGCGGGCGCGGGTATCCCCGTAGACCGGTGTTGGTGACGGCACTCATCCGAGGCGCTGTCACACTGCACCGGTACCAACGGCGCATACAGACAACACCGGCCGGTATGGGTGTAGTCAGGGACGGGCCTACGCCCTACAACGTTCCTTACAGAACAGTATACACAGGATTGTTTTTTTTTTTGTGCAACGGTACCCATTTTATCGAACAGTGACCAGAAAGTGTGCCAGTGCTATGGACGGTTTAGAAGAAACCATGTTCGTCCCGCCACGGGCCGTCAATAACAACTAAATGTATGAATAAAAAGACGACGTAACACAGAAACGGTTTACGAACACCAATACCTACTGAAAGAGGCACGGCGGCCGCAGCGCTACTGATTGGTACTGTGTGAATGACCGTTGCATGGAATCGGAGACCAATGGTGCTTTGATGCGTTGGATGTTCTCTATCCGGATAGATGGCTTAACTCACATACGGGAGTCTCGGAAAGGTGGATCCGTGGAAGAAAGATAATTTGGTGCGTCCGAGTCTTTGAATGTGGTGCGTTTGTTGGGGTCTTTGCCACAATATGACACGGAGTCGAATGGCTAAAGAACACTCGTTTAGACATTGCTTGACCGTGTGCCCGGGTAAATATAAATCAGCATTTCGACGAGCTAGCACTGCTTATGGTAGACAGGGACCGTTTCAGCCGCAGTCTCGACACCTTTGTGTTTACCATTAGGGTCACTGGCTGGCACAGCTGCGCAAAATATACGCGTTCCGAAGAAATCGCTTGGAACGTTGCATCGTTAGCAAATGACATTGAAATTATAGTGTCGTAATGGTGTGTTTTGTCGGTTGTCGCTATATATCTTTTTTTCTAACAACATGAATCGATTCTTTCCGTTATGGGACATTACTGCATCATTACGCCAGTAAGTAGTTATTTGACAAGCAGCTCAGGTACAATGCCGGCGAGGGGAAACGGCTGCGGTCTGTGGCAATGTTCTCCAAGCGTGTTTACGTGAGAGCGTGGCTAATGGGCGGAGTCGTGGTAGCCGATGTCGAGGTATGAAATAGCGCCGAGACCTGCAGCGGGCCTGACTTAGAGTCGGGTGGTAGCTGCCGTTGTACTGTGTGCACACTAGCGTTACACTGTCGACAGCCTCCAGTCGGGAATAATGCGGAACTTGGTGTCCGCTAATGATAAATCCAGACACGCTTCTAACCCAGTCATTTACAGGCAAACTTATAATTCAATGAAAAAGGGTACAAATGGCATTCTCAGGAAATGTTCATCTAGTATTTGGCGTTCAAATTATTTTCTGTTGTTTTAGCTCGGTATTGGACTATTGGCCTACTTCAACATTAAAAAAGACGACATCTGCGTACCTTTGAGGTGCAGCTGCGGCAGCGGTCACAGTGCCGGTTGTCGGCGTGGACCCAGCGGCCGCACGGCGCGCACAGTCTGTAGGTGGGCTCCGGCAGCGTCACCAGCTGTGGCGCCACGCTGGCAAACAGGCGCACGGGAGAGCCGAACTTCCTGCCACCGGCGGCTGCACGCGCCAGGCGGGGCACACGCCGGTCAGACACAACCCAAACACACCGGGTACCGCACCGGTACACACCAGTTCACACCGGACAGACACATACCTCAGACACATACCAAACACACCGGGTACCGGGCTGGTACACACCGGGCAGACACATACCAAACACAGGGTACCGGACCGGTACACACCGGTCAGACACATACCAAACACACCGGGTACCGGACCGGTACACACGCGGGTCAGACATATACCAAACACACCGGGTACCGGACCGGTACACACCGGTTCACACCAGTCAGACACATGCCTCAGACACATACCAAACACAGCGGGTACCGGACCGGTACACACCGGTTCACACCGGTCAGACACATGCCTCAGACACATACCAAACACAGCGGGTACCGGGCAGGTACACACCGGTCAGAGCGACGCCCAGGCATGCCAATCATACCAAGAATCAAGATAACTTCGCCTGAAACACTGGGGTACCACCAAGAATTACGTTATCACATTGGCGAATCTTAGAGTCGTATTGGCCATCGCACAGTTATTGCTCTTTGGCATACATGTCCACTAGCGCTGAGTTGTAGGAATAAGCCCGTTCGCGACCTACCTGAAGTGTACTTGTTGTGATTGTCGTACTCCACGCGGAAGTCTGTCATGTGCAGGCCGGGCAGATTTCGCAGCACGTCAGGCTCGTTGAAGTACGGCAGCACGAGGAAAACTGGCCAACACAGAGAACAACGAATGGTTAGCTGCTGGGTGAGCTACCAATACAAATATATCAGGGATACATGAGATGCAGAGATGACACTAGGGTGCCCGTAAAGCAAATGGTTTGTTCAAGGGAGTTTGCTCAGAAGTCGGGGCAACTAATGAAATGAGCCACGACCCGCGTCATACATCTTTCCTAGCCATCGTGTACAGTGTACACACTACACATGCTGTACACATGCTCATCACTCAACGCAGGGCAGGCACCGCACACCAGTGTGGCTGAACAAACAGAAAATAGAACGGTTGGGAGCTCTGAAGTCAACTGCTTATTAAGAGGAGTCGGCAATAAAACCCTTTTCTGGTCCCAGGCGGGCTAAAAAGAACTAGGTAGAAAAGAAGTCGGCTGTCTCACGATAGGTGAAACGAAAAACTGGGCAAAAAGAACACATGAACATTTTATGAATAAATTCAATCGTCCACAGACCCTAAGCAGCTCCATAGATCTCGGTGTTAGATCAGCATCATTGCAGTTAACCTTACAACAAAATTGCAGGGTAGGATATATGATCCCATTGCATTCCACGAGGGTAAAATGCGCTGGGAACTGATATGTCTCATAGGATCTGCAGTGGATCAAGTGCAGAGGATATATAGTCTAAGCTTATCTCACGGATAACATGTTCATCGTGGAGCCATAATTTCAGGCGCTCCTGCTGAAATCAGCCACAGTCGGCAACATTCTTAATTGTTAACTGTGAATATACGAGGGAAGGATAACTCGATATCGATAAGGATAACTCGTAGTGGAACTCTAACAGAAATAACTAGGCATAGCATTAAGCATTTGCAGAACAAATTCTGTAAGATAACACACAGATCAATTATTTTGGGATTTATAATGTCACTGCATTCCTATACAGGGTGTCTCAAAAGTTCGCTTACAGGTACCAGCCATGCTTTTTTGTCAATAATTCTGAATCAACATGAAATTAACAGTCGAAATTTTGCATGGGCATTGGTAACAACCTTCCTCAAGCAGCTTCATTGTTTTCAAGCGCATTCGACCCTTCATGAGCACACAAAAAGGGTTCACCTCTGACCATGGATCAGGCATGAAAATGGAGGTCGCATACTCGGGTCGGCTGAGAAACTCTCTGCTTCACGAGTAATGGGAATGGTTAGGTCGGAAATGACACATGGCAAAGTGTCGGCGAGGATGAGTACAACATGATGGTCATCTAATAAAAATGGTGGCTAAAATTTTTGAAGGACAAAACCATGCGAGACTAACAGCGCTTTAAACGACCCTTGTACCGCAGCAGACTCGTGCTCCGGAAAGCAGCTGAAAATGCAGTCCTAACTATTGAAAACTGACTAGAAGCTCACAGACAGAGGTTACCCAGTTTCAAAAATTGCAGGTCATCATAAAGTGAAGACAAAATATCATTTAAAATTGTTTATAATATCTATAACGCTAAATTTTGAGGGAAAATAATGCGAAAATCGTCAATGCCGAGGACAAGTGACCCTCCAAAAGTGTCAATTAATGTAAAGTTTTATCTAACGAAGTTTCAAGAGGCAGATCTGGAGCAAATAGCTTTCTTTTACACACAAAATCCGGACAAAACCGCACGATGGACAGGTTTTGGCCGTTTACGAAGCAGAACCTCTCCTGAGGAAAACACTCCGGAACCCAGCGAAGGTCTTGGCATTGGGAATGACGAGCGTTCGGGATTTGCAAATTTTGCAAAATGTGTCTAAGAAACAGACGGCCGACACATTCTGCTACGATATGCTGCGAAAAATTTGCCCCTGGCACTTCCCATTTGTTCAGGAATGGGGTTGTTTTGAAAAGGAAAATGGTGCTTGGGAGGTCGGCGCCAGTCATTCATGAAGGAGTTAGCGCCAGAGAAGACCTACAAAATACTCACGGATGGTGTCGATGCAAGCTATCGGCTTTCAGGGAGAAGCGGATGTTGCCGGGGAGCTCGTCAAACCTAAATCCGACGCAGAAACTGCGGGGGATTCCCCTACAAGAGCTTGAAAGCTGGTAACCTTTTATCAGCCTCCGGCAGCTGACGGAGTGACGAAAATCGGTATGGGCAAATATTTTTGGAGATACAGCAAAGGGTTTGGTTTCAAACCTTCCGAATCAATTGTCAAAGCATGCATATTTGTCTAGTGTACACACGGACACCAAAACCTTAGATTTTTGGCCGGTTCTTATATGCTTTATTGACATGGGAAATGTGTAAGCGAACTTTTGAGACACCCTGTACATAAGCCAGGCAGGTCATGACACCAGCTCTATAACATAAAATACAGAACAATCATTTTGGGATTTATACTTCATTCCTAGACAAAGCCATAAGCTAGACACAGCTCATAACACCAGCTGGTCTTTCGGCAAGGTGGAAGAAAAGATGGATCTATGATCCCACCGCATTCGCGATCAATATCCATGGAGCCGAACCCACATCCATTCTCAGGTCGATGCACAATGCTCAATGCACATGGCTGCCTGTTGTCTATTGGTAGAGTCTGCAGCTCTTTCCGATACACCGTTCATATCCGTTATCCGGTGAGTTACCATTCGCGGTCTCCAGCAGCCTCTTGCACGGAGCTGCGTGTGCGCGCCACAGACAGGAGATCGGATGTGAATCCAACGGATCCCGGGCAGAACACATGCCGGGTCCACCGACCACCGACGCCACACGGGCCGGATCCAACGGACCCCGGACGGCGCACGGGCCGGGTCTACCGACCCAGGGCATCACAGACGCTGAATCCCACCGACCCCGCACAGCTCACGCGCCGGATCCACTGATCCAGGCAGTGCGGATCGTATTCGTTTCACTTGTATGATTCGTACTTGCGAAATTAATTCATACCACGTAAACGCGTCTGCTATGTAGTACTAATAGAAAAGTGTAGGCAAACATTGAATGCAATGAAATATGTTCCCGTACCAAGCTTGAAAAGAGCCCGTGAAACCTGTGCAGGCTCTTCCGCACATAAATCACGAATATGCAAAAGGAAAAATCAAAGCAAAATGTTATCGTCACGTTAGCATGTTTACTGTGCAAACATACTTTACAGGAGTACGTATCAAAGACCTTGAAAAAACACGCATGACTGATAACTTTTCTGCTGAGCGACGACGGCGACAAATAAGGTGATACAGGACCAGTCTCCCCCGAGCCGGCGTTCAACCACCGCGACCAGCACTGCCACCACACAGGAAGGCATACATTTTTATTGCCGCCCGCTAAGCCCGACAAGTTTTGATTGCAAGCGCGCGGACAAGTTGAGTGGCTATGAATAATGCAGCAGCTTTTTGGATTAGCGCCGCTGAAAGGCAGCGTTCTCAGCGTGGCGGTGCGTCCTGTCGGCGAGGGCGCCCGGCCTACGGTGTCCATCAGACCACCTCAGCGGCGCCGGAACACCGCGGCGGCGCGCGTTAGAACGTCCAACTCACAGCGCAGAGCGGCGACACCGCGGGCACGCCCCAGAGCGGTCCGCACAGCAACACCGGGATCAAGGCATAGATTACACAGAGGACACCACCAAACAGCCCTCGAAATGTGTTTCAGCCGTAAGCGACAATGTGTCATATTCACTGATATCCTTCATCGCACAGAAACCCATTTGGCCGAGTGCATCCAAACCACTCGAGTGTCGCGCAGACCGCGAAACTAGATCGTCCTCCGGCTTTGCGCCCCGCTGCACTATGGTTGGAAACGGCCTCACGGATGGCCGGGGGTCAACACGAAAAAATGTTTTGCCCATAACTTGTTAATGCGTAGACCGACTGCGATGAAACTTTGCATAGGTATACCAGTGTCTTTCGTGCATCATACAGTAACTTAGAAATGACGAGGTCACGTCACGTCACGCGTGTGTGACGTCATCATTGCAAGTATGTTATAAGTCGCCTATGTCTTTCGTTATGTTATCGATATCGCAAGGCATTTTGAACATGTTTTGAATACTGCTATTACTGAATGGATATTGTTGTTATGCTTTAGGGCGAGAAATATCAACGTAGTGACGCACAGTGTCTTACTATTGGTCATAAAGGGTTAAAAATTTGGAGAAAGAGTATTTATGATTTTTTTTAGATTGGGCAAAAAAGTAAGAAATAAAATGACGATCAAATGACAAAACATGCGTCAGATTAACCCGGCAGTTGCTGGGGTATTTCCCCATCCGCCGTTTGCCGGGGGGGGGGAGCGTTCAACGCCCCCAGCCGATAACTCGCGAACAAATAGGCGCAGCGAAACGCACGAGGCGCGGCAAACGAAAGAAGAACGCGACGAGACGATTCACATGAATACTTTAAAGTTGAATTTCGAGGTCACAGGTCGGGTCAAGGTCAGGTCAAACACTTGAAATCGGGCTTTCAGTAGCATGGACTTTAGAACCTCGCAATCGGTCATCGGTGCCTCGCGTTTCGCGTTTCGATTATATCGTCATCAGTTGGTCCTAAATAAATTCAGTCATCAGTTGGTCCTAAACAATCTGTCACAACTGTCACGACTGTCACAACCCTTCATATAAGTGCTAAAAGAGTGTCAGATCAATGTAGGGGTCAGTCAAACATAGGCCACTGGCCAGGGTCAAAGTCAGGTCAATCAGGTAAGCACATAACCCCGAAAATTAAAACTGGTACCTATTCGCAGCCCATGCATGACACATGTTTTATGGGTACTTTTGGGCGTAGAACACGATGGTGACATTCATTTTATCCCGCGAGTTGCTGGGGGGGGGGGCGTTAAACGCCCCCACTTTTTTCGCCGGGCCATAGCATTAAAACGGCGCGCCGCAGGCGCGCCAAATTTTCGGTACCTGTAGGGAATTGATTGAAGTTTATTGTGACAAAGTTTCAAAAAAATCGGTCGGAAAATTTTTGAGATATCGAGGTTTTAGTGACGTCATGATTTCCGAGTTTTCGACCAAAAACGGCATATGTTCAAAAAATCATATAAAATCACAGAATAGACATATAGACATGCCGTAAACGCCATTAGACTGCCAATACCATGAAAAATCAAATGGCTATCTTCGATTATTGATTATCGTTCCGCATTTTCCAAAATCTTGAACTGAATCTTGGCAATTTCTCGTGACTACTTCACCACCATGATACATGAATTTCTTAAATTGAACTTTTTTAGCCAAACACGTACACATATGATAAAATGAATGTCACCATCGTGTTCTACGCCCCAAATTACCCATAAAACATGTGTCACAGGTTGCGAATATCAGTTTTTATTTTCGGGGATATGTGCCTGCCCGGTTGACCTGACCTTGACCGTGACCTATGCTTGACTGACCCCTGCATGGAGCTGACACTCTTGTAGACCTTATATGATGGATTGTGCACCGTTTTGACAGAGTTTATGACGAGAGGCGCCCATTGCGAAGTCCTGAAGTCCATGCTACTGAAAACCCGATTTCAGGTGTTTGACCTGACCTTGACCTGACCTGTGACCTCAAAATTCAACTTTAAAGTACTCATCTGAAGCGTCTCGTCGCGTTCTTTCGTTTGCCGCCTCGTGCGTTTCGCTGCGCCTATTGGTTCTCGAGTTATCGGCTGGGGGCGTTTAACGCCCCCCCCCCCCCCCCAGCAAACGGTGGGTGGCGAAATACCCCAGCAACTGCCGGGTTATCATACGAGTACGTGGCTGGTTAAAAAAAGATCAATTTCAGAAATGCATGCATCATGGTCGTGAAGTAGTCACGAGAAATTGCCAACATTCAGTTCAAGATTTTGGAAAATGTAGAACGATGATCAAAAACCATAGATAGCCATTTGATTTGCCATGGTATTGGCAGTGTAATGGCGTTTACAGCATGTCTGTATGTCTGCTCTGTCGGTGGATATCCATATCCATACTCCATGATATCCATACACGTTTGCACGATATCCATACTCCAGGTGCAGGGGCGAGCAGTTACTTCTTACGAGGGGTGCGGAGTCGAAGTCAGAGTCGGAGTCAGAGTCGGAGTCGGAGTCAGAGTCGCCCAGAGTCATGTCAACGAGCCAGGAGTCGGAGTCGGAGTCGGGGTCGGTCAGGAGCCCGCAGTGGAAGTCGGAGTCGGTCCGAATCGGAACAGCTCCATCACGACTCCGAAACACTGGCAGGGGTCCGGAGTCGGAGACAGAGTCGGCCGAAGTCATGGCAACGAGTCAGGAGTCGGAGTCGTAGTCGGAGTCGGATTTGGCGCCACCACGACTCCGCAACCCTGCTTCTTACCATCATTTATAAGGATAAGCGATTGCAAGACTGACGAGCCGACCTGGTGCTAACGAAGCGACGGGTAGGTACGCCTCGGGAGATGAAGCTTCACGGACGATTTTGCGCGCAAGTGCGCAGTCTGATTTTACGTTCCCCTTACGCAGAATTGAACAGAGATTTATTCTGCCAAAAAGCTCAATGGAGGTCGATGGAGAACTTTTTGTATGTCCAATGAAACATAAACGTAATTTTGCAAATATTGCTGTGGTGACACTGCAAACAGAATGCAATGCCGTTCCTGATTTTGAACACGCATGGGAAAAAGAGTCACTCCACTCGATAGCCAACATAACAAGGATTATTTTGATATATAATAATCCAGTTTTACAACGTCATGGAGGTACTCCACATGCTATCACCAGCGCGGTTGTTTAAACCTTTGACGGCGCACCAAAAAAGCCACTATCAGAAACTCCCGATTCCACGTACAATAATGGAGACTAAATGCGCAACTAAATAATTTTTTTCTGCCCAATTCAAAACATTTCATCAATTTCCAACAGAATGACACCCCAAATATACATATATTCCGAAATTGCCCACGGCCATCCGTGAGGCCGTTTCCAACCATAGTGCGCTGATCCGTTAATAGCCGCACTGATGCCGGGTGAATGCGTCGCGCGCTGTGTAAACTGAGCTCCCTGTGTGGCCCCGCTGACACTGACCCTGCCCGCCAGAAATAACTATAGGGAGCCGCACTGCAAATGCCACCTTCGCCAGGGCCGCCGCTCGGCAAACAAAAGGTCACCTGCATCCTGTATCGGCAGTCGGAGAGATTCGAATCACCCTTGCAACAACTCATTGAAAAAGTACCGAAGCTAACAAAAAAGCCTATTCAGGACAGCACACTGATGAATGAAAGAAAAGACAATTATCGCAAGGTCTGGCTAATCATATGAAATTCAGCCTCTATTTTGATCTCAGGAAGCTTTTGCAAAATTGTCAGGGAACTCTGATCTGTTTTTTCAATCCAAAAACAAAGTTCTAGCGAATAGTGTTTTAACCCGCGCCCCGCTTGGGGGGGGGGGGGGGCGCAGAATCTGCCCCCCCTCCCGTTTTTCGCCAATAACTTCTAAACGCGTTACGCCAGCGACGTCAAACTTTCAGTACCTTATCATACATCAATTTGACACGCTCCCTGAAAATTTGAGCGAAATCCGTCGGAAAACTTTTGAGAAATTGACGTTTTAGTGACGTCATGTTCGCCATTTTCGCCTCAAAAACGGCAAAATTTCAAACGCCGCTAACATCTTCATTTTTAAAGGAATCAAGACGTAACAAAAAAGGTTATACGTGATTCTACTTTGTCTATCAAATGGCTATCTCAGTTTTTTGAAAATTTTGGATTTTGGCCAAAATTTTTTCCAAAAAACTGACTTTTTTTGGGAAAATATTTATAAAATCCAAAATTTTGGGTTTATCGAAAAAACCGGAATATATGTCAAAGAACTGGTCTATGTGCACCTACATACCAATTTTTAGAAGAATCGGTTCAAAAATGTGGGAGTTATTCAAAATTTTATGACGTCACGACACACAAAATTTTTGAAAAATGATTTTTTTGGAAGTTCTAGACCTCGTACGGAAACAAAAATAGCACCATTCGATTCGCCGTGAAAAACTGCATCGGATAGACACCTTTTTAGGCCTTAACAACCAACTTCAAAATTTGACCTCACTTGACCTGACCTTGACCTGACCTCGACCTGAAATTCATCCAGAGGTGGTCCATATCACTTATTGAGTGTGCCTATTGAATTCCATGAGTAAAATGACCCATAAAACATGTGTCGCACATGCCCTTTTCTATATTTTGTTTTTGGTGACCTGACCTGACCTGACCTGACCTTGACCTTGACCTTTGAATGACATTGTGTGCAACGAATATTGTCTTGGTAGTCTAAGAACACGTTTAGGGCAATCAGTCTCAGTCCATTCTTCGGCAACTACGGTGCAAGGCCGATACTGTAGAAACTTGCATTTTGTACCCTTGACCTGACCTTGACCTGACCTCTGACCTACTTAAGCAAAAAAATTTGGGCTCCTAAGATCCGCCTTGTTGAGAGCTTTCGATTGCCGTTTTCCCCCGTCTTTCTACGACCATCGGTTCGGAAGTTAGACAGGGGGGGGGCAGAATCTGCCCCCCCCCCCCCAGCAGGGCGCGTATGGCTGAATAGCCCAGCGGGGCGCGGGTTAACTATTGAACAAAAGCCATCGGTTGTACTTTTCCTTAGTTTCAGTAAGTATAAAATGTTATGAAAATATTTCAAAGCTTGTTTTAAATCAACTTGCCAATTCTCTTTGAGGCCTTCAAGTCACCTTACTTCCTTTTGCTCGTAGTTATTATATGTTGTATGAAAGTTTCAGTTACTATTATAATCTACCTTGGTTTGAGTATGAACTGCTACGAGTATAACATTTCAATGCTTGATTCAAATCAACTTCACAAATCCCTTTGAGGCTTTCAAGCCGTCTTACTTTGTTTTGCTGGTAGTCATTACTCATTATATCTTTTATTCAATACGTTTCTGAAGACGTATACAGTCAACTTAACCTCACTTAGCCATTCACATTATACGTATAAAACATATAAGGTTCTTGTCGGATTAACTCGAGTAAAAATAAAACCTAAACCTTATCGGGCTGTTTCGTTCGCCATCATATCATCATATCGCCATTCCATTTACCATCTCAGTGTTACAGTCGATTGTTGATCTGACTGAAAATGCGTGCTGAATGATACTGGGTTTCGCTGTTGATTTGGCTGGAAGAAAGCTGAAAATGTTTTTTCTTACGTCTTTGACCCGTAAAATTCACTAAATTTTATCAAAAGCTTAATTAATGCTTCCTGTGCTTACTGAAGTTAGTTTACCTCCAAATCGTAAAACCACGATAAAGTTCGTTTTTTTTTTAAGTTCGACCCTCACTGTAATCGTCTCTTTTAAGACAGCACGAGAATTGCTAGCTGAATTACTGAGAAAACTGACTGCCGCACATTGATTTCACAGACGATTAATTTTACTCAAAATGATTTCTTCCTTGCTCTTATTTCCCAGACTCCTAGCTCGCATTTGCCTATATATACAACCCCACAGAAAAAGACGACTTGTCAGAAATTATAGTTGAACTAATCAATAAATCGTACGGCGTTTAACATAAGGGTATATAATTGGTGCTAAAAACTTATTTGGAAAATATTATTCATACCTCCAGTACAATGTGCGCTAACCAGTTTTCTAAGTAATTCAGCTAGCAAATCTCGTGCTTTGTTCAAAAAGATGTTTACGGTGAGGGTCGAACTTAGAAAAAACGAACTATAATTAGATGCATTTTGTGCAGGTAAAGATATGATCCAGCGGCATTGTCGACTGAAGTGACTGACAGTGCCCGTCCTTCGAGCGGTAGGGGAGAGTGGGGTAAGATGCCCAGGGTGGGAAAGACCCCCTCTAGCGGGGAAACAAAGAATCGAACCTGGAAATTAATGTTCTTAGCGTAAAGCGGAAGCCTGCCTTGTTAACTGCACAAAAATTTGCGAAGCTCAGTTGGGCAACGGCTGGCTGGTGATTGCATGTTTTTTATTTGCTGCTTTCAAAAAATATTTTGGCGCCAAAACATTGTAAATATCAAAGAAGGTAGATAATTTTTGCGTCCCTTGCTATAGTCGTGATACATTAACATGCGTGTACTGTGTCCCAAACAGTTTGTTTCAGGGTATAGTTTTATGGCTAACAAATTGTGCTGATTTAATGTTACTTCGGTACCTTGGGGTAAGATGCCCCCTGTCCTGATGGGGAAAGACGCCCCCCTAAATTCGTAGGCTGTCCTTCAAGCAGCCCGTCAAATCATTTATTACATACTTGTGATGAGAGACAAAAGCCGATCTGGGACTATTGAGAGTCCGGTACGGTCGGGTGCTCTCCATGCCGGTCTCTCGGCCCACACAGCGACTTTTTGGGCGGCATCTGACACTGAGAGCCCTCACGACGGCCTCTGTGGGCCCCATTATTGGTTCCAGGGCCCCTCACGACATCCTTTGAGGGCTCCCACGTTGGCTCCACGGGCCGCGCTGGCATCTGAGGTCCCCACGATGGGCTCGAGGGCCCTCAAGCATCATGAAGACCTATAAGGGCCCCACAGTGGTCTCCGAACGCCACCACGGAGGCTTGTTTGGCCACGCTGGACTATGATGGCCCTAACGATGACCTCTGAAGCCCCTTACGACTACTTTTGAGGGCCCTTATGATGACGTTTGGTGTCTACTGCAGGCTCGAAGGGACTACTGATTCGTTCAGGCGATTCACGTGCCTATTTATGTCACTTATAGTGCAGGGGGCATCTTACCCAACGCCAGGGGGCGTCTTTTCCACCCTGTGGGGTAAGATGCCCCCTTTCACTTCTTCAGGAAAATGCTTAATAGCAAAAAAAGTTATCATATTTCAGGCACGAAAGTGTGATATTTTTGGAGAAAAATGATGTCGGCTTCCGTTGAAACTCCAAGTTTTGGCTTTCCGATCGTCATTTTCGAATAATATATGACATAGTCAAACCCTGGGCATCTTTCCCCACTCTCCCCTAATATCAGGACAGCAAAGGCAACTAAAAAATAAATGGACACATTCTTCAACCATCTAAACGGCGGTGATTGACCGTAGGTTGAAGAAAGAGGTGCACTTCCAAAACGAAGCACACCGTCGGGAAATAACCCTGAGTCATGCACTTGTGGTTGTCAATGAGCTTGTCGATTTTTTCAGCGAAGCTCTAGGTTATAAATGAGTTTGTAGATTTTTCCAGCGAAAATAATTTTGTTATGTAACAGTCTACGACTCGTTCTTATGTTAATGCCACTTCAACATTGATCATTATTTATGCTCCTCTTTTACCACGCAAATATCGCGTTTCTAGTCCATGACAGTGCCGGAATGGCAGAGCAGCCTACCAACAGGACATGCTATGTATATGCCCACCTAATGCTGACATTGACTGAAGCATCCGCCTTCATTGACTGGAATATCTATCTTTTACTGACTGGGATATCCTGTAACTCGCCTCAATAGCCCCTTCACTATCTGGGATATTCGATCACCCCTCAGTGCCAACTGCCAGGAAGGGGGTACTCCCAAGCTTCCTAAGTAATGGCCACAGTGCGACGGGAAAAAGGCTAGAAAAAGCTTCCGTAATGCAAACATTTTCTGGCAAGGCCAGTGTTCATCCCTCTCGCAGCTTACTATACGGTCAGTTCAAAGAAATGCTTGCTTGAAAACCATAGGCACTCGAGTCCAGCATAAAAATGGGGAGGTGACGTGTCACGTTTAACAGAGATAAGTGCCATACACAGGGGGATCGGAGTTAGGTCATGCCACCCCACCGAATAGCACTGATCCCAAAAACGCAAACGTGCAGAGTGCAGACTGCAGCACATGTTTTATGAGTCATTACTCCCAGAGAATGCAGAAACGGGAAGGACGGATGCAATACGGTTCCCAGCCACTTGCAGGTTTCAATAGAAGGATCACGATACCACCACGATACAAGCTAGTAGCAATACAAGGATGACGAGATCTTAAAAAAGCTTCCAATATTCTGGATGGACGGATTAACGCTGAAAGAAAACGCATTAGAAAGCTTGTAGGTCAATGCCTGACTCTATGTACTTGGTCAGCTAAGTCCGAGCAGCTAAACAAAATCAAAATCAAACTAGCACACGATGTGCATCATGCAAGAGATAAGTGTCCTCTCCTCAAGAAGGTGTCCTGCAACCATGGTCTGACTGATTACATTTGCTCCAAATAACAACAGGCCATTCTGCCACGAGTTTCATATGTCAACCACTGGCACGACTAGAACCGGGGCCCTAACCACTGGAAACCTGAGGCTCTGAGCTACCTGACGGGTACCCACAGAGTTGTCAGAATACTACACAAATACCTGACCCTAGCCAGTTATTCCACAAATGAAAGGCACCGCGCCGTCGGCACTCAATCTGCGTCTAAGACACGCACAGAAAACAACAGCCCACGGCGTGCCCCCGTCAATGAGGAACTGAATAAACAGCTCTGTGCTATACAAAGAAGCATAACGGCCTGGGTAGTCGAATGAATCACAAGCTGTAGCTGTTCCTACCCGAGACTAGATGCCTCACCTGCCGGTTGAGAGCCACACTCGTCAGCGATGGTGCGTAGAGTGAGAGCCAGGGCTTCCAGCCGAGCCCCGAACGGGGGGTCCACGAACACTGCCAGACCTGTCGGACAGTCCACATACAGTGACAATACAGATACATACGGAGGTCCACGAACACTGCCAGACCTGCCGGACAGTCCACAAACAGTGACAGACAGACATACGGGGGGGGGGGGGGGGTCCACGAACACTGCCAGACCTGTCGGACAAAGTCCACAAACAGTGACAGACAGACATGGAGGTTTATCAAACACGACCAAACCTGTCGAAAGGCGCACAGGGTCCACAAATAAGGTAGATACCTAATATGCAAAAACATAGTAGATGTCAAATACACATAAAGGGTCCATAGACACGGCAGGCGACGGAAAACTCACGACACGCATAGACTAATCAAAGTCGTATCCAGCAAAAGTGAGAAGAAAACTTAGCAGTGTACGTACCTGCAAACCCACACAAAGATGATACCTAAATCGTTTCAAACAATATGTACTGTGAAGCCTGAGCCATTGAACAATTGAGCATTTTGTAGCATATTCAAATATTTCGCTGCGGATTCAAGCTGGAAGCTACAATATCCAATCGTCAATAACTCTTAAATCGATGAAGTAAGGGCAGTGATGACCACAACGCGTCGAAGCCCCGCGGTGCCCCACCCCGCCCAGAGTCGGTTACCCCGTCCGCCGTCCCGCTGGACGAACTCGCGGTAGGCGCGGTGACCCTCCTCGCTGATCAGGTGGTGGTTGAACATGTTGTACACGGAGAACGTCTCCGGCGGCCAAAACTCCTCCTGGCGACACGGAAAGGGGCGTCCCCGTCAGCGGGCGCAAAGAGAAGGAGGGGCAGCTCCATCGCCGAGAACGATTATATATCCCCACGGGCAGGCCCTGCTGTAAAAGGGCAACTTCGATCATTCTCTGCAGTGACAACACTTACCGGAAACCACACGAACGATACAAATTGCCCAAACAGTGTCCACAACAGATTCACAGGCGCCCATTTCAATTGAGAGCTACCACGTGTCGCACAAGGGCCAGGAGAAGGACTTGACACTGAACTCATTAGGTTGCTATGTTTTCCAATGTTGAAAGAAGAAGGAAGAGAACAAGGGAGACATAGTCAGAGACAGATGGAAAGGGAGATAGAGAGAGAGAGAGAGAGAGAGAGAGAGAGAGAGAGAGAGAGAGAGAGAGAGAGAGAGAGAGAGAGAGAGAGAGAGAGAGAGAGAGAGAGAGAGAGAGAGAGAGAGAGAGAGAGAGAGAGAGAGAGAGGAGCGATAATGTATTCACTAGATGCAGTCCGGTACACGCCTGGATATTCAGTGGAAGAATAATTCACAGATAAAACGAATAGAACTCAGTTGGGATCGGTAAAGCTTACAACAAATCGACAAAGGCATAGAGTTCGAAAGGTGTATGAGCATAAAATTATGAAACATGACATTTAAATCTAGCATTTAAAGGGACTATCCCACCTTCTAAAATGTTGTTAAAACCAGTTAAATTGTGCCCGACTTTATAGATTGGATGACCAAGAACACGGTTCTGGCATTTATTTTTCATTAAACATCTTAGGCTTCCCATATTCCAAACACAAACTTTCAAATATGTGACGTCACAGCCGAAAAGTACCTCCTTCCCCAGGCCACATTACTGTCATAAAGCTGATTCTTTTTACTCTGTAGGCACCACAACAAAGTTCAGACCAAGTTTTAAGCGATTTTTCAACGAACAAACCCATTTAAATCAGAATGACTAAACGAGGTGACGTCACACTAACGGTCGCTCCATGTTGAAGATAGGGCCTTGCACAAGGCCCATTTTCAAATGAAGGGGACGAATTTCTTCAACACCAAGAGGCCGCGGGGGTTGCAACCTAGATAGATAGTGGTTTCTGAACCTCGCCGCAAACTTTGCTATCTCAACTCAAACCCCATGTTAAAGGTGGGATAGTCCCTTTAATCACATTTGACAGGCCTCCATACCAGCATTTACCTACATACACAATACACATTCATTAGCTGCTCTGTGGAAAAGTAAACTGAATTCTAACTAGTCCGTTGCCACATAAACAACTAGACTGCTAACGAACTTTGCCAACTTTGTATCATGCTCTCCGGCCGCTGGCGAGGCTCGACGAAGGTCTCCGGCGCGCGAGCAGCTCGACCTCAGCCGGCGCGTCTCCCCGTACAGTCCGCCGGCGCTTCCCCCGTACAGTCCAACGACGCGTCTCCCCGTACAGTACAACGACGCGTCTCACCGTATAGCCTGACGGCGCGCGTACTCACGAGACAACAATAAGACGTGTCGCCGGCGAGACGAGCATCAAGTGCGTCAGCACAGGCCGTCTCACCAGCGGAGAGATCAATAAGTGTTAGTTGTCTGCTAGTGCCAGCGGTCGAACGGGGCCTCCAGTCACAATAAACGGTGTTGGCGTTCCCTCAGTATCGTGTTCGCCTGCCGAATACCGTGTGTTCACACTTCCGGGAATGCCCCCACTCTGAATATGGTGTCTTTACTCCCAGAATACCGAGTGTCCACACTCGCCCGCGTGGGGCCGCGCCAAGGGAGTTTCAAGCGAACAATTACAGCCCCCACATGCTCACCATTTTGAACTAATTTACCCAACTCGTAGAACTTAACATCGAACATCGCTTCACAACTTCTCGGAAAAGATCGTCAGCCATTTCTGGCGCCGGAAGACATACAGAAGAAACATTTCATGGAATGATCATGAGCCTGCTAAGTCGATTTTCGGCTTACGGAATGCGCAGTGGCGCACTATGCAGTACGTGATTGAGACCCGAGTTGCAATGACGGCAATGAGCGGCGATCGATGCTCATTAGCCAGTGTAACGCAGTGAGCGCGGCGCTACTCAGTAGGCTAACCCAATTGTCTCCCGACCTCCGGCCAGGCGTGACCCCGGAATGCCAATGAGGCAGCCGGAGCGCTGTTGGACACCGCGAGACATTCAGCTTACTTTTAACAGACTAGGACAGTCACACCTAAGTGGCATTGCAAGGCTGGCATGCGAGCACGAGTGTCTTGAATAGATCCGATGTCAAATACTTATGATTGAATATTTCCCATTCACTTCCGGTCGGGAACAGACGATTCAGGCACAACTTCGTGCCGAATACAGAAAAGTTAGAGATAAAGCACTGTCACATGAATCAATGAATGAAAGCTGTGAGCCATTCGCCTCGAGGCAGTCAATATATGTAAATGTATAAGGATGTATGTGTTCTGTGGAATATGATCGGATAAAAACTATAACCAGCGCATATGAATTAACCCTCGCCCTGGCGGGGGGGGGATCGATGCGACCCCCCAAGGTTTTTCGAAAATAGCGTAAAAACGGCGGCGCGCAGCACCGCCAAATTTGGCACAGCCTATGGGGCAGCCTTTTTACATATGACCTGAAAATTTCAGGTCCAAGTGACCTTGGGTCAGGTCACCAGGTCCGAAAACCCAGTACAAGGTCATGGTCAAATTTCAATTTTCTTTTTGCACCTGTCCAACTCACAGTTTTGGACTGATTTCCTTCAAACTTTCAGGATGTGCTAAGTTCACCGAGTTGTATAACATATAGTTCGGGTTTTTGATGCCACTGACCTGAGGTCAGTTAGAGGTCATTACGTCGTAATGTTAAGCCTATGGGAAAATACTAAATTCGGAAAATACTGGAGATATCAGCTTCGTTCTACCACTTTTGTGCTTTGAAACTACAGTACTTAACAGCAGGTCACTTGGTGCTTCTTTTTTGGTGTAGTTATCCATGGGTCAGGTCAAATGAGGTCAACTGAGGTCAAATGACGTTTTTGCCAATAACTTGGCACATAATGACGCTAGAGCTTAAAAAATTGTGTCGTTGTGTTCCTGGTGATCAGCCGAATCGAATGATATGCGACATGATGCAATTTGGTAAGCTTGAACTTAATTAGTTAATTAAAGTTTACTTAATAATTAAGAAAAACACTAAGTACACTTAAGCAAGCAAAAAAGTATATCATTTGACGCGCTTTGACGTGCTGAGTGCAGTGGTGCTTTTCTTTTTGCTCTATCTTAATTAGATCAAAAGTTATTAGCGAAAAACATTTGACCGGTTTTAAGCAAAATTTTTACATTTATACCCCCCAAAACCCACCTAAATATTGACCAAGAGCAACCAAATTTGCACAGGGGCGAGAACTCCAGGGGACCCACCTACCTACCAAATTTGGTGTTTCTAGGTGCCATAGGAGCCAAACGCAAGCGGGGGGGGGGGGTCGCATCGACCCCCCCCCCGCCAGGCTGTGTTATGAAAAATGCCCTGCGCGAGGGTAAACTGACCATCCCACCTTAACCCGCGCCCTGCTGGGGGGGGGGGGGTGTTTGAACACCCCCCTTGTGGTTTTTCGCGAATATCTCAAAAACGCGCCGCCGTTTTTGATACACCTTATCATACATCAATTCTACACATGTTGTGAAAATTTCAGACCAAGGTCATTCAAGGTCAGGTCACCAGGTCTCTTGAAGTGACCTCACCTCATAAAAAGTTTCAATGTCTGTCATAGCTACACCGAGTGACCGATCGCTTTGAAACTTTCAGAGATTGATAAGGGTAACAGTATCTAAAAAGAACGTATATCTCAGAATTTTGATATCGGTGACCTAGGGTCAGGTCAATTTTGCGACCTCCCCATTACAGACATCATCTCTGATCAAAACTAACACGATATTCGTGATCAGCGCCCCGGAAAACCCAATAGCAGCCACACTTTACGACTTTCCTAAAGGTCCCGATTTTCCCGATTTTCGGGTCATTGACCTGACCTGGAAGGTCACCCGATGACCTAGTCACCTAGGACCTTAAAATTGGATATCATCGGCTTCCTTTCGTGATGGGCAACACGCTCGTTTTTTCCGCGAAGCTCTAGCTCGATCAGGGGCCAAACGCAAAGGGGAGTCGTACCAACCCTCCCCCCCCTTGTGCCGTCGAAGGACGCAAAATGGGCTGTGCCGGCGAGGGTTAACACCCGTAACATTAGTTTTGAGTTGAGATGGTCAAATTGGGGTCCCTGGTTCGCACTTGCCAGTTTGGGCACTCACAACATCGAGAAAGGCTTTAATTCAGAGATATTTAATTTCAAAATTGCAGCACTTTGGATTCAGAGGGGCTAAGGCATTTGAACGCCCCCTCTTAATTTGTGACGTCAGCGCAGATCTAGCGATTTTAAACATTATACTAACGTCTTTGTGAAGCAGTGGTGGTATATGCTACTTGCGTGCAACATCTGCCGCAAGTGCCGCACTTTTAAGACACCAAATTGTTGCTTCCAAATGACGTCGTAGGAACAGCTCAGGTCCCAAAAAGTAAACAAAAGTTAAAGTGTAGGGGAGAGTGGGGTAATTTGGCCGCTTTTTTAGAAAAGGATGTAACTTAAAATCGACAACATATTTCTGCTTTTTCTCAACGCTGACAGGTGTGGCACACATTTTACTTTCTTGGACAGTGAACTTGAAATGATTGAGTAACTACTTATATTGAAATTGTGGCGTATTACAAAGGTCTGCAAAGCGGCCAAATTGCCCCACTAGCAGGGTTATTTGGCCGGGGGTGTGGGGCAATTTGGCCGGTGTTAGTTTGAACTTTGAGGTCATGATTTTTGTTATAGGCGAGTCAGCTTCACATTCAGCAATGACGCGTGTCCTACGACGCATTTGAAGCATTTTGAAGGTTGACTCAGCCGTCACAGGGGTCGAAAATAGTCAAAATAGCGGCTCTATGATGCGATGACAGTTTTTTACGAATAACTTTTGAAGTAATCAAGCTAGGCCAAAACTAAAAAAACCATCGTAATTCTCTCGTCATTCCGCGTCGAAACATGTATGTGTTGACCTCGAGAGGTCAAGGTCAAAGGTTGGCTTCAGGTCACGTTACCTCAGGTTGCTTGACCTCAAGGTTACGTGAGTTCAAGGTCATCATGTATATCATTCGATGCGCCTTGACGAGCTGAACACAATGAGACCATTTGCGCGGCTGTATCTTTTTTCTGTAAGTATTTATTAGCAAAAAAGCGTTAGGTAACCTTTGATGACGTCACAAGCCCTTACAGCTGTCCAATAGGAAATATGGCATCAAGGTATAGTCAAAGCTGGTCATGAATTATGTCCTTTATGGTATAATTGACCATGACAACTCGGCCGTCCCAGCATAGTGACTCTGAGCGCACCGGCCAAGTTGCCCCGCTAGTCCCGGCCAAATAATCGGCCCACATTGCCATTCTGAAATTTTTTGTCTATAAAGTCGTCATGGCTGTACAGAACTAGATGAAATTGCTCTTGGAACCGCTGAACACCCTCAAAAATGGCGCTATGATGTTGGAATTCGTTTACAGCCCAAATATGTACTTCATGTTATACAAATTTTTAAACGGAAGTAAAAGTTACCATTTTCTAACGTTATTCACCTTTCATTAATTTTGAATAAAACTAAGAGGGGGAAAGTTGACATTTGTTCTCGAGTTAGTTCTGCCGATGACAAATGAATAGAGACTAAAGTTATTTCATTCACTTTTATCAGCTTTCGTACAGGTGGGGGCGGCCAATTTACACCACCGGCCAAATTACCCCACTCTCCCCTAATACGTTGAAAATCGGTCGATATTTTTCGGTGAAATTTGAAAGATATTCGTTTTTTGCTCTTTCTAAACCGTGCGACATCCCTGTTACGCCAATTCATTAACTTTTTTGAAGGTGGGAGGCTCCCTTTAACGTACTGATGTAGTTTACCTGTAGATACCCCAGAAAAGGCTGTAAGTACTAGAAGTTGGCTGGGAGGTTGGTATGACCTGGCTTGACCTGGTACGTATCGAAAGCTACAATTTCAAAGCTACCCACACGTTATGAAAACCCTTCGTGAAACATTTGTGTGGAACATCTTGAACGATAACCGGCCGCAATGGGACGTGTTTCAAATTTCGGTGACGACTTGAAATTGAATCTGTATTTGGACAGTCCGCTGTTGGTTCAAGTCACCTGTTGAGACGTGTTTCCCAGCAGCCGCTGTGGCAGTTCCTGAACCGTCTGTGTGTTTACAAACACCGCACGATCAGACAATCATGCGTTTGTGAGCGCACGGCATGGTACATACCAGAGCGGCGGGCAGCCGGCGACGCTAAACGACACAGTACCCAGCCGCACCGGGCAATAAATCTCCGACAGGTTATGAGAAAGCCCTAAAGCAGAAGCTAACCGACCCTGTCGCTGAACGTAAAGAAAAATGACGACGGAATTCGCCATTGTGCCAAGCCGAGGCTACCATAAAATTGGTGGCCGACCGGACCAAGTGACGTCAGCATAAATCAGGCGAGCCATTCGGCGCTGGTGCACCGGAAAAGGAAGTGTGCATATGGCAAAATCGGTGGGCTGACATCGTCATAGACTACTCCATATCAGTAATACAGAAGCCTATGACATCGTTCATCCGTCCGTTCAAGATGATCGTTTCATTCGCTGTTAAGTTGTTAGGCGCACGTTGTGCCAAAGTGCGAGCTTGTGCCTGCAAAGCGATGTAAATTGATATCTATGTACCGTTGAAAACCGCCAAAACGTTGGTAAATACACAAAGGGGAATGGGGATCGAGAGTGATAGGCAGGTGAAACGAAATGTTACAAAGAAAAAGTGGTCAAGCTTCCCGTGCTAGACTAAACACAAACTGATTTGACCAACAACGAGAAGCCAATTTAAGCAAATACGTTTGACGACTGGACAATAGGCATAAAACACAGATAACTCGATAAGCCATGTACATTTTCATTCTAAGTATGTCATTCCATAGTTCTCAACCAGAGGTGCTAATGTTGCCGATTATGCTGCGTTCTACGCACAGCTCATCTCTCATTCACCTGGTCGGTTAGTTGACGTACTGCATGCACCAAAGCCAGGCTGATATCATGTATCTAATTTCCGGTCGCGGTGGGCGGTACAGCCACGCCTTATCAAACCCTTCCCAATTCCACAGCACCAAAGACGGTTGGCATTCACTCACTGGCAGAGAGTGTTCCCACTGATTAGAGAGAGCACGCAACTGTAAGGGATTAATTTCCGCAACACTCGCGTCAACCAACACACATCAGGGGTGGAAATCAGTGCCGAATCGCCACTGCACACAGCACGGGTGGGAGTCAGTGCCGAATCAACGCTGCAGGCCGACACCCGCGGGACCGACCACGGCCGGAAACCAACCCCGTCTCAATCTCCGGCAAACATGTATATACTGTCGGCGAGAGTTTTACAAACACAAAATATTTATGGAAATTGTGCATTATGTATGCCATCGTCGCGAATGCAATGTAAGGCATCTTGTGACCAAAAGTCAAAGCCCAATAAATCAGCATCGCCGTAGCGAAATGTGACACACCTGTCAAGAGGTATACTGAACCTGTGCCGAGCATCAAGGGTCACGATTTTCCGGAGACGGTGAAAACTTAAGGAATGTAATAAAATGCTGCAAAAATAAGCAACGAAAACAAGAGCAAGTTTGCAAAAGCTAATGTTTGCGAAGGTGAATAGATGTACCTGCTGAGGAGGCCCTGGGCGCTAGATGTACGAACTCTTCAAGTTTAGAGAACAGGCAGCATCTGCTGTTTTCGAAGTTTGGCGGATCTTTATCTTTATCAAGCGCAGCTTTGAAAACATAAACACGAAACCCCCGGTACTACATATACAATAAGATAATTAACCTCCACTTTCAAGCATTTCGTTCCAGCCCGTTGAATGCGGTGGGCCAGAAGTTAGTCGAACAGGTGCAGCATCACGCCCCCGCTTTGCTCCCCGGTTAGCGGATCCGGTACCTCACCTGCGCAGTGAGGCTGAATAAGCTGAAAGTACCGTCCCCACAGCACGTTTTGGAGATATGGCAGTGGTGTTTAGCATTATTTTTAATTGTTTTCATTGTTCAGTCGTTTTGGTTGGAATAAGGACGACCTGTTCACACCAGCCAACAAATGAACATACCAAAGGATGAACATAAAAATGAACAAAAACGACTCAAGATAAAGGCCACCGCATGACTATAAAAATCGTCATGGCGTGAATCAGTCGCTTCTTTTTCATCTCCTACTCTTCCTTTTTCCCACTATCAAACCTCCCTCCACTCTCCGGGACTCACGAATCTCTCATCCAGGTCGAGTAGCAGGCTGTCGCGCTGGCCGGCGCTGAGCAGGTGCTCGTGCAGCCGCGGGGTGCCACAGCACAGCACCCGGCGCACCCCGGCCGCACCCAGCACCCCGTCCAGGACGGTCACAGTGTCCGGTGAGAACAGGTACTGCGCCGACGACTTGTTACAGGCGCGGGGACGCAGCAGCTGCCGAAGACAGGATGGCAGTGGTGGTCAGTGATTGTAGATAACCACAGGGAGGGGATAGACTAGGGGGGGGGGGCGGCAGCAGATAGTGGCAATGGGAGGAAGCGTGAGTGAATCTCGATTCATCACCACGGTAGGCATAGAAGTACATAATTAGCCAGTGGCAGTGAGCGATCCGTGCAGCTTTCGCATACAATCGTCGGGACATTTCTCGGACTTGAACTGAACCGGAATAAATGGATGGATAAAACAAGGACTGTTATGCAAAGGATAGCATTCGAGTAGAATAATTGGCGTGAAATTGGCCAAACTACGAGCATTCTCTATCGGAAAATACACAAAGACGCACAGTTTCCAAGACAATGGGACGGCCCTGTTCAGGATATTGCACCGAAGGCACAGATCCAACCATAGACTACTCTATAAGTCATTATGGATACGAATCCGGAAACAAACGACAGGCGAGAAAGATCAAGAACAGCTGCTGTGTCAGCCTGGCTAAGTAAGGCGCAGCGACTGTCCGACAGATATAACTGCCCGGCCGGAGCTGCTGCCGGGATCTGAGGGTTTGTTCATACGGCGCCGTACCTGCGTCGGACGCCGGGCGCTCTCCGTGTCGGCTGGCCGAGTCGGGTGGCTCCTGTGCTCCGCCGCCGCCGAGGCCGGCACCAGGGCGGTACAGGTCAGGCAGTACTGTGCGCCGCCCCCGCTCAGGATGGTCCGCGCCCTGCCGCGCGCCAGAGGTCGTCAGTCCGAGCTGCCCAGCGCGGCATACCGCCCTCGCGTGCAGCGCTCTCACCAGCCACACAAGGGTAGGGTATTTTTGTATTTAACAATAATAAGGCCCCTAGCAAGGATGCATGTGGGAGCTGGCAAATATAGGTGGTATTGTATTAGCGCCGTACTGAGAAGAGGTGCGACTCGCATGATTCCGCTGTGCAAATATTACACCGCAGAAAATAGATGCACACTGGAAACCACAGTGATATGTAATGAGCCTGTGGCCTGAAAGGAGGGTATCTCCTTACATGTCAGAAATGAGTAGGACATTTAACATGGACATATGAGCAAGCAAATACGCATAATAAACGGATTTAGCATGGAGCATCAGCCACAAATCCGCTTACAGTGAGCGCTTACTTTGTTCCTGTATCTGATATAATTATATCGCGGTTCCGAATTGAAACGGCAAAAGGGCGGATTTTGTTGAATAAAGGTTATACTGGCAGGATGCGCGCTAACTTGGTTTTCCTGAGAAATTTAATCTAGAATAACAGTATCACATCGTACCATACCGGATACATAGCAATGCCTACAGACCAGCTTGATATGTGGACTCCATAGAACTTATAGGTTAAGGTATCCATTCGTGATCAATGATCAGCACTGATAATAAAATACCCCGAAACTGCAAACACCGTATCAAATCAAGTCCTCCGTATGGCGGATAAGACGCGTGTCTCGGCGGCAGCGCGCTGGCGGCCGGCCGGGGGCGGTGCGCACCTGTCGTATCGCTGCCGGTGGCTGGCGGCGCGCGACTCCCCTGCGGCTCGCTGACGCCACTGGCGCACCTTCTCCGCTGGCAGACGCTCGTCCCGCCACAGGAAGAAGGCGCACTGCTTGCGGTCGCGGCACGCGGCGCACGCGTAAAACTGGCGGCCCGCCTTCGAGCCACAGTCGTCCGCCTTCTCGAAAAGCAGCATCGGTCCTGGGCAGGGACAAAACAGAGCTTTTTTCAGATGACAGTGCAAAACCAGAACTTCAAAGGAGGCCAGCTTCACAACTACCGAAACATGTTGAGGTTAGGCTAGTAAACAGCCATTTAATTTGATTGATTGTAAACTGCTTTTCCACAACGTTGCCGAAACGGCTCCAGCAATGAACTGAACACTTCTGACACGCTTCCCTGATCCACGGAGTGCCAAATTATAGAATGCGAGTGGCTATATTTATCATGCAGTATACATACGAGTCAGTAGCGGCGGAACACCTTCAATTAATGGGAGGGGGGGGGGGGCGGGGCACTGCCGACTTTTGGTCCCATTCTTTCCATGCAACGCCCATAGGGCTAATGTTAAAATGCCAAAATCAAAGGAGGGCAGGTGCCCCGTTGCCCCCCCCCCGTTCCGCCGCCTTTGATACGAGTAACTAGCTTATAATGTCCAGCATGCTGCTACAGAAAGTTCTACATACGGGTTGCACTGCAGGGGATGTTCGGCGAGCAATTACAGAAAGTTCCACATAAGGGCTGCACTGGTGCGGAGGGGGGGGATCGGCGCCATTGCAGTTAGTTCCACATCAGGGCTGCACTGTACATGGGCCTGTACGGGGATGGTCGGCGCCCGACATCCCATCGGAATCCGGGCTATTCAATACCTGTTCAAACAAGGCCGCGCCCGCGTCAACCGCTCTGATTGGCAATGTCAATCGGAGACCCGATTTACGGTAAACCGTTACCACGCCGTTACCGAATCGGTATTGCCATTTCCACTGATTTATTCTATTAATCCCAACTAATGTTCAATGTTTGGGAATCGGTAAAAGGTATTTTTCCGTCAATTTCTCAAGCTTTCACTCGGGAATTTTGTCACCCCCCCCCCAAAAAAAACATTCTTCCTTTTCCTTTGTTTTAATTGGTATTTTGTTTGGTTTCCGTCCATCAAAAAAAAAAATGTAATCACTAGATCTGACGCTGCATTTCTGGGGGAGCACGTCACCGGCAATGAGCCCGGGGCAGACGGGGCCCTCTCAGTACGCCGCGGTGCACGTCGGCTGATTCTCGATGTGTGATATTATCACCAATGTCAGGTCAGCCGAGTGCACCAGGGGGCAGAAGACGTGTTTATTTCTTCGAAGACCACTCATGAGTCGCGCTGCAAAATTAATAACCTGATGCAGGCGCAATCGGCGAGAACTGTGAACGTCAATCCAGACAGGTAGGGGAGAGTGGGGCAAAGCGGCCACCCGGGGCAAAGCGGCCATCCATCGTTTTAGCCCTCCACAGCTGGCGTCAGTTCCAATTTATGATTTCCAATTATACTTCTCTTTGCGGTCGTTCGAATGAGCCAGACCGGGGTTTCAGGCCCATCGCCATTGTTCTGTGAAACACGGAAAAGCATTTCTTGCCAGGTTACCAATTATGTTTACAATTTTTAAATGTTATTTTATTCCATAACCGTTTGGAATTTTTATAAGCGTTTTTGTCCATGCATTGCGTGGTTATCGTACATGCCTTCTACCAATTTTAATGCTTTTTACCCCACTAATAGCTGAGCTGGAATATTTTTGTCTCGGACGGTATGCGCGGGGCAAAGTGGCCGGGGCAAAGTGGCCAGCCCCCAATTGGTCATAAGTTGTTTCCATCTGGATAAAAACATTATTTATATTCAAATGTGTCGTCATGCATTCATCTTGGCCACTTTTCGGTTACATGAGTTACCAAATTATGCAATTAAATGTTTTTCCAAGAAAATTCTTTCTTTGTTTAGCAATAGGTGGGAAGATAACAAAGTAAACATCCATCTTCCCTTAAACATTGTCACCATCAAATACCCTAGTCGTGCATGAGGCAACTATTCTGTTTCTCATATCGGGACTTGAGAAGTCGCCAGTGGCCGCTTTGCCTCAGGGATGGGGCAAAGTGGCCAATATGCTATAGGTTTAAAGTTTTGTCAATATCTCCCATATGTGAACGCCTTTGGAAATGAAACGCAGTTGGAATAAAAGACAATTTAATAGGGATCACATTGGTATAGAAAGAATCTTTCCAAGTTTAAAAATCAAGCGTCGGCATCGTTAGAAACGTTAGGGTGGCCGCTTTGCCCCACTCTCCCCTACGCATTAGTTGAGTGGAGGAAAGACATGAGCTCGGACGAAGATGATGAAAATTTCCGGTGATATGTGAGGGGGATTTGCGCATGGGATTACCTGCAGTGATCACAGCGTAGGATCTATGATGGTTATATAACATGTTTCTGCCTCCCAGCTCAAAACTTCAATGGTCAATATTTCAGTACGCTCGGGGTCAGGGTCTATTAAAATTTAAAGCCTGGGGACATGAAAATAGTAAACTCTATTGTGCAGGAGTGCGGTTAAATCGTGATAAATTTCCGACAGCCCTGCTCCGGCTGAATGCTCCGGCCCCGGCACCGGCTCCGGAACTGTTCCAGCGGCTCCGGCTCCGGGCAGTAGCGGCTCCGGCCCCAGGTAAAACGTAACGGCGCCGGCGGGACCCACTATAGGTACGGCTCATCGCCCTAATCCATAGTGACAACATGGAGTCTGAAAGACAAACATTGGCTCTGCCTTGCAAAGGCAACATTCTGAGCCACCAGCGCATTTTCGAATATAAATTGAGCTATTTGAATGGAGAGGATGAGGCCACGCTGAGCGGAGCCACGGCTAAGCAGAGCTTGTTAGGCACCCTTACCGTCCGACCAGCCCATCTTGAGTTGAATCACGAGACTTTCGAGGCCAAACTTGGCATGTCGATCAAAGCCGAACACGGGTCATATTAGTTATTACTCAACCGAATAAAATTCAATGCCAGGCGCCGGAACGACTCGAGCCAGTGTCCTCACTATCGGGAGAGTACTGGTACTGGCACCTGCCGCCTATCTTCCTTTCATCCACAACTGCCGATAGTGCAGGCATTTTGGTTACCAGCTTATTGTTACGGAGGGCTGAGCTGAGACCACCTGTTGTGGCGTGCCTGGTGCCGCCCATGGCGCCTCCCTGGTGTGCGCGCTCGGCGCGCCCCTGCCGTGTGACCCGGGGCGGGTCAGCTACCGGCTGCTGGGGGAGACGGGTGGAGCCCGTGAGAGGCAGCTGGACGACTGAGCGCGCGGTTCGCTCCCTCGTGCTTCT
This sequence comes from Amphibalanus amphitrite, assembly GCF_019059575.1. Taxonomy (NCBI): domain Eukaryota; kingdom Metazoa; phylum Arthropoda; class Thecostraca; order Balanomorpha; family Balanidae; genus Amphibalanus; species Amphibalanus amphitrite. The sequence goes on from NW_024882106.1 coordinate 201,312, forward strand.
GGTTTACTCCATCAATGATGGAGCCCTCGCGGGCCCGGGGGAGGGGACGCTTTTTGCCCCCCCCCCCTGACGAATATTTGCGATAGCTCACGAACGCTTAAAGATAGGAGCACGAAACCTTCAGTACCTTTTCCCCATCAATTTTACATCATCTGGAGTAAAACATTGGAACTAAGCCTCTCGATGACGTCACCGGGTCAATTTTTCTAAACCCCTGCACGGCAAACTTTGACATCACAGAAGTAAAGTCACAAACGCTGCTTATAATAGTTTTAGAGATAGATAAAAACTACGAGCATGGTTGTGAACCATATCTATGAGCTAGAAAAAGTAATTTTGGTGACCCGAAGTCAACAACAAACCCGAGCTGGGGTTTTAGTTTTTGCAGATAACTTCAACACAAAGGATCCTAGAACGAAGACAGTGATCCCGACGCATTCTTCGTGTCAAGACGAGTCGAATGACATACATTTTGTTCGGAAACGGTCAGGTTTATGTTGACCTCATGTGACCTTGAATGACCTTGGATGACTGGAAAACCTCGCCATATGATGGGTCTTACAAGTTACATGGTATGCGTAACTGGTCACAAACAGGGGTGGACAATTGTGCCGAGTTGGGGTAGCACGAGCCTTCCCAATTCCACGCCGGCTGCGTCGGCTTGGCTTTGGAGCTGCACCAGACGGCGGAGGTCAAGGTCACCGCTAGGGCGGCCCTCTCCCTCTCCCCCTTTTCCCTCTCCCTCTCCCCCTTAAACGGCCCTCTCCCCCTTTTCCGTTGATATCTCCTAAACGGCTGCAGATATCGCCACCAAACCACAGTGATGTAAATGGGGCTCACGAGTGGCCATAAATACCGAAAAGGCCCAAATTTCAAGTTCACCTAATTGAATAAATCGTAATATGGCCAGTCAGGCAAACATTTGGGGTGTCTGAAAAACATGACTTTCATGTTTTTCTCATAACCGGCCTCGTGTATGATTGTCAGAAGTCGTGACATTTTCTATGCTGTAAAATGACTGTCAGATACTCGCAACTTCAAACGCCGCTAGCGTGCGTCCATTTCATACAAATGACAAAAATTATACATGGCAATGATCCCCAAGGTCTGCTGCTTCTAATGCAGGGTCACAAAAAGCCGTATCTCTTTTGGTTTGGCGTTGATCTAACTATTTGTCATCATGTTGCAATCGCAGTTTTTTACTTAAAAATATTTGCTTTCGTTTCACCTAGAGCAGTTTACACAGTGTGTGCCCGTTAGTGCACCATACCATATAATTCCCTTATCATTTCTGAGCCGCACTGTGAAAAAATGAAGGCGCTAGCACAGGGCTGACCGGCGCTACTAAAGTTTTCGTCCGTTGCGGTCGGGTGCCGCGGCGCGGTGGGCAGCCCGGGCGGCTGCGCCGCGGGCGGGCGGCCTCAGCGGGGGTTCGTCGGTGCATCCCTCTGCTGTTCCTAAACGAAGTGTCCTATCGCCTCGCGACAACAACCAATGGATTGCTCTTGACAAGATCTCGCGAGTGAGCATATTACTTTTGACTTAAGGTCAATATTTGACCTACTTATAGCAGTTCAAAGTTACACGTCTGTCGAAATTGCGATCTGCAGTGAAAATAATCCGCCCCGACCGCGACACCCGACCGCGCCGGACAAAAACTTCAATAGCACCGGTCTGCCCTGTGCTAGCGCCTTAATTCTTTCACAGTGTGACTCAGAAATGGTTAGGGAATGATATGGTATGGTGCACTAACGGGCACACGCCACACACTGTGTTAACTGCTGTAGGCGAAACGAAAGCAAATATTTCATAGTAAAAAACTGCGATTGCAACATGATGACAAATGATAAGATCACCGCCAAACCAAAAAAGATACGCCTTTTTGTGACCCGGCATGAGAAGCAGCAGGCTTAACCCGGCACCGCCTGGGCTATTTCCGTACCCACGACAGCCTGGGGGGGGGGGGGGTCGGATCCGACCCCCCCCCCCCCCCTGTTATCTCGAGAACCAATGGTCGTATCGAGCCCCGCGAGGCGGCGTTCGAAAGGTCTCTACGAGACCTTCCCAAAGCACTCTTAAGATTTTAAGATTGAGGTCAACTTTCGGGTCAAGGTCAGGTCAAATGTCAAATTCTGGGGTTTTGCATGATTAGGCTTACGGACAGCGGAATCGATAGCTGCTGCTCGAAACTCACCAAAAATGACCTCAAAGGCCTAGTGAATGTACCATGTGCGTATAGGGGTCATACTAAGTACGGGTCAAGGTCAGGTCAGGTCACGAAAGGTCACGGTTTTCACTTTCTGCTACATGGGCGTGCGACACATGTTTTATGGCTTATTTTTTTCACGCCGAATCCGATGGTAATGGTTATATGTGACCCCAAGTCACTGCGCTGGTGATAATTGTGCATTAAAAGCATAAAAATCGTTTATACCATGCATAACTAAACGAGGGCCCAGAAAAAAGGTAAATTTTTCAACTTTATATTTTTGACATAAAAACGCACTTTTCTAGACGAGCTTTGTCCCAGGAATCTAGTGGTGCCATTTGTTTTCACATGCGATGTTCAGAAGTGCCTCTAATTCACGAAAATGCTTATGACGTCACCATGCCCTATGCATGTTGGAGCTATTTTTTACAATTTGGGGATAAAAAATCAAGATAGAAAGTTGAAATTTGGGACATCTAATGTTCTAATAGAGCTCTATAGCATATATTCCGGTTTTTTGGAAATTCCCAAAATTTTGGATTTTATTAGCTGTTTTCCAAAAAATATAGTTTTTTGAATTTTTAGGGTAAAAAAACGCATTTTATGGAAAATCCGAGATAGCCATTTTAAAGAACTCGTTAAGCTGCGTCTATTCATGTCCTAAATTTGCAATTTGCTTAAAACCTCGATTTTTGGCGATTTTTTAAACATTTACCATTTTTTGACTGAAAACGCCATGTAGTTACATCACTAAAATCGATATATCTAAAAAAAATTGTTTTTTTTTCTTAAAAATTGCACAGGAGACGTCAAATTGATGGGGGAGAAGGTATGCCAAGTTTCAAGTAGATAGTGTGAGCGGTTCATGAGTTATTCAAGAAAAACGGAGGGGGGGGGGGTCGGATCCGACCCCCCCCCCAGGCGGTCGCGGGTTAAGGGATCATTGCCATGTATAATTTTTGTCATTTGTATGAAATGAACGCACGCTAGCGGCGTTTGAAGTTGCGAGTATCTGACAGTCATTTTACGACATAGAAAATGTCACGACTTCTGACAATCATACACGAGGCCGGCTTTGACAAAAATATGAAAACTATGTGAATTCAGATGCACCAAACATTTCTTTGGTTAGCCATATAGCGAATAACTCGGTTTGGTAAACTTGACTTTTTGGTATTTATGACCACTCGTGAACCCCATTTGCATCACTGTGCAAAATGTCAGGACAACTCCAGACATCAATTTTACACATTGTGACCAAAAACTTTCCAGAGGCTTTGGTAGGTTGGCGACAAATGACGTCAGAGTGACGTCATGCTCTGCCATTTTCGACCCAAAAAATGGTTTCGCCGGAAGAGCTGTCAGGCCTACAGCTTAGAAGATACAGGAAAAAAAGTTTGACATAAAAGTTGTACAATTGACAGTGCTATAAAACTGCTATCTCGGATTTTTGAAACTTTTGGATTTTTACCCCCTAAATCAAAACAGTAATTTTCTGGACAAAATAACAAATACCATTTTTTCGACTTTCGAAAAAAATCATCTATATGACGGTAGCCACCGGCTTCTATTCACATACCAAATTTCAGATTGATAACTCTTTTTTGGCCAAGTTATGGCGAAAATAGGTACTGTTCAAAAATGATGACGTCAAATTTTCCAACTCAGTTTTTAGCAATTCTAGACAACGTGGCGTAAAACAAAGACCACCATTAGACTACCCGTGACGAGCTGCATGAAATCGATACCTACCCATTTTGTGCAAAAATGTCAACTTTAAAATTTGACCTAATTTAACCTGATCTTGACCTGACCTTCACCAGAACATGACCTAAACTGGCCCCAAAGGTTGCCTGACCCACATAATCCCATTTGTCATGTAAAATGGACAATAAAACGTGCATCATACGACACTTTCATATTGTGACCCTCAGTGACCTGACCTCTGTAACCTGACTTGGTATCAGTTACCTCAGATAGCAAAAAGTGTTTGACGAACAAATTTCCATCGATGATTTTCAAGAACATACCTACCAATTTACTCGATTTCACAACACATTTCTTGAAATACCTGTAAACGGTGAAAATGCGACCTTTGACCTGACCTGTGACGTCATCGGTTGAACCGATCCAATGAAATTAGGTCACAAGGTAGTTCCCTGGTGGGGCTATCGAGCACCGTTTGAATTTTGAAAATCGACCGGCGAATTTCCGAGATCTTAGGGGGGGGGGGCGGGTCGCCCCCTTCGGGTGGTAGGATCCGCCGATAGCCCTACGGGGCGCGGGTTAATGAAGTTAGATAGGGGCGGGGGCGAAAAGAGCCCCTCCTCGGGCTGCGGTGATTGTAATTGTCCCACTGGGCCCGGCCAGGTTAATGTGCTAAATGCCTCAAGTATGCGTGTGATACAGCCCCGCCATAATAAGCCATGGACAAAGTGGAGTAAATGCATTTTGTTGCAAGGCAATGACCGATTCCAATTCATTTTCTCTCCAGTTAATGGCGTGTAGTGTGTACCGCTTAAGTACTGAAATCATACTTACTATCCCATAAGAGCACCCCGTAGCTAAGTGCAGTGAGTGCTGGGTGGCTTCTCAACTGGACGGGCTCAGTCCCGGCGACTCACCAGGGTGCGCGCCCAGACCAATGTCTCCCCTGATCCTATCATCCTTCTGGCTCTGAAATGGTCTCATCAGACCAAAAGAGCCAAACCCAACAAAACAAAAACAAATACAGTTCAACAACTTACTGTCTCTGGGGCATAATAATTATCAACCTTTGTTGTTACTTAGTACTTACCATGTGGGCACTCAGGAACCTTGTTATCAAAAGAAGCACTAGGCACAAGGCCAACGAAATTTACACCCATTATAACCTTCTTCAGTTACTGTACAAAAATAATGATTACCATAAGGAGGTGTTTATAATCCTCACTTGAGGTAAGATAAGCTGGAATATAAGAGCAAGGTCAAACATTATTGAAAAAACATGACACTCCAAAGTACTAAGTGCCGGTAGGCAGTATAGGAAGCAATGCAGGCAGGCAGGTAATTAGTTTGTAATAACAATCTGCCGTGTAAAGGCAAAAAAGATAACATCCGGTCCGAGGTCATTACATCAGGCCAGAGGTCACCCATGCCCAAACGTAATCTTTTTTGCTTTTGAACAGCAGCATTAACTCGCGCCCCACTGGGGGAGGGGGAAGCTCATGCATAGCCCCCCCCCCCCGTCTTTCTGCATAACTTCTAAACCGCTAGACGCATCGACGCGAAAATTTCAGTACCTTTGGCTGCATCACTTTGACATCCTGTGTCAGAATATGAGCTTCGTAGCTACCATAGATCGGCCGAAAATGACGTCAGAGTGACGTCATGTTCGGCCGATTTCGACGCAAAACATTGAACTACGGCAATTGCTCTCAAGACCTCATTTTTTTAGTTAGATCCAATTTCTTTGTATGAGAGGACTCAGAATGTATTGTGCTATCAAACTGTTATCTCGGATTTTCAAAATTTTGAAATGTTGAAAATTATATGCATTAAATTTCAAAATATGTATTTTTATCTTTCTTTCAAAAAGTTTTTGGCTTTTCGAAGATGGCAGAATAGGTATATGTGATAGAAAACAAACCCTTGATCTACTCAAGCAAGTTGTAGCCAGATATCTTCATAAATAGCCAAGTTATATATGCATTATGGCAAAAATTTTGCTACTATTATAAGTTTTCAAATCCATTTTTTTCAGTACGTATTTGATATCGTACAGCAATAGGAATAGCACCATTGTGTTTCTGAGCTCAAACTGCATCTGACAGATGCAGTTTTAGCTGACCATGACCAATGACCAATGCTATAAGATTTCCGTGACCTGTGATGACCTGACCCTGACCTGAAAATCAATGTACAAGTTTGAAGTTGGGTAGGTAGTAGGTACCATCAGAGTGCCTAAAGCATCTTATTCACGAGTGTATAAACTAAAAATGAGCCTGCTCTGACTTGTAAGCCGGCGGCCAGAGCCCAAAATGTAAACAAGCCAGCCATCGATAACTTTTACTTTGACCTGACCTGTGATGTCATCGGTGACCATGAGGTCAATGAAATTAGGTTTTGCTCAACAGCTTTTCAGGGGCTATCAGACACCATTGGAATTTTGACAACTGGCCCGGTAGTTTCGGAGTTAGGAGGGGGGCCAAAAACAGCCCCCCACAGTGGGGCGCATTACACTATGCAACAGTCATTTTGTTCCTGAGTAACGACCGATTTTTTTGGACTCATTGGGTCCCATTATAACCGAAATGGGCATTTGTTTTGAACTGAAAATGCTTTTCCGGTTTTCAGAGACGATTTTCGATTTTTGGCCCCGAAATTCGGTTTTTGGCCCACTGTGTCCGGTGTAATTGAGTAATCGACTCGTGGTAACTTTCATCGTCCTTCCTATGCCACAAGCTTTCGAATGATATCCGGTTTTGCATATTTGCGTGTAAAAATAACGTCATAAATCTATGTTAAAGTAAGAAAATTTGAAATTTTGTAAAAATTTGACATTTTTTCGATTTCATTTCAAAATAGAGAAAAAAACTAAAGGCCCTATCCAAATTCTGAGCCCAGTTCCTTGAAGAGCATTCAATTTCCGTTCGGAAGGTACTATTTTAGTGCATTTTATCGGTTTACTGTGGCGTCCAGATTGAGTCACTTGAAAAACGGGCCCCCAACAGATCAAGATTCTGAGCGACAGGACTGCTCAAAAGTAAGTTCCTGCGTGTGACCCGAGGTCACAAGGGGTCAACAAAATGACCTCAGTTGACCCCTCGTTGATCCTATGGCGTTAACATACGTTATCAGGTTAATGCTATGTGATATGACTTAGGATATGTGTTTAGGTTAACTCAATCTGGACGCCACAGGAATCCGATAAAATGCACTAAAAAGGTACCTTCCGAACGGAAATTGAATGCTCTTCAAGGAACTGGGCTCAGAATTTGGATGGGGCCTTTAGTTTTTCCTCTATTTTGAAATGAAATCGAAAAAAATGTCAAATTTTTACAAAATTTCAACATTTTCTTACTTTAACATAGATTTATGACGTTATTTTTGCACGCAAATATGCAAAACCAGATATCATTCGAAAGCTTGTGGCATAGGAAAGGCGATGAAAGTTACCGCGAGTCGATTACTCAATTACATCGGACACGGTGGGCCAAAAACCGAATTTCGGGGCCAAAAATCGAAAATCATCTCTGAAAACCGGAAAAGCATTTTCAGATCAAAACTAATGCCCATTTCGGTTATAATAGGACCCAATGAATAAGAAAAATTCGGTCGCTTTCCAGGAACAGAAAATTTTTCATTTTTTGTTGCATAGTGTTATACTCAGACTCCAGCCTCCAGGGCACTCACTACTCTCTTAGCAGAAATCGCCCTTGCTGCCATAACTACATCTCACGTGCGCTGCAATTGTCCTTTCACAGTCAAATATGCAACAAAACATAGGTAATCTAACCTGACCTAACCCTACCTACAGCCTACCAGCCTACAGCAAACTAGCCTTGAGCCTGCCAAGGCCATACAAACATAACCTACAACCAACAATTTTGGCTGTTGCGTATTTGCAGCAACTGCGCCACAATGGACAATCAGACCTTTTCTGAACAAATACCAAAATACCCACCTTGCCATTAACCACAAATGGCAAAGAATTGTTAAGGAGAAAAGGGAGAATTTCACACCTTTCAGTTCATTATATATTGATGGTCTGGTCCTGTTAATTGCTTCATAGTTCCAATTGTCAATCTCTGGTAGGAATCGGTTTCCACACAAATTGCAGAACAAGAAGTCCTTAGTCATATTCAAGCTCACAACAACAAACTTGTTCATGTTGGTATACTTGTGCAATTGCATACTTCTCTAGTCTTGGTGTTGATTGTTGAATATAACGTTCACTGTAGTGTTAAGGCTGAAACAGACTCTTTCCGCATAAAGGAAATCGCATGCGAGAGCCTATTCAAATACATTATAATTCTTCTCGCGACAATCGCTTGCGGCAGGTGCATGCGATTGATGCGAGCGTGCTTCCATGTATTTGAATAGGTTTTCGTATGCAATTTCCTGACTGCAGAAAGAGTCTGTTTCAGGCTTAAGTGCATCTCTAACATTTGTAACAGATGCCTCCCACATAAAATAGCAGTGAACAAACTTAACTTGAACTGAAATTATAGCAATAATGTGAAGAAACTAATATTATGATGTTAGAAAATGACCTTATGCTAATGATACAATGAAATGGTATTAAAATAAGTCCAAAAACATTATGTTCTTCCTATAATACTTTTTGAACTTATTTTAATATCATTTTATTGTATCATGAGCATAAGGTCATTTTCTAACATCATAATATTCATAATTATGCTCAAACTAGCCATAGCTCTCACCTCCAATGAATAAACGGGGGCGAGGGTTAAGCACCACATCCAGTGGACCAAGGTGCTAACCGGAACTCTCACGCTGTTCCAAGCGGTCAGGTAGCGGCAATGCCACGTGCATTGCCCGGGAATCGAACCCGGATGGCCGGCAATGAATAAACGAATATCAATATTCGCTTTCAGTGAAATTCACAAACGTCGCACTTGCGCCAGGTCTGCAATCTCACATTGCTACCATATTGACGTTTTCTTGTTTTCCCTTCCCGATCGGCGCTGTGGCTTTTTTTTTAACCCGCGTGTTTGAACACCCCGACCCCCTTGCGGTTTTTGGCACACCTTTTCACAGGGACATGCCTTTTATATCCCGATAGCATGCCTTTTCTATCCCGATGACCTTCAAGGTAGGGTAAGGTAAGGTAAGGTAAGGGACGGCGCCACAGGGGGGGGGGGGGGGCTGCCACCCCCCAACTCTGAAAAATGGGACCCTTTTTCAGAGAGGCTATGGACGGAAATAACGGAATGCTCTCTGACTGTGCAGAAAGAAGCAGGGGCGGCGCCACTGGTTTTCGATGGGGGGGCCATAGGCAGCGGAACGGGGAGGGCACCGGGGCACCGTGCCCCCCTTTGATTTTGGCATTTTAACCCTCGCCGGCACAGGCCATTTTGCGTCCTTCGACGGGGTTGGTACGACCCCCCTGTCCCCCCCCTCGCGTTTGGCCCCTGATCGAGCTAGAGCTTCGCGGAAAAACGAGCGTGCTGCCCGTCACGAGAGGAAGCCGATGATACCCAATTTTAAGGTCCTAGGTCATCGAGTGACCTTCCAGGTCAGGTCAATGACCCGAAAACCAGGAAAATCGGGACCTGTTAGAAAGTCGTAAAGTGTGGCTGCTATGCGGTTTTCCGGGGTGCTGATCACGAATATCGTGTTAGTTTTGATCAGAGATGATGTCTTTAAGCATTTAGACCAGGTCGGGTCAGGTCAGGTCAGGTCAACCGGTAGGGGTTGTGACGGGTATTCGTAATACGTGTCAACCGCCTCTGACAGCTTCGTAACATGTTACGAAGGCACCAAAACTACTTCGTAAATGTTCAAATGGTTGCTAAATTCGAACTCAGCCCCAAAAACTAGCCTAGAAACATGTAAAACTCGAAAAAATGAACCGAGGTCACCCGAGGTCACCAAAGGTCAATGACCTGACCTGACCTTCACATGACCTTGACACCCACCCTAATGTATGGGAACAATATCAAATCACATGTTTGAGCGTTTGAAACCACGAAAAGCTTGCAAACGCGCGGCTAATGCGAGCCGACATACGCCGAATCGCGATTGCCGATTCCGGCCAAACATGGTCTCGGAAAAGAGGTCACAGGTCAAAGGTCATTTGGGTCAGGGTCATGAAATTTTCAAGGTAGGTGTGAAATTGATCAATGCGAGGGCACTGAAAGTTTCTTTGCGATCGACCGCTTTTTATGCGAGTTATTCGCGAAAAACCTTAGGGGGTTGCATCACCCCCCCCCCCTGTGCCGGCGAGGGTTAACATTAGTCCTATGGGGGTTGCATGGAAAGAATGGGACCAAAAGTCGGCAGTGCCCCCTCCCCTTTAATTGAAGTTGTTCCGCCGCTACTGGGGAGGGGGACGGATTGACTGACCAAAAACTCAAAAGTAGATACCGAGCATGCATGGAAAAAAGAGGCACGTAACGCCGCGAAACTTGTAAAGCCCAAAACGCATCGAATGGTGCATCCCGTTTCCAAAACTATCCTAGCATTGCCTGGTGAGTGCCTACCGCAAGTCAATCGCCCAAGCGGTTGCGGAGATCGGTAAAAGCCTCTTAAAAGCGCTAATTCCGCAAAACAGCTTGAACGCCCTTGAATGTTCAGTGTTCACGTTGCATGTGCCACGTGAACATCGCAGAGTAAATCGTTGTCTACGAAGGCCGAAAGTCGACGTTCAAACAAGAACGCAACATGGATCCATAACATGTGGGTAGGTAAGAGGCACGTGCCACGACGGTCACCTAAATGCATCCAGAATAGTCAACCACAGGGTAGAAGGAATGTGGCTACCCAACAAAAAAGACCGCATATCAACCGGTCGAAAAGGCCCCTAGCCCGATTTCGAACCTTTCAGAGCCGGCCCGGATTAGGGTTAATTAGAAGCAATCAGGAAAAACTGGAGGGGGCTAATTTTGCCCCCCCCCCCCCGCCAGCAGGCCACGGGTTAACCCTATTAGTGGCAGGCTCCTGGCTACCCCATATTAGTGGCGGGGGGGGGGGCTGTTTACGACCCCCCCTTGATATCTCGAGATCTAACCGGCCGATTTTCAAAATTCAAACGGCATTCGATTTGGCTCAACGAGATCTACATTTCTAAAAAAAATTAAAAATGTCAATAGGGGGGTAGAGGGGGGTAAAAACGGGCAAATTGCAGATACATTTTAGACTGTTTATCACGGCCAGGTTTCTGAACCAATCTTAACGCAACTTTTGCCGATCGATAGAGAATGAACCAGGAATTCACATGGATCCTAAAAATATGCATTTTCAAAAATCATAGGCGGATACAGATCATTGAGATTGGGGGTACACAAAAAGTATAGTAAATAAGGTTTTTGTTGGTACTGTTTCTAAAAAGGGTGGCAATGGTCTTGTTATGCTACAATTTTCTTATGAGAGAACGACTAAAATTGTATTGGTCATGCATAGGCGGTGTCAGGGCACCTATGTTGGGAGGTAAAAAATAACCCCCCTTTTTGGACGCCTGGATCCGCCTATTATAGCAAAAACGTGTCAAAAGAGGATGCACAATAACTTTGTATATGTTATCACATGATACCTTTCATTCACTGTTCGTAAAACTGGTGCAGCATCGTGATCTTCGCCCAAATGACTCGCTTCACGAATAGGACCCCCAATTCCCAGTGCTCTGGAGCCGCCCCTGGTAAAGTTATGAACTTGAAATTTTCAGGGAATGTGCCCAATTTAGTTTTAGGAAAAGTCAGAAAATTTCAGCATCGTAGCTTCAGCGGTTTCGGAGATATTCCCGAAAAACCTGAGGGGTGGATAAAAACAACCCCCCCTGCCACTAATAGGGTTAAGGTCCAATTATAACTCATTAGGATATAACAATTATAGCTAGTTCATTAAACGCAACTCGACGAGAGCAATGTTTTGAGTCCGGCCAAGCCGCTGACATGCTCCGGTCGGGCCGCTGACACCTGCTCCGGCGGACCCGCTGACACCTGTGTCCGGTCGGGCCGCTGACACCTGTTCCGGTCGACCCGCTGGCATGCTCCGGTCGAGCCGCTGACACCTGCTCCGGGGTCGTGCCGTGGCGGCGACGTCCAGTCCTCGATGGTGTGTCAGCCGAGACGCCGGTGGTCTGAGCCCGCGCGGCCGGTTGGGGTGGCCGTAACTCGACCTGATGAGGGCGGTGTCGTCGGTGGGCGGCCTGAGAACGGCCGTCGGCAGGCCGCGGCCCGCGGCCCGTCGGTACCGTCGGAGCCTGCGTCCTGCAGTCGGCTCAGGTGGGCTCCACTCGGCCGGCCGAGAGCTCCGCCAGTCGACGGCGACGCATCGAGACGGCAGCAGGTGGCGGCGGTCCGTCGGCGCGGAACGCAGGTCAGTCGGCCGCGGCCGCCGCCCGCAGTCCCCCTCCCGAGCTCACCTGATCGCCGAGTGCGTGTGTGACCATAAACACCCGGCTGCTTACTTATAGTATAAAGTCATGGCTGGAAATGCTATTTAATTAAAATCGCTTGCCTTTCGCTCGACAAGAAAGTCGTTTTCAGAAATGTTATTCAGCTTGCCTGTACCTTACAGAACGCATAACCAAAACAAGAATATTGTCCTCTTGCTTTGCTCGTTGGTTGCCTTGTCTGTCCCATTGCTTACTTGTTGAGATAATACCATGTATTAGGACCGCTGGACAATGACTTGCGCTGAACAATTTTTGCTGGCGTACCTAATTATCACATCTTTTATCTTAAGATGTCCTCATGCAGTACGAATACGATGCAGCCTTCCGAATGCGAAAATAAGGAACTGCTAGTAATCACTTTTGATATTTGAACTTTGAAGCATCACTTCGCTTGCTATATTGAACATTTCTGCTGTTTAGTTACTTTATGTGCATTATGGTCGAGTCATTAACCCGCGCCCCACTGGGGGGGGGGGGCTATTTATAGCCCCCCCTCCCGTTTTTCTGCAATAACTTCCAAACCGCTTGACGTATTGACGCCAAACTTTCAGCACCTTCGGCTGCATCAATTTGACACCTTGTGTCAAAATTTGAACTTCGTACCTACCATAGGTCGGCCGGAAATGACGTCAGAGTGACGTCATGTTCGGCCGATTTCGACGCAAAACATTGAACCACGGCAATCGCTCCCAAGAGCTCAGTTTTTAAGCTAGATCCAATTTCTTTGCATGAGCGGACTCAGAATAGACTGCGCTATCAAACTGCTATCTCAGATTTTCGAAATTTTGAAAATTTCGAAAATTTTATATAATAAAATTCAAAATTTATATTTTTACATTTTTTCAAAAACTTTTTGACTTTTCGAAAAAACCGGAATATATGTGATAGAACGCATTATTATGACTAACTCTAGCAAGTTTTAGCTAAATATCTTCAAAAATGGCCAAGTTATACGCATTATTGCAAAAAATTAGCAATTATTAATTTTTCAAATCAATTTTTCAGCACGAATTTGACATCGTACGCCAATATAAATAGCACCATCGTGTTTTTGAGCTCAAACTGCATCCAATAGACACCTTTTTTGTTGAAAAATTTTAACTTCAAAATTTGACCTTTTTTGACCTGAAAGTGACCTGACCTGAGCAAAATTTGACTCAAAATGACCTCGAATGACACAGACGACATCAAATTCGAAATGTTTGGCCTAAATGGACCATAAAACATGTGTCACGTGACCGACGGATGATATAATATTTTCGTGACCTGTGATGACCTGACCTTGACCTGAAAATCAAAGTACAAGTTTGGTACCCTTAGAGTATCTAGAGCATCTGTTCACGAGTGTGTGAACCAAAAATGAGCCTGATCTGACTTGTAAGACGGCGGCCAGAGCCCAAAACGTGAAGAAGCCAAAATGCTAATAATTTTTACTTTGACCTGACCTGTGACGTCATCGGTGACCTCGAGGTCAATGAAATTAGGTTTCGCTCGACAGTTTTTCCGGGGCTATCAGACGCCGTTTGAATTTTGACGATCGGCCCAGTAGTTTCGGAGTTAGGAGGGGGGCTATGAATAGCCCCCCCCCCCAGTAGGGCGTGTTATACGCAGACCCCAGTGGGGCGCGGGTTAACTATAATTAATAATTTTGTTCAGCTATTTGAATTTTGCATTTATACAATAATACAATATTCGATTATGCAATTTGTCATTGTCGAGATACCTACAGTGAGATAATCTTGGCAATTACTCGGCGCATCCATTTAGGATTAGCCTCCGAAACACTGATGCAGAATAACTTCGAAAAATAATAGCCCCTAAAGAGTAAAGAGAGAGGGAGAGAGAGAGAGAGAGAGAGAGAGAGAGAGAGAGAGAGAGAGAGAGAGAGAGAGAGAGAGGAGAGAGAGAGAGAGATGACGAGGGAGTGGAAGGGAGAGACATGATAGACGCGCGCCTGGGATCGTAGGCATGCTCTTTAAAGATGCGAACCTTTGAAGATTTAAAGGCCCACCCACCTGGGGAAAGCTGTAAAACACATTGCCACTTACAGGCTGGCATGGAACGGCCGCCCCTCCCTTCTTTGCAAGACTTTTTTAGACGCATTTCCTTGATTGATCTCCGCACCTTTTAACTGGCTGGCGGGTCTCTGAACGGAGGGAGGGCAGGGCCGCGGAGTATGTGGAGCGCCCCAGACGCGTGGTTTGCGGGGGGGGGGGTCGACACGTGCTCTCCGAGGAATAGGACTATTCGACTCCTCTGATTAAAACACACACACACAGTACACCCGAGGGGGTCTCAGTCTCAGTGAGGCTTTAATCTGGGGAGTGAACAGCGAAACAACGTGTTCGAAAATGCAAACCAGCTGCTTGGTTTTTCTTTGAAGCGTTTCTAGGGAGCGGTTGTCTGAAGTGAATATCCATCAGGGAAAAAATCAAATTGGTTAGCTTGTTGCATGAGTATGGGAAACATTTGCAAATTGACTAGATCTCAGGCAGATTTTTCTGCACTGTCCGATAACTCAGATTTGATGTTCAATAGAAAGATCATAATTCTGACCAATAGTGTTTCAGTTACTAAACACAAATCTCGGGTACCCACGGACTACAAATGGGTACGGTTCTCACGGACTTACGGACAGCTGAAGAGTATCATAGAAAAGACACAAATTCTGCAAAATTCAATTTCAGCGCGGATCGGGCGCACCAGCCCACTATTTCATTTCGCTTGAGCTGCTGGCCTTTGTCATTACTGTGCCGTATATGCCGTCAGCCGGCTGCTCTGAGACTCGTGAGACAGTTGAACGTGACATGGGAGTAGTGGCACACATCGCTTTACCTGACAGAGCCGTCCCTTGCGTCGCTCTGATTCTGCCAACGTGTTCCGAGAGCGAGGCTAGACCCCAACTGCAGTCATTATCTGCAGGCCAGACTCGGCACCGCGTGTGCAACGCTGCACAACCTTTCGCCTTGCGCGCCCTGATTGTTGGCAAAATGGATACATATTAGCGAAAGACCGTCAATATCTCAAATGAAAATTAGATACATTCCATCATCCCTTGAATTATAGCTATCGCACCACGAAGTTCGACATATGCAACTTATTGCTTAGATGAATTAGTCGCAGAAGACAAGGAATAGGACTGTCCCGAGCCCATCTGGTTTCGTGATTAGGGGAGAGGCGGGAGAATTGGGACTTATTTCTCAGGCCATGTTCATTGAGGTCTTATTTGGCAAGTATTGTAGCCAAGCTGCTTTGCGCAGCACCAATAAAAGGTCCACCATTTCTCTGCGTTATGCCATCATAAAATAGCGAGCCTGTGCAATGATGTAGCTATATGTGGACAAAAACAAAAACACTCATTTTCAGGAGAATAGGGACACATGCAAGGAGACAAGGGACAGACACGAAGCTGAATTGGGACATATAAAAATTTGGTATTGGGATGACTCTATCTCAAATTATTTGTCGTGTCTATGTCTATAGGCAATCATTTGATACATTGGAACTTATCTTCACACTATCTGTTTCGTTAAAGGCCGGGATTGTCTTTCACGATGACGATGTTCCAAAAAAATGCACATTTTCCTACCTGAGTAAGACTTTCTGGTCTTCGCTTTGATGTATTTGTGGTTAAGGGTGCAGCTGCAACCCCTTCCAAAACACGATGGTAAAATCACATATTTTTGCACCACTTTACCGTTTTTACCATTTGGTGTCCCTATTCTCCCACAACACCGCCATAACAAATCACTCATTTTTTTGTCATTTATCAGTTACAGAGCATGTTCATACAAACTAGCAATCGAATAAGGACGGTGTTAATCTAACATCGTAACATGTTGAAAGAAAGATAGTTTGTCATATGCAATGCACAGACAACTCAGAATAGCACTCGAAAAAGCAAGTTTTTTGGTGCTCAGCCAGCACAGCCCAAACGACGCCCACAAAAGGGTTGCTGAGGCTTCCCATCGTTGCATGACACATAGAATCAAAAGATAAAGGCAACAATCGTGCAAGGATGCTGCCCATTTTTTAGATATTGGCGCGTCCCTATTCTCCTGCGTCCCAATTCTCCCGCCTCTCCCCTACTGGTAGGTAAAATATATCACAAGGGGTACAAGAAAGCAGCGGCTAGACTCGCACAGGCTGGCGACAGCAGCCAATCCAGGCTCTGCGTGTCGGACTACGTTTCTATACGCGCCAGCTCCTCTCCGCTGAGTGAAGTAGTGCGTGTTTCCGTCAGCGCGACACCTTATCGCGGATTCAGATCCCTTGCGAACTACAAGTTTAAGAAGGAGTGTCGGACTAGCGGCGGGGGACGTCTCCCCTGAGAGAGCAACGCGTTCCAACTTCCGAATCCGAGTCAGGCGAGCGGTCCGAGCTGGACTCAATCCGACGCGTGCCGACCAAAAAAGTCTGTTGGAGCTGGCATGGGACATTTAATATATACATTGTGTTGCAGCGGATGCTTGTGTTACCCAAGCAGAGTCTCACGGCACTTCTGGGCCAGATGATTGACGGTTGATGATGACCATTATTCGTAGGTACTTACATACATTGGATTGAAATGTGGTTGATAATGCTTAGAATATATTTTGTCTATGTTTTGTTGTTATAACTTAGAACCATTGTCTTGCTTGTGAAGTATAATTTTTCCTCATTGCTGTGCTTTTTGAAATTAGTGATCGATTTCTTCACTTGCGAGCCACAATGCGCTGGATTCCGCCTGAATTCAGGCAGGAAAACCCGACTGAATTCTGCCTGTGCTGCTTTCACTAGTACCTATACATTTGCTACATTTATTATACGTAACATGTGTGGAAACTGGAAACTAGAAAGCATGAAACATCACAGGCACGTCTATTGCCTATGACGCTGGCGGCGTGCGCCGCACATGAGACCTTATCTATGCATCCTATGCGTGTCTTATTGTTCAGACAGGCTTTCAAGGAGCCTTTTATCCCGATGACACTCCTGACATTTGGGCTCACGTTGTCACACCGTGCCGAGACGTCTGCTCCAGGGAGTAGCTGGCTGATCCAGGATCGAATTTCAGTGACACGCTTCTAGTTCCTTTACTATTAACTGGAATGTCGATTCTGGATTTATCTGGAGGTAGCGAGGCAAACGAGTTGGCTCTCTTTGAACCCTGGAGTATTCTGGTGTATATGGCTGGAGTCTAGGACACTAAAACAAACGGAAAATCGGAGTAGCTCACGAACTGACACGCGCTGCACAGTGCATAAGGCATAGCGCTACCTACATTATCCCGCGCCCTGGTGGGGTCTGTTTATAACGCGACCTGGTGGGGGGGGGGGCTATTTTTTGCCCCCCCCCCTCGTATCTCCGAAACTACTGGACGGATCCGCAAAATTCAAACGGCGTTCGAAAGGCCTATCAAATTTGTCGAAGGAAACCAAATTTCATTGACCTCGGGGTCACCGATGACGTCACAGGTCAGGTCAAAGATGAAATGTTTCACCGTTCACGGGTCTGCTAGGGAATGCGCTATAACACCGAGGAAAACGCATTTTGTCGATAATCAGCGATAGGGCGTCAGTTGCCTGGTAGATATGTTGCTATTAGAGGTCACTGACAATACCAGGTCAGGTCACAGGTCAGGTCACCAAGGGTCACAGGTCAGGTCACATGAGCCCAACTTTACTAAGGTTGTGTGATGCATGTTTTATGGCCAATTTTTCATTTCCAACTCAATGGTGTTGGTTATAAGACTATCAAGTACGGCTTAGGTCACTTTCTGGTGAAGTTCAGGTCAAGGTCAGGTCAAGGTCAGGCCAAAAAAGGTCAAATTTTAAAGTTGATAGTTTTGCATAAAATGGGTATTGATTCGATGCAACTCGTCACGGGGAGTCTAATGGTGGTCTTTGTTTTGCGCTACGGGGTCTAGAATTGCTAAAAATTGAGTTTGAAAATTTGACGTCATCAATTTTGAACAGTTTTTTCGCTATAACTTCGCCAAAAAAGAGGTATCAATCTCAAATTTGGTATGTAGATGGAAGGCGGTAAGGACTACCACATATATTCCGGTTTTTGCGAAATTCAAAAAACTTTTTGGATTTTTCGATTATTATATCCAAAAAATTTATTTTTTTATTTTTGAGGGTCCAAATCCAAAAATTTCAAAAATCCGAGATAGCAGTTTTGTAGCCCTGTTGATTCTACAGCTTTTATCTTTTATCATTTTTCTGTATTTGCAAAGCTATAGGCCTGACAGCTCTTCCCGCGAAACCCTTTTTTTGGTCGAAAACGGCAGAACATTACGTCACTCTGACGTCATTTCCGGCCAACCTATCATAGTCTTTGGAAAAATTTTTGGTCACAATGTGTAAAATTGATGTCCGGGAGGGTACTGAAAGTTTGGTGATGATCGGCGCAGCGGTTCTGGAGATATATCGAAAAGTCTGGAGGGGGGGGGGGCAAAAAATAGCCCCCCCCCCACCAGGTCGCGGGTTATAACCGTCAAGCCATTGCATTGCCATTGCTCCGTCCCAAGTAATTCATCTATTCCGTACGGGTTCCCTGGGGCCACGCCGGGCTCGCTCAAGGGCCGTATTGTCCATTGGGCCTGTCAATAGCATCCCCATTCCCCAGGGCCGCAGCAACGAGCTACCGGCCCCTCCCCTTCCCTGCTCTCCCTCCCGCCCCCACTGACCAGCGCGCAGTGCCGGCTTGGGCTGGCTGGCGCGGCGGCGAGATACGTGTGCGGCGGTACAGCATACCACGCCAGGCGGCTGAACGATATACGTGCGCTGCGGCACAGCATACCATGCCAGGCGGCAGAACCGCACGCACGACTGAACGGCATATGTGCTCAGCGGCACAACATACCTTTCCAGGCGAAGTGCCACCGCTGTCGAACGCCTCGCCAGCAGTTATCACACCAAACGCATCTGTTCATTTTCATACGATGTTCGTATCTGAATAATTACGGAGTATTGAGTAGCGAACAGTAGTTGGACATACCGGTCAGGCACGGTCGCTAGACGTCCTCAGTCGGGATCCGACCGACGGGTCGGATCTTTCGGGCCGGACCGGCGTTCCCTGAGGTGCTAGGGTGCTCGTGAGTTGGATAGCACGGGTCGAATCATGGTCGTGCCGGCGAGCTGGATCTGGCGCACTTGACCTATGTAGTGCCTCGGAGAATGGATGTGTGGGGTTGGATCTCTTTTGCGCCGGTCGGATCCGTGGGTCTGGATCTATCGGTCTAGTTCTGGCGTTAGCGTCGGTCGGATCTGTGGAACCGGATCCGTTGTTCCCCCGGGTGGGAGCTGTCGGTCTGGATCGCGGGGGGGGGGGGGTCGGATCTGTCGCGCTCCCGGCGAACAATGCCAGGGCCGGCGGTCGGTCGGTCGGTCGGTGTGTCTGGCGGCGGCGGCCGTGCCCGCCGCACCTGGGACGGTCTGTTTGTCGGCAGTACGGCTCGCCAGCGGCCCGCACGCTCCAGATGCAGTGAAACGGCCCCTGACGGCTGCCGCGGCAGCGATACGGGCCCCATTCAGCTCTGGGCCGCTGCAGACTCCCACAGGCACGCCCGGAGAACAGGGCATGTCGGTGTTAGAGTGAGTTTGCGAAATCGGTGGATCCGCGGAGTCCCTAGGGAATCCACGGAGTCCCTAGTGGCTCCGCGGATGAACATCAAGTCCAGTATATTCGCGGATAAACGGGCGGGGATCCGCGGATGAACAAGACTCTTCAGGATAACCGCGAACTCCCTGAAGAGTTGACGAGATCCGCGAACTACCCGGGGAATCCGCGGAGTAACGATTCATTCTAGTGAGTTTGCGAAGTTCCTATGCGTTTCGTGCAGCTATCTTATGACAAGAATGCAAGGCATATTGGATAGATCGTCTGCGACTTAACCCTCACCCGTATTGGTGTTTTCCCAGTTGCTGTTGGAATTCACCGAGTAGGTACCGATTCATTCTAATGAGTTCGTGAATTATTCTTTCATCTCGCTTAGACGTCGCTCGCAAATATTAATATGCAATTAAATAATGGACGGTAAGCCATTTTTGGCGTGGTGAACTTCCGCGACCAGTCTGCTTACTTTTCTCCCAACCATTAATGGAAAGCTGGAAAGGCTACCGCGCATCTGAGCGATCATGTGAATGTATGCAAGTATGTATGCATAACAGTAATGCTCACTCTTCTCCAGGGACGAAGCTTCCCGTACAGTTGGTGGGGCAGTTGCCCCCCCCCCCCCCAACTTGCCCTTTTACCACAGCCGACCTGACTCGACCGGTCAGCACCGCGCCTACAGACGCTCCAGCCCGGCGCCACAGTATCTATTCTGGGGAACATTTGGACTGGAGGGGCAATGGCAATGCTGAACTTCGATACAAGAACCCAACACGTACATATCAACCCGCCTTTGAATATAGTTATTTGACCCAAGTTGACCGTAATTGGCTGAAGCCATTGCGTACTTGCAAACAAACTAATGAAAACTTAATCACGCATTGGCATTAATTGAGGTTGTTGTCTGTTGCGTCTCAAAGGCGATTTAAAAGACAGGATGTCCCCTATGCTATTTGGAATCGACCTGGAATGTCAACCAAATACCAATTGGCCTGGGGCCGTATGGTTTGGGTATTATTGGCTTCTTCTATGTAACCACGGAAAGCAAGCTATTTTTTTTTCCGCGAAAGGTTTAGCTCGATCAGGGGCCGCACGGCAAGGGTTCCAACGGAACCCTCCCCCGCGGACCCCTCCTCCCGCACACGGTAGCGTCCGAGAAAACAATAATACGGGCGAGGGTTAGCCCTCGCCCCGTTGGGGGAGGCAATTTGCCACCCCCCTATGGTTTATCCTGAATGTCAAATTTTTAGTTCCTTCCCGGGCATCAATTTGACATCTTCACACAAAATTTCAAGTCTTACGTCACCTTAGGTCAGGAGTTATTGAGGTCAACCTGAGGTCATGTTCGAGCAAAAATGACCAAAAAACATGAAATCTTGAAACCATCACAAAAGCTACGGTTACCAAGCAATTTCAAAGTTCTTTATGTGGTTGTGTAGAAATAAAACGGCGCTAAAAAACTGTTATCTCAGATTTTTAAAATTGTGGGATTTTAACCCCCCCCCAAAAAAAAACTTAGTCTTTTTTAGGAAAACGCAAAATTATCCCAAAATTTTACGAAAACGGAATATGTATGATAGTCCGTGCACTCTTCTATCTCCATACCAAATTTTAGATCGATATCTCCTTTTTTGGCCAAGCTATGCGAAAAAAACTGTTCAAAATTGATGACGTCAATTTTTTAACTCAATTTTTAGCAATTCTAGACCACGTAGCGCAAAACAAAGACCACCATTAGGCTCCCCGTGACGAGCTGCATCCACGCATTTGTCATGTAAAATGGACCATAAAACATGCATCATATGATATTTTCATATTCTGACCCTCAGTGACCTGACCTGGCATCAGTGACCTCAACTAGCAAAATATGTGTTTAACGAACAATTCCCATCGATGATTTTCAATGACATGCATTTTACTCGATTTTACAACACATTTCTTGAAATGCCTGTAAACGGTGAAAATTCGACATTTGACCTGACCTCACTCGCTTTGACATAGGTCAATGAAATTGGGTCACAAGGTAGTTCTCCGCCGTGGCTACCCAACACTGTTTGCGGCTTGTTGCTATGTTGCGTGGTTCTCGAGATCTTAGGGGGAGGGGGCCAAAATGCCCCCCCCCCCACAACAGGGCGCGTTGCTCCGGCAGACCCCAACGGGGCGCGGGTTAAGTCGCAGATGATCTACCCAATGCATTCTAGTCTAGGTAGCTGCACGAAACGCATAGGAACTTCGCAAACTCACTAGAATGAATCGTTACTCCGCGGATTCCCCGGGTGGTTCGCGGATCTCGTCAACTCTTCAGGGAGTTCGCGGTTATCCTGAAGAGTCTTGTTCATCCGCGGATCCCCGCCCGTTTATCCGCGAATATACTAGACTTGATGTTCATCCGCGGAGCCACTAGGGACTTCGCGGATACCCTAGGAAATCCGCGGATCCACAGATTTCGCAAACTCACTCTAACACCGGCATTGTGGGCCGGCTGGGAAAACACTGTCGGCCGGCTAAAACATCCGTCAGCCCGCTTCTGTGACTGTCTACTGCTGCAAGACTGTAGGTTACAATAATATTTTCCGCCGTTGGAGAGTTGAAAATCTACTAGCGGATGGGGAAATTTAAATGTTCGTTGGATATAGATAACGTTAACTACATACACGATAGCACAAAAAATGCTGTTCTGGTTGAGGAAGACGTGGTTCTTTACGTCTTCACCGTCACGCCAACTACGGAGGCGTTCACAATTTACTTATCCAATATCCAGTGTCTGATGTGAGCTTCCGACGTACTCATAAACTCCGGCCTCACTACTATAGGAGAGCACCTGGGCTTACGTTCTGTTGTGTATCTGTATATCCACGGTGAGATTTGTGACTGTCGCCCGATAACAAGCTAATAAGACAGCAAACATGACAATATTCAAGGGAAATGCTTTATAGCCTAAAATTAGGCCCTATGAATTGCACAGGCTCTAATGAAATTTCGCGCCTGATGGACAGGACTAGGAGTGGATGATGATGAAATGTTGGACGGTGCTGCTCCCGCCCGGAAGTCAGGAATGATTGAGTGCAGAGAATGCTTCATTGCGCGAGGGTGCTCTTGAGAGCCAGCGAGTGCTTTGTGCTCCTCAAACATCCGATATTAGGTATCAAATTATGATGGTTAAAAATTAAAATGATGATGGTGAGAAATCTTTGACTCTCCATATAGTAAAATATTTATTATCGCCGAACGTAAATGACATCAAATATAGACATATCGCATATGACAAATGTTATTTACTTTTCATGTTGGTCTTCTACTACACCTATGCAAAACATGCCTGATTAGGTACCATCATACGCCAGCTTTGCTATAGTGAATGTAACTATTACACATTGCAGCATCACTTGGCCGAATAATCCAGTGAGCCTGAACAGCAGCACTGCTATCGGACGGTATGCTGTCATCCTCTCTGCCCGCCGTCACTGTCACCGTCACCGGTCACCTGTGGCCCCGACTGGCGCCGCTGTCCGGTACTCTCGCATTCTGTCGGATACCGGGGTGTCTGGACAGTGTCTTGTCTGGCGACTGGCATACTTGCTGGACCTTGGCCTTTTAGGGAGAGCACGACGCACAGAGAATGATGCTACTATACGCGTCCATATGCGCACATTACCGTTTCTTTTGTGCGTATGGTTGTCTGTTGCTCTTAGCCTAGCATTGTGCAATGTGCACTGCACTTACAAGAGGTCACGCAAATCATCGGGTCAACTTTCTGTCGATTTCAGGCTTTTGCTAAATGGGTTTGCATTGCATTGCGCACTGTGCACGTGCAATGTGCATTGCGCTCGAACTATAGTTATATGAAAATGAATGCAGAATTGCAGAGTGCCAAAGAGCTCCTGCCGCAGCTTTGTTGGGCCCGTGCTATAAGCAATGGAGTCAACGTAAAAAAAATGTATTTCACTTGGGTGCCTTTCAAAACCTATCTTTCCCATTTCCATGCACATTTTGGCAGTTCCCCTTTTCAGCCGCGCCCGGACAGGCACGTTTTTCTCATCACCGACAAATACTCCGCATATGGTGACAATGACCCTATTCTCATCACATTGCATTTGGACTGCTCATGAAACTCAATAGCGTAATGAACCAGTGGCTGTCGAACGGCGCAATGGTTTGAACACAGGAGAGATCCAAGCGTAGCTAAAATAAACTGAGAACGTGTAACAGTCAACGGACTACTACATTCAGGCGAGCTCACACGCCTAACGAGCGCTCACCAATTCAGAATATTCAAAGACTCTCCCCAGTGGCAGCAGTTGCGCGCCTACCCGTTCCCATCAGCCAATGGCACAGCTCTGCTATCGGGGCGGGGTGCACCTGGTCGGCTGCAGCCCCCTCCCCCTACCCCAGGGGGGGGGGTTGTGACCCGGTGACCTCCCGTCACCATATGTCAGACGGAACCCAATCACGGCGCAGATAGGCGTGTTATTGTGCCTGTATTAGCGGCGCAACATGCGGGTGGCAGCTGACACTGAGCTGACAACACGGAGAGGGTTCGTAGAAAGGTGCAACCGCTGCAACACGCCGGCGTTGACGGCTCCAGTGCCCACGGCAGGCGCAGGACAATAAGGGACTAATTGAGACGCCGTAATAAAACAATCGTTAGCGTAGAAAACAGTTGCGAGACGAGGAAAACCTCCAGCACACATTTGCGCTAGTAGGCACCGATGTGAATATAGCCGCTAGGTGTTGCCGAGAAATACGTCCTTAATACTTTGTTGCTCTGATAACCCGCGCCCCGCTGGGCTATTCAGCCATACGCGCCCTGCTGGGGGGGGGGGGGGGGGCAGATTCTGCCCCCCCCCCTGTCTAACTTCCGAACCGATGGTCGTAGAAAGACGGGGAAAACGGCAATCGAAAGCTCTCAACAAGGCGGATCTTAAGAGCCCAAATTTTTTTGCTTAAGTAGGTCAGAGGTCACGTCAAGGTCAGGTCAAGGGTACAAAATGCAAGTTTCTACAGCATCGGCCTTGCACCG
Organism: Amphibalanus amphitrite; assembly: GCF_019059575.1. Lineage (NCBI taxonomy): Eukaryota > Metazoa > Arthropoda > Thecostraca > Balanomorpha > Balanidae > Amphibalanus > Amphibalanus amphitrite. Next base: position 226,260 of record NW_024882106.1, read on the forward strand.
TAGTTGCCGAAGAATGGACTGAGACTGATTGCCCAAAACGTGTTCTTAGACTACCAAGACAATATTCATTGCACACAATGTCATTCAAAGGTCAAGGTCAAGGTCAGGTCAGGTCAGGTCAGGTCACCAAAAACAAAATATAGAAAAGGGCATGTGCGACACATGTTTTATGGGTCATTTTACTCATGGAATTCAATAGGCACACTCAATAAGTGATATGGGCCACCTCTGGATGAATTTCAGGTCGAGGTCAGGTCAAGGTCAGGTCAAGTGAGGTCAAATTTTGAAGTTGGTTGTTAAGGCCTAAAAAGGTGTCTATCCGATGCAGTTTTTCACGGCGAATCGAATGGTGCTATTTTTGTTTCCGTACGAGGTCTAGAACTTCCAAAAAAATCATTTTTTAAAAAATTTGTGTGTCGTGACGTCATAAAATTTTGAATAACTCCCACATTTTTGAACCGATTCTTCTAAAAATTGGTATGTAGGTGCACATAAACCACTTCTTTGACATATATTCCGGTTTTTTTGATTAACTCAAAATTTTGGATTTTATAAATATTTTCCCAAAAAAGTCAGTTTTTTGGAAAAATTTTGGCCAAAATCCAAAATTTTCAAAAAACCGAGATAGCCATTTGATAGACAAAGTAGAATCACGTATAACCTTTTTTTGTTACGTCTTGATTCCTTTAAAAATGAAGATGTTAGCGGCGTTTGAAATTTTGCCGTTTTTGAGGCGAAAATGGCGAACATGACGTCACTAAAACGTCAATTTCTCAAAAATTTTCCGACGGATTTCGCTCAAATTTTCAGGGAACGTGTCAAATTGATGTATGATAAGGTACTGAAAGTTTGACGTCGCTGGCGTAACGCGTTTAGAAGTTATTGGCGAAAAACGGGAGGGGGGGGGCAGATTCTGCCCCCCCCAGCGGGGCGCGGGTTAATACTGCCCAGGCCAGTCAGGTATGTATGTACACAACTGCCGGTTTATCGGGTGCACACTGCACATATCTCGCCATAAATAATGCTGTGGTCGATGACTCGGGGTGACTGTCTATCATCTCTACATATATTACGTTCTACTTTGGACCTTCTGACCTGGTGCTAACTGTATCTCAGGTAATTATCAAAAGGTAGAATACCTTACTTCGCATCGCCGCTTGAATTATTTCATTGTCAGACCTCCTGTCTCCATTGCTGGTAGTCTCAACTGGTAGCCAGTCACAGAACATTCAAAGAATGCTTTGGCAGCAGTTAAGGATACTGCAGTCTAATAGGACCCGGAGAGCCGATCTCGACCGCATTAGTATGCACATTGGATTGGCGCATTTCTTTCTGATGAACTATTCGGCTCCCCCGCACGATTCTCCCGGCTCGAGGAAATGGCGGCCACCATTCTCCGTAATGCGGCCGTTTGTTCGCGTAAAATGTGCGATAGCGCCCACTCATGGCGCCGCCTTTCCAGTTTGGGGTAATCAGGCGCACAATACGGCCTTTCAGAAGTGGCGTGCAAGTGGTTAGGGTTTCACGGCGACCCCAATGAGCCGGGACATCGGTCAGCCATTGTTATTCTCCGTGGGTACCACCGGACGCAGAGACTGCCTACTGCCTAGTGCCTATGAATCCTGTCCAGACACTATCCGATCGCTGCCTAGTGCCTAGTACATACCTACTTAGTGTCCAATGCACTACTTGTGAATATATGTAGTGACTTCGTGTCGTGGCTACTACAATTTAAGATGTTGTTTAGAAGGGACCGTTTTCTCCTAACACGTTTAGCCCCCACGTGACCAGTTTGCCCAAAATCGAATATCGAAAATACCTACATTTACAGGTATTTTAGGTTGCTTAGGACCATTGAGCATTTATCTGGTCATGCTGCCGTAGTTTACTGCTCCTATCATTTTGAGCCCTCTGATATTTATTTTACAATTTATCGTCTTCCCATTGATCATTTCATATTATATTCATTACGATAAAAAACAGCGTCACGCTTCTGCTTGGAAGCCCGGCTAAGGCCCCCGATACCTATAAGAAACTAAGGCCGTTGGAGTGCCGTAAGCCCTAGATGGATTCGGCACAGCACCGAGCGAACAATGGTATTGAACCAGTAATCCCACCATCCCAAAAAGAGCAGAGCTCCTACCTAGTGCTTAAGCCTATAGGAGACTGAACGAAACGTCACCCAGCGTCTCCCGGCCAACTTTTTCATCCATTAAACGCATGACTCTTAATGTCTACAATCATACCGTGTTTTGGGAAACAGGTATGCGATGCCGGAGGCTGAGATAATCACGTGCTTGAGTATCTTCTCATCTAGAGCATAGACTGTTTTCTGATCCACCTATCTATCAAAACGATGGATTGAATGAACAGCTGAACGGAACCGAAATGAGTTGGAATTACATGCCATTTTTTTGTGTTAAAATGGCACGTTTCTTAATTTTCTCGCAAGCAAATATCTTGATATTCGTCTTGCAGTTGACAGAAATGCACGTGTCCCTGCTCAGGTTCGCATGCTCACATGCGCGGGGGGCCGAGACCACGAGGGCCGAGACGGGACAGGCCCCGACTAGAGATGTCAATCGGATACCAACTTTTTGGTATACCGATACCAAACCGATACCAACTTGGTATTTGGTATTTCAAGGCGAGTGCATTTGGTATTTTGTTGGTATTTATTACGAATCCTCACTAAAGTAAAAGAGGCTGAGAATTTGGTAAAAAGTTGGTATTTTCCTCATATTCCCAAGTCGGTTTGGTTTCGGTATTTTTCAATGGATATTGTTGGTATTTGGTTTGGTATCGGTATCACGATTTTCCGTAATTGACATCACTAGCCCCGACTGTCCCGACGGTCATCGCTCTGACTCCGCCGGCGCGCCCTTGGCGTCGGTGCCACGCCACGATGTTTCCTCGTTACGACTCGCTACCTCGTTATGTCCTCTTCTCCAATTCACCGGTGAAGTCTGGGATGTGGCTTGGCCGGTGCGAAACTGCGGAGTGGGTCCGGCGGATGTGACCCTCGCGTTTGCGACTTGCGAGGCCGCCCGGGCTCACCGCGGTGTGCCACCCGGCCGAAGCGACCTGACGTTTACAATGGAGCGCACTGAAACTCGTGATAGCCGCCGCTAAACTCGTTTTAACCGTCTGCTTATAAATGGAGAAGACGTTATTTACGTTGATGAGCTTCATCTTTATTTTGGTCCTCCGGGGTAAAGGACTGAGTGACGATGAACGAGCGGATAAGAATATCGCGCGAACACATCCCATTATACGTCCTCTGATATTCCCTCAGACATTCTGTACGTTTTTCTGCATGCCCGCTCTCTCCCGACACGATTCTCCGTATGCCTTCCCTCTCCGCGACATCGTGTCGATTGGTGTGTCCGTTTCCCGTCACCGGCTCTGTTTTTCTTCGGTTTCCGTCGGCCGGAGGTGGGCAAACAAGGCTGGCGGCGGTGGCGTCTGTGTCGGCGCTGCCGCACAGGACGGACACCTCGTCACGGTCGGGAGACGGAGACGACCGTAACCGCTGGAGGCTCGCCAGTCGCCGGCCCGGCCCGTCCCCCGGCCCCTCTCCATTTCCTCGTAGCAGTCTGTCCGGGCGGCGACCCACTCTCCGTGCGGCCGATTCCGAGTTCCGACAGACAGACCGTACTCGGACCTCATACAACGTCTGGCGGTGAGGCTCCGGAACGACAAGGCTTCTGACGTGAACGTGTGCGTCTTTAACTGTGCTGAAATACGTCTCAGTGTCTTTTTTAAGTTCATGGCGTAAGCAAGCATTCAATCGACCCAAATGGGGCTGGTTATCCGGAATTGTTCCAGGTGTTTTACAAGTGTAAGCTCCTACAGGCTACAATTGATTTTGCTCGCTTACTGATTCGGGGTTCACCCACGGCGGATGTACTGAAAAAGTAGGTGGCTCAGATCGGTTGTGCCTCAGACTGAGAGACTGCAGCAGGCTGTGTCAAACATGCAGAGCTGCGCAAAACTTCACTCACGTTATGCCAATAGAGAATTATAGCCCTTAGAAGTCAGTGCCTTTGATCCGAACCGTTCCCTTGTGTTTTACAGCGCGACACTTACCGTGACACGAGCTGGAAATCCAATCGGGGTTATGGCGACTGTATTGACAGTCGGCGCTGAGATACGACCGTTCGGTCGGCCGGAGTCGACAGTGCACTTCCCGGGGGCGCCAGCGGATGTCTCCCACCCACGTCAGTTCCGTCACGTCACACGGCGGTCCTCCGGGCCATTCCGGGTCACACTCCACAGGTCACAGCCCATCCCAGGGTCACACTCCACCAGGTCACAGCCCATTCCAGGGTCACACTCCACAGGTCACAGCCTATTCCGCGGTCACACTCCACCAGGTCACAGCCCATTCCTGTTTAGCTCACGGCTTCCGGAAGCGATTCGCCGCCGACAGTCTCTTTACGTTAAATGGATTGATTCAGCTCTGATATGGCACCAACTGCTTGGAAGTGAGGTCACTTTCGCCCTCATTGACGAGGCTGATTAGCAGGCGAGATGCATTTGATACTTTTCAAAAGGGAAGCCGAAACTTAAAACCGTACATCGGATAGGAAACAGAAATACATACCGAACATTGAACAATTACCAACCAGCTCACGCAAAACTTGCACGCATTATATGCACGTATGTTTCAATGATGCATTATGTAAGCATATGAGAGCGTTCAATTGCGTGTGTTTATGAACTTCGAATGCGTATATAAGAGCACGGCATGCTATAAAACATCAGAACTCCCACACTTGTCTTGGCTGGTAGCCGGGCTAAGTTTGTTTAATGCAGTGCACACTTGGCTGACCTTGCCGCTCGCTGACCTTAGTGCCCTGGAGCCCCTGTGGTGCGTGGAACTTTGACAGCTTTTGCCGTGCGCACGTCAGCACAGTTTATTTTCAATTGACGGTGAAGCAGCGGGGAATCGGCGAGGCTTTTAATGGAGTTCAACAATTTACAATACTGACAGCGCGTCACGGCGAGGAACGTAGCTGGAGTTGACAAACTACTATAAAAAAGGAGCTTTGTGAGTTTGGTACTTATTCCCAGGCGAAATATTGGCCAACGTTAGCGACATGCTTTATCGTCACATTGATATTCAATGAAGCTTCCTTGTTGCCGCACACATGTTTTAGCTATACCAACTTCATCGGCTTTAGCAAATCTGCGACCTACTTTGGGGTCTATTAGCATTTCGAAACCTGGTCATTTTGGTCATCGTTTTTTTGGCATTGTCATGGAATGGTATATGGTTCGAAACGTTGCATTTATTGCAATTTTCAAATTTATGCATTTTATTTTTAACATCACCTACCTTTTACTGTCTGAAAATTATTCAGTTCAAAAGATGTGTCATATTTTCACAGTCCCGATCTTTACACAAAAAGGTCATTGCGACTGTGATAAAAAGGCCATTGTGTAGGTTTTTTGCGGATCTCATTTCATAACAAAAGAAGGCTTTGAGCAGCATGTGAATAGTTACCAGGACGGACTTGGTAGAACCGCAAAAAGGCGCCCGGAAAGGCATTATTTTCTTTTGAGCTCTGTCTCGCTGTAGTCGGGTTGACCTGAATGGTCGCTCACTGTTTCGTTTCGCATATAGGTGAGACGGATATTAAGTGGGCACCGAATCTCCGAGCCCCGAGATTCAACAGGACATCCATAATGGAAGCCGATGGTGTAGCCATTGAGGAGGACTTCAATTTCTAGGCGGGATTTCACACGGGAGAATCAGGCTTCAGTCATTCAAAGTCGTGTATTCATTCAGTGCACGCGTTTCTCTTCAACAGAGATATGTAATAACCTAATTAATTATCTAATACCGTCTTTCCTCGTATTCACAGATCCCCAATGATTTGTTCAGAGCACGGGGGTTAACCCAATCGCGAGAGAGCTCGGTGGAGTTTTTCGTTTCTATCCTCGCCGTATCACGCCGACCAAGACCCTCATTCGATATTCTACGTCATATCCTTGTCGCCGCCCGGTGCCCGCGAAGGGAGGGTATGGGCGACGGCCGTCGATCGGGGTGCCCGCCAGGTCACGGCTCGTTACCATGATAAGACAGAAAACCTGTCCACTGAGGGGCAGCGGAATCGCGAGCCGTGACAGCGGGGACGATCCGCTGCATTAGCCGGCGGCTCGGCCGACGACAGAGGCCGGTCGCGGGGATCAGGGAGACCCTGCCAGCGATTACGCGCTCCCGTGGCCAGCTGACAGACGGCTCGGTACATGCATATCGACGGATGGGGGCACTGTTGGCCAGCGAACCAGAGGGAGTGAAGCAGGGTGAGCGAGTTGCCACAGAGATAGCTGGTTCTGGAGTGTGGTGGGCGAGTGGCTCAACGTCCTGCTGCTCTCTGAAGTCGGCTGGTTGGGGTGTGATGACTGATGAGATTGCGGGTGGTCGCGAGGTGAGACGGTCTGGTCGCATTGAAACGCTTCACCAGTTGGGCACCATGAAGGTGACGAAAGCTGCCCGCCCATCATCCTAAGCCCTCCCTAACCTTAGTGATGGAAACAATGGCTCTGAGGCACTGATTGGCTTACTTCCGGGGGCTGCAGAGGAGCCAGTCCGCGATGGAGCAATTAGTCCAACGGCCGGGGAGACTTCAGGGCCGCCGTGTCCAGGCCCCTGGGACGTCCACCGCAACGGGTAGCCAGTCTCGGGATTTCCGTAGTTAGGCCTCCTGTGAGATCTGGCGCACCTGTTCCTTGCTAGTGAGCTGCAGGCAGTAGCAGATTATTCGCTTGTAGGTACAGTAATTTTCCATTTTCGTCTTTTTTTTCTCGGATTTGAATCCTTGGCGTTTGTGGAACAAACATTAGAAAAAATGTTTTAAGTCGAACTAGTTGAAAGCAGATAGTTTTATTTAAAATTTAGGCATGAAGAGGAGCCCGCAGCTATTCTAATCATAATAATCATGATAACCATCAAAATCCAGACGTGGAATAAACAGCGAAGACCTGAAACATTCACGTATCTTTCACAAAATAAAAAGCTGTCATATCGATTGGGCGAGCTCGTAAATGTGATTCCATACGCATTTACGCGGAAACTACGAGGCACAAATTGGAGTGATGCCTGAGCTTAACAGCATTTGCTCTGGAGCCAGCTCATTCGATGACAATTTTCTACGGTCTGTTGATTACGAAATAAAATCACAGACGAACAAAGTTACCATGCTAGAAGTGGAGTGAATTGATTTTAAATCAGATAAATCAAATCTAATGTCCGCATCTGACATTTTTCACAAAAAGTATATTACCGTCTGGATGGCACTTACACAATATACCGTAGGTAGACACCTTGCCAGATCGCACTGCCCCGGACTAGTGAGCAGATGACACGAAGGTCGCGGCGACTATACTGAAACCCGTCCGCGGATACTGTCACTGCTGCCGTTGAATCGCCAGACCCCCCCCCCCCAAAAGAACGTAAACCTGAACGAGACGGCTTAACCCTCGCATGTGTGCGGTGTTTGCCAGCTTCTAATGTGTAGGGGGGGGGGGGGTGGGGTCGGTTGGACCCCCCTTGCCGTTTGGCCCCTGATCGAGCTAGAGCTTCGCGGAAAAAAACGAGCGTGTTGCCCGTGACGAGAGGAAGCTGATGATACCCAATTTTAAGGTCCTAGGTCATTGGGTGACCTTTCAGGTCAGGTCAATGACCCAAAGTCGGGAAAATCGGGACCTGTTAGAAAGTCGTAAAGTGTGGCTGCTAAGGGGTTTTTCGGGGTGCTGATCACGAATATCGTGTTAGTTTTGATCACAGATGATGTCTTTAAGCATTTAGACCAGGTCGGGTCAGGTCAGGTCAGGTCAACCAGTAGGCATCGTGACGGGTATTCGTAGTACGTGTCAACCGCCTCTGACAGTTTCGTAACATGTTACGAAGGCACCAAAACTACTTCGTAAATGTTAAAATGGTTGCTAAATTCGAATTCAGCTCCAAAAACTAGCCTAGAAACATGTACAGCTCGAAAAAGTGAGTCGAGGTCACCCGAGGTCACCAAAGGTCAATGACCTGACCTGACCTTCAGGTGACCTTGACACCCACCCTAATGCATGGAAGCAACATCAAATCACATGTTTGAACGTTTGAAACCACGAAAAGCTTGCAAACGCGCGGCTAATGCGAGCCGACATACGCAGAATCGCGATTCCGGCCAAACATGGTCTCGGAAAAGAGGACACAGGTCAAAGGTCATTTGGGTCAGGGTCATGAAATTTTCAGGGTAGGTGTAAAATTGATCAATGCGAGGGTACTGAAAGTTTCGTCGCGATCGGCCGCTTTTTACGCGAGTTATTCGCGAAAAACCATGGGGGGGTCCATCCGACCCCCCCCCCCCCCCTACACATGCGAGGGTTAATGAATTGCAGGGAGAAATCACAGAAATGTACCTACATAGGGGCACACAACGGCATCATGACTGGGTGTTGAGCTGGTCAGTAATTATCGTCCAAAATGTCGACACGTGTTCGATCAGCAGCCCAGCTAATTAAGCTGCAATTGTGTATATCATCCAAAATAATCGCTTGAGATCTGTGTCTTCAAAGCCATGAAAGAGACTAAATTATCGCTTGCGCACCAATCATATTTAGCCTGAATGAATGATCTTTACCGGTTTATCAAGCAAAAGTGGATAGTAGAGCGACATTCTGTTCTGATATAAAAAGTTCTCACACACAAAATGCGACAAACCAATTCAGATGCAAAGAATGCTGACACTAAACATCAAAGGAACTCTGATTTACCGAAAGCTTAGTGTGATGAACTGATGATACGAAAAGCTCTGGCAGTTTGGCCTGGCCAGGCTGGAGCTCCAGTGTCGTTCACTTCTGTCGGAGAGCGGGACAGCCATTGGCCGTGGGATGGGGTCAGGCCGCGCTCATTTTCATAGCGCGTCTGCAGCGGACCACCTCCCCCGTGATATGCCGCGCCTGGCTCCGGCGATGCCTCGTCGCAGATTGAAACCATACATCACCAGCTTCTCAGTCCTTATTATGCAAGCATTGGAAATATTCGACCGCGGGATATTTGGGCCCAATCGGATTGCATACTCCCAGGACACGCCAATGCCCTGGGAGTAGGGAACTCTGTGGGATGTCGAAATGAACTGGTCCCGGCTACGAGTGCCAATGAAGGTGGTGATCTAAACGCACAAACACTTACTTTTAGAAATACTCTAACCTTCCCCCTCCCTACATGACGTAGACCCGGATTGTTCCTAGGTTATAAAGTAAAAAAGATTTTGTGACATTATAATGTCACCTTGCCAGTCACCTATTCAGTTATAACTAAATCCTACTCGTGTGCCTCAGTGGCCGCCACACAATGTCTCGAAGCATGATCCGCGCGCAAGCACGCCCTATGTAAAAGGATATTAGTGTCCCATGTATACTGGGGGTTCAAACTAGTCCTTTCCCAAATCGTCACAACTGATGTAGCTTGCTGTAATGCGCAGTGGCAATATAGTCAAAATTGAAGGCGCATCCACTATACAATACACATCGATTGCTTTGAAAGATAAGTAATAGTATCTTCCGATCTTCATCGACGTCTCTGTGACGCGCGTTAGCTTATCAGAATTATAAAATTGTCATTCGTCTTTGCGATCTAAAGATGAAGCATTGACATGTCGAAAAGCTGAGCTGATTGTTTCTGGAAAATGTTTATCACTAATGTGGAGTAGCTTTTACTGAAACGTTGGCTTCAATTTCCAATGGTAATTCTCGGCTCCATTCAAGTATTGACGCCAAGCTCACGCTGCACCGCTTTATTTTTCCTTGGAAAATATCATTGCATTCCTTTGTCGAGCTAATCCCTGTTGTAACATATGCAAATTGACATTTAACCCCATTACTGTCAACTAGTTCGTGAGCATACTGATGTAGCGGACAGTTTCTAGCTCAGCAGCATTCCCTTCTCGGGAATCTCATCACATCAAACGGCACACTCGCCGTTCAGAGAACAGCACAGCCGAAAGCCATAGCATGCATAACGTTCAGCAGGTTAACCCTATTAGTGGCAGAGGGGTTGTTTTTATCCACCCCTCAGGTTTTTCGGGAATATCTCCAAAACCGCTGAAGCTACGATGCTGAAATTTTCTGACTTTTCCTAAAACTAAATTGGGCACATTCCCTGAAAATTTCAAGTTCATAACTTTACCAGGGGCGGCTCCAGAGCACTGGGAATTGGGGGGTCCTATTCGTGAAGCGAGTCATTTGGGCGAAGATCACGATGCTGCACCAGTTTTACGAACAGTGAATAAAAGGTATCATGTGATAACATATACAGTTATTGTGCATCCTCTTTTGACACGTTTTTGCTATAATAGGCGGATCCAGGCGTCCAAAAAGGGGGGTTATGTTTTACCTCCCAACATAGGTGCCCTGACACCGCCTATGCATGACCAATACAATTGTAGTCGTTCTCTCATAAGAAAATTATAACATAACAAGACCATTACCACCCTTTTTAGAAAGAGTACCAACAAAAACCTTATTTACTATACTTTTTGTGTACCCCCAATCTCAATGATCTGTATCCGCCTATGATTTTTGAAAATGCATATTTTTAGGATCCATGTGAATTCCTGGTTCATTCTCTATCGATCGGCAAAAGTTGCGTTAAGATTGGTTCAGAAACCTGGCCGTGATAAACAGTCTAAAATGTATCTGCAATTTGCCCGTTTTTACCCCCCTCTACCCCCCTATTGACATTCTTTAATTTTTATTTTTTAGACATGTAGATCACGTTGAGCGAATTCGAATGCCGTTTGAATTTTGAAAATCGGCCCGTTAGATCTCGAGATATCAAGGGGGGTCGTAAACAGCCCCCCCTGCCACTAATAGGGGGTAGCCAGGAGCCTGCCACTAATAGGATTAATGAGACTTGCATTACCATGAACACTCTGTGAGTGAGAGAGGAGGCAGAGAGAGAGAGAGAGAGAGAGAGAGAGAGAGAGAGAGAGAGAGAGAGAGAGAGAGAGAGAGAGAGAGAGAGAGAGAGAGAGAGAGAGAGAGAGAGAGAGAGAGAGAGAGAGAGAGAGAGAGAGAGAGAGAGAGAGAGAGAGAGAGAGAGAGAGAGTGAGAGAGAGAGAGAGAGGAGAGGGGGAGGGAGGGAGGGAGAGAGAAGGGGAGAGAGAGAGAAGGGGAGAGAGAGAGAAGGGGAGAGAGAGAGGAATTGGTGGATTGATTTAATGATGCTGTCCTCGATAATTGTTGAAATGGCAAAAAAAGAAATAAACTGTATAAATGTTTCATAAATTTATGAACAACACTTTATCATCATCTTTGAAGAAATTTTTAGGGCAATTTCTTTCCTAGTTGATGATGAACTGTTTTTTGAAAATTTTCCAAACAAATATAATATTTACTTTTCAAGTGAAATTTCAACAATTATCGAGGAAAAGATCACTTATCAAGCTACTTACATCAGGACTTTCCTTGCAAGAGCACTGCGTACTATTTCAAAATGTTTTAGGTTTTCAGAGTAAAGTCTAGTCCAAAAGACGATCCGTTCTCTGGTTTGACACGCGTGTCTCGGCGATGGGAGGGCGGTTTCGGCAGCCCTCTGCACCTTGGTGGCGGACAAATATTGGCCGAGCTCTGGACACGGCTGTGAAAACAGTGGAATGCAGGGGGCAAATAGACGGCTCCGCCGTCGCGCCGTCCGCGCTGCAGTATCAGACTGGGACACGGGCGGCCGCTCGCTGACAGACGAGGACTCCGAGCGGCGCTCGCAGTCCTGCAGATGCGCAGGATTCAGAGTTGGCGAGCTGTTCTTTGATACTGGCATTATTGCTGGTATTTGGATGCCACTGATCACTCAATTAGTGTTCCCTCTCCCCTGCACCATGGGTGTTGTTTTCTATGGACTTGGTAGGGCCCGGGCCCTACAAATATTTTCAGAATTTTTACAGTACCCCTATGACCATAGGGTTAATCGTATAAATCACTCGTATTGCATTGTCAGTAGGTATACCACGAGCAGTCGGCACTTGGCAGGTCTTTGTGTCCGTGTGGCTGACTGGTGGCGGGCACTTACTAGTTACCTCGCCTCGTCGTGGGCAGCTGCACTGAAAACAATTTAACCCAAGGCCGGCGAGTAAACCAGTGTTTCACGGGTACCCCTATCCGCAACCATTTTTAACCACCCTCCCAGGAGTAGTGCTAGGTCCCATTGCGGTGTAGTCGTACTTGCTCTGAGCGGATATAACCGCTGTCAGCGAATATGTTCGCTGAGAGCAGGGACGACTACACTGCAATGGGGCCTTACTGTACTCCTGGGAGGGTGGTTAAAAATGGTTACGGATAGGTGTACCCGCGAAACACCGGTTTACTCGCCGGCCTTGGGTTAAAATGTTTTCAGTGTGGGGACTTTTCAGGGCAGCTCTCGGTAAACACGCGGCCGCATACTCGACGACGCGGCTACAGAAACGTGCAAAAACTTCACGTGGCTGCAGGAAATACCTAATTACTTCATTGTTGCTGATTAACTGTAGCGCATGGGTTTGAGCGAGGTTTCTACTTGCCAGAAACCGCAAAATAATGATTTTGATTACAAAGTGAATTTGGCGGAGGAGAGCGACAATATTGCCATCTATGTTATTTATTTTTAGGCATTTTGGTTTGTTTTTATAATGTTTTATGATAATGGTGTAATGTTATAACCTATAAGAATGTAACTATATTACTATATTATTATGACAGTGTGCGATGACATAATTGTAAGATCTATGATGATTGATTAATTATTGTCGCTGGTGCTCTGCTTTTGCGGGAATCCCCTGATACGATTATGATAGAGCTCATCAATATGAAAGTAATTGCAAACCCAAATGTAGGTAAAAAGAAAAAGGAAAATGCCATGATAGTTGACTAAAGCTCAAGGCATAGCTTCATTCCGTATTATATAATATCACACGGGGCCGGTAAAATGTTTCATTCAGGACCGAGGGATTTGTTGAGTTTTCCGCACGAGACCGAAGGTCGAGGGCGGAAAATTCAACAAAGCCCGAGGTCATTAACGAGGTCAAAAATCATTAACGAGGTCAAAAATCATTAACCTGAACTTGCAGAGAAATATATATTCAGAAATGTCAAAAAAAAAATTCCATATTTAAGCTTCTTTAACAATTTTACATTCTTGAAAGAAGTGGAAAAACCAAGACCGAATATCAAGAACTAAAAAATGTACATATTCCCTGACCAAGATAACCAGTATAACGCCTTTTGGGGCGATTAACGGAGCGAGCGAGAGGGTGGGCCTTGCACGTGCGAAATTGCGAGGGGGTACCTCCAACTGACTTGTGCACGGCACCCTACTAACCGGTCTCTAGCGATGTGCCAAATTTGGGCACAATTGGCCCAGCCGTTCTCGAGATCTGGAAGCGGCACCCTGCACGTGCGCACGTGCAAAATGGGTCCCAACTGACTTGTGCACGGCACCCTACTAACTGGTCCCTAACTGTGTACCAAATTTGAGCGCAATCGGTCGAGCCGTTCTCGAGATCTGGAAACGACCCCTGCACGTGCGCACGTGCAGCAGCACCCCAACTGTGGCACATGGATATGCAGTGCCTAGTGGGTGCCTACCTACATGCCAACTTTCAGCGCAATCGGCCAAGTAGTTACCGAGATATTGCAACAATTACAAAACGGACACCTCTTCGTTTTGCACGTGGCACGTGCATAAGGGGTCACCCACATGCATCAGGAATAGTCCAATGCTTGGTAGAAGGAATGAAGCTACCCTACAAAAATTACCGCGTGTAAATCGGTCAAGTGGTTGCTGAGATATAAGCCTTGCAAAAGCGTGACCACGGCCGGCCGGCCGGCCGGCCGGCCGGCCGCTCATACTCAGAAATTTCTGTTAATCTAAGGAAAGACTACGCTCGCTTCGCTCGCTCCGTAATAAACCAAGCCGACTCATCCTTGTGTCTGGCTGTGAGTTGGATTTCTATCAAACCAAGAACATCTACTTCAATCTATGTCATATGAGAAGCTAGAGTAACGTTCGTTTTCAATATTAGAGAAGAGTGGAAGGTATACCTACAATCCTGTGAAGTGAGCGCTTGGTTTTCTACCCATGTCAATATGAATAAAGTTTTTACTGATCAATGTGAAATGCGTTTTTTTTTTTGTCAATTCATTACACTTGTAAAAGGCATGAAATTAGCGCTACAGTAGGCGATTAATTAATCTGTCAGTACATTAAGATTTAAAACATTATCTTATTGAAAACCAACATTTACAATCTCTTCAATAGTTCAAAGCGACCAAATGCAACACGTCAGTTAACGTTAGATTTATATCAGTTAAGCTCTTTTCCAGCGCCTTCCTCCGTCTCAGGAAATGCTTCAAAAGTTCGCTGGTAAAATGTTTTGCCCATGGGCCGAAACCTTTGCTCAATTGACTTCAACATTATGCGGTTTAATCCAAAAAGCTTTTACCGCACGCTCGCGCTAATGCTAAAGACATACTCCGGCATATGCTAATTTTTGTGACATCCTTCTCAAATTGCTTTGATCCTTTTAGTCTAGAACGAGGACCTGTTTACATTCACCTATCACAAGTTTTTTGTGTGATAAATGACTGTCGACAACGGTTATCTGATAGGCACCGACTCACATTGCCTTAGTTGTCTGAGACATCCCAGTGGAAAGTCTTAACCCGCGCGGGGCTGGGGGGGGTAAATTTTACCCCCCCTCGCGAATTTTTGCAATATCTCAAAAACGGCGGCGCGCAGCGCCGCCAAACTTTCAGCACCTTTCTTACATCAATTTGACACGTTCCCTGACAATTTGAGCGAAATCCGTCGGAAAATTTTTGAGAAATTGACGTTTTAGTGACGTCATGTTCGCCATTTTCGCCTCAAAAACGGCAAAAGTTCAAACGCCGCTAACATCTTCATTTGTAAAGAAATCAAGACGTAACAAAAAAGGTTATACGTAATTCTACTTTGTCTATCAAATGCCTATCTCGGTTTTTTTTTGAAAATTTTGGATTTTGGCCCAAATTTTTTTCAAAAAACTGACTTTTTTTGGGAAATAATTATAAAATCCAAAATTTTGAGTGTATCGAAAAAACCGGAATATATGTCAGAGAACGACATATATTGATCAATCGACACATTGAACATTTGATGAAGTTACAGTTACAGAAAGAATGATTACTTAAAAAGGACGGACAAATGACACATGACAATTCCACGACACACGATAAAAAAACGCGGGCCCCGGAGAGCACTGAGTGTGTGCTTCGAGTTGCACCTGTGCGCCTACCGTTCACAGCGGTTCTGGAGCAGCGCCGTGGTCGCGGATGCTCTCACGCATCTTTGCGAGGAGCGCGGCATATGCGGTCAGCGCATTGGGGCGCGGCGGTCGGGGCGTGTCCTGTGCCAAGCTGGGAGAGAGGCATAACAGCTGCTCGGCGAGCTGCTGCGTCGTCGGCGAGTCCGCATCCGTAAGCGGTGGAGACTCGCGGCGGGGCAGCAGGTAGTAGGCCAGGTCTGGGTCATCTAGGGGGTTTCTGCTAGGCTCCTCACTGCGACTCCCTGCAGATGGACGGACTGGCATCACTGGACCGGGTCGCAAAGCTGTCGCTGAATCCTTGCTGCAGCCGACGCTGCAGTTCCCTTCGCCAGTGTTGTCGCAGCCGTCGCTGATCTCACCAGTGCTTCTGTCACCTCCACCGCCGCCGCTTCCTCGGCCGCTGCCGCCGCCGCATTCATCGCTGCTCTCGCCGCAGCTGCTCCTGCTGCAGCGGTCCACGTCGTGGCTGTTTCCACGGCTGTCGCCACCGCTTCTGTCAAAGCTGGTGACAGCAGTTCTGACGTCAGGTCTGTCGTGGGCTCCCGCCAATCGTATGGCCGTGGCGTTTCCGCGGACCACTGCCACCGATATCCGCTGAATGAGGCGCTCCATGTCCCGCCGGTCTCCGGTTACCTGCACGATGCGTCGGCCGAGGTCCTTTAAAAAAGAACAGCTGTCCGAGCCCAGTGCTCCGGATGTTTCCACGGCGACCGGGCGGAACAGATAGCGCCGACTGATGGCCTCATACCGCCGGCGTTTGCGTCCCTCGGCGGCGGTCGCGGCTGCGCTTGCCCGGGCTGCTGACGCGGCGACTGATGAGGCGCTGAATGTGTCCACACAGGTAGCATCCCAGACGAGGCACCTCCCTTCTGCGTAGGGGAAAGCTGTGATGCCATCCGGGCGTCGTCCATCACCGCGGTCCAAGCCAGCCGGCTCAAGAACCGATGGCAGTCCAGCGGCCGCGAGTCCGCGCTTAATCACGCTGTTGAGCTCAGCGTGACGGGGGAATCGGCCGGCGCTCAGCTGGCAGCTGAGGCCGTGCAGGCCGCGCTCGTCGATGTCCGCTCCGCAGCGGCAGCGATGGGGAGCGCAGACCTCTGCGCCGACCCGCAAGGCGACGGCTGTTCGTAGGGTGTCTGGGTTGAGCAGCGTGCCCACGCTGGCTGCTGGGAAGGCGTTCAGCCAGGCGCCGGAGTGCGGTTGTGCGGCAGCTCGGAGCCGCGCCCGGTCCACATCAGTCGTGCAGTCATCCAGCAGCTGCCGACTGATCGCTTCTGCTGCTGCTCGGTCCCAGTCACGCTGATAGCGCTGTCTGGACACATCTGGCGACGGCAGACCAGTGTGAGTCTCCCACTCTTCGACCAGGCATCGCGTCGCCTCACCGACACGAGCAGCGGCGGAGCCGTAGATACTTGCGATCGTGTCAGCGGAGGCCACTTGTGAAGCGATGTGGGCAGGAAGGGCCACGTCAGTTACCATCCTCACACCAAGTCCGCCGAGATTGACGGGCAGCGTCGCCTGCCGCCATGAGTCGCCTCGCAGTCGGACGTTCGTGATTGCCTCCATGCCGCAGCGAACGGTTTCGTCGATCTTGACGAGCAGGGCAGGGTGGCGATAGGCCGGGGAGCTTCGTAAGAGGTACAAAACGCGAGGAAGGCTGACGTAGCTCTTCAGCAAGAAGAATGCCTGGTGTGCCTCCTCCAGGGCCTGCAGCCGTCTGATGAGCTTTTCCACCATAAGCTGACCTTGTAGAAGCTTACGTCGCACCTGGTCGTCGTGCACAGGCGCGCCAAGCAGCTCCAACTCGCTCATGGCCACTTCTCGGATGTCTGGCAGGACGCTGTGGAGGTGGCGTAGAGCGATGGACTTGGATTCTTCGCTGGATCCTTCCAGGAGAATGGCTTCACATTTCGTCGGATTTATGGTGAGGCCCACCTTGCTCAGCTCTGCCTTCACTCGTTGGATGCTGGAGACAACATCAGGCACTGATCCCGCCAGCGTGCCGTCATCGAGGTACCAGATGTTGATATCTGTGTCTGCAGACCTGGCGGCGGCATCCACCGTCAGGGAAAACAGCAGAGAACTCAGTGGGTCACCTTGCTGAATTCCTGTTTGAGACAAGATTTTGGAATCGCCTATGAAGAGCGGTGTGGTGGTGTTGTATCCCTGCCATACGAAGGGATAGATGGCAGGCGCTTGCTCTATTACGGCTTCCATCATGGAGTCCCTGCGCACGGTGTTAAATGCATTGGACACGTCCAACTTGACCATGATCTTGCTGTCTACGGCCGATTCTGAGCTCCCTTGTATGTAGGCTCTGACAGCGTGCACCGCCGCCTCACAGCCGTTCCTTGTGGCCACACCGAGCTGTATTGGACGCAGTCGAGCTCCTACAGCCCCAGAGACGGCTGCCGCGGCGACTTTCCCTGCGATGCGGCGGTAAACACTCCCAACCGCGATGGGCCGCAGGCCGCCGTCCTTCTTTCGGAGCGCGATCAGCGATGCGCCGAAGAACGCTGGCACCACACACTCGGGCAGGCGACCGCTCAGTGCCAGGTTTGTGAGCGCCGTCAGGGCCTTGAGTAGTCGAGCTCCAGCCTCAGCAGTGTGCTTGGTGAGCAGAGAGCGCAAGTGGGCCGGTCGGATTCCGTCGAGCCCTGCGCTGGAGCTCGGCGGGAAAGAGTTGATGGCCTTCATCACGTCCGCCTCAGAGGCCACCAGAGGCGCCTGACTGTCATCGGGCGGTGGGATGTCACGCAGATCGGCGGGCGGCTTCGGGTGCTTTTCTTGCATCTTGTTGATGACATCATCCGCTGGGGGTGCGTAGGAGTCATCGGACGTCAGCGTTCGGAGTGCTCCTCGGATGTCGCCGTCCGTGAGCTTTGAAGCCACGCGTCGGGACATCGCTGTCACTCCGTCCGCTGGGCGATGACCGCGGCGGCGTTTGGTGGGAGGCACCGATGGCTGTGCTCCGTCTGGGTCCCCGTTCTGCGTCAGATTTAGGCGTACTTTTGCAGCTAGTGAACTCCTCGGCGCCTCCTGCGATTGCTCCTTGACCCTCAGCGCGGTGTAAGCAAAGCGCATTAGTCTGCGCCATGCGCCTTCGGCGCCCTCAGCGACGGCGCTGTTGATGAGGCGGGCGAGTTCGTCAGCCACAGCGATGCGCGCTCCTCTTGGGACGTGGGGTAGAATCCGCCCGGTTCGCTTCAAGGTAGCTATTTCAGCGGCAATGTCGGTCGTGGCAGATGGTGTCGTGTTGGGACATTTATCCCCGAATCGGCAGGTGGTGCACGGGTTTCCCAGTCTGACACAGCGGCACGCCTTGCATGGGTTTGTTACGCACCTACAGCAGTGCGTTATGCATTGACTGGTCTTCATCTTGCATCTACCAGCTCAGCAGCTGAAGCCTTCAAAGTTGACCATACCAGCCAAAGCGAAAGCTCCGACGGCCAGCAGGGCTCGAACCCGCTCCACTCCTCACTCCCTCTCCTCAGGGGCCAGCACCCTATCCACTCGGCCACGGTGACATGTGCCTGGCCGAGTCATCACAGCAATCAAAAGTTAGCTAAACGGCTAAAGAGTGTCCTGGAGCCCACTTTCCGTCCTGGCTTGTCAAGAAACTGGGAAAAACACAAAAAAATAGCTGAGCGCCTTATCTCCGGTGCAAGGCGATCTCGGGGAGCAATGTCACGTTTTTCTCCGGAAGAAAAATATGCGATCTCTTGCAATCGCTGACGCTCTAAGAAGTTGTCAAATATAGCCAAATTTCAAAGAATTATAGCATTATAGTTCTGATCTTACGTGAGTTCATGCTGCGGCCCAAGAGAGAAAAAACTTGAAATTTTCATCTTACATATGGCACAGAAAGAATGTTTTCATCTTCAGTCTTCTAAGCCAGCGATGAAAATCCGCGCCAAAAGTCGTCTCAGCAAGTCACATTTGTCGAAGGAAAGGATTTAGAGCCTTTTTTGTTTGTATAAGGGATTTATGTGCGCTTCGGCCGGCCAGTGGGCTCAAACAACACAATATAACTATAGGATGTACGATCTTTGCAAAAGAGGCTTAAAATGCTGGAGATTGCGGGACCAATTCAGGAGATGCTTCCGGCAGGAGCTGCACCGACGATGCGACGATTTTTTTTTTATTTACTTCCTTGTTTCGGCGGTTTTCACCACCGTGCGTTTTTTTTTATTTACTTCCTGTCAGAGAACTGGTCTATGTGCACCTACATACCAATTTTTAGAAGAATCGGTTCAAGAATGTGGGAGTTATTCAAGATTTTATGACGTCACGTCACACAAAAATTTTGAAAAATGATTTTTTGGAAGTTCTAGACCTCGTACGAAAACAAAAATAGCACCATTCGATTCGCCGTGAAAAACTGCATCAGATAGACACCTTTTTAGGCCTTAACAACCAACTTCAAAATTTGACCTCACTTGACCTGACCTTGACCTGACCTCGACCTGAAATTCATCCAGAGGTGGTCCATATCACTTATTGAGTGTGCCTATTGAATTCTATGAGTAAAATGACCCATAAAACATGTGTTGCACAATCACATGCCCTTTTCTATATTTTGTTTTTTGGTGACCTGACCTGACCTGACCTTGACCTTGACCACTGAATGATATTGTATGCAACGAATATTGTCTTGATAGCCTAAGAACACGTTTTGGGCAATCAGTCTCAGTCGATGACTCCATTTTTCGGTAACTACGGTGCAAGGCCGATACTGTAGAAACTTGCAATTTGTACCCTTGACCTGACCTTGACCTTGACCTCAAACTTTAAATTAAGTACATGTTTATAGTAGTTCGTGATGAGATCTTTCGATTGGCGTTCGATTTTTCCAAATCGGATCATTAGTTCGGGAGATAACAGGGGGTAAAATTTACCCCCCCCCCCCAGCCCCGGCTGTTCGGCTGGAGACCCCAGCCCCGCGCGGGTTAAAGGATCCCTCACTCCCCCAGGCTAAGGTAAGGAAGGGGACTATGAATAGCTGACGCCCGATGTCTTTTTCAGGACTGCGAGAAGCGATTGGTCACCCAAAGTTAAAGAACCCTTTGGTGAGTAATGCCTAAAGGAACCGTACAGCCGGCCGAATGTCCGAGGGGGTTTTGAACAAGGCGGGGAGGGGGGGGGGCACGTGAACCGTTCTGTTCTGACCCTATCCATTGAATATGAAAACATTGTTATTATAATCTCTAACTGATCTCAGGTAAGTTACGTAAATACTCAATAGCTGCCATAAAAAAGATGAGCTTAGTCTTAGCCTGAGACACTGAGGGAACCCAGTGCAATGTTATGTGTTTATATTGTACATATATAATTTATTCGAATTTGACCCTAATCCTTGTCTCCTTTCGTAGCCGAGTGATCTGTACTGAGTTCACAGGACTTATAATTGCAGGTAGTGTGTACAAAGAATGTCCCATGGCTCCTCACAATGCGTCCTGACCCCACTCAATGACATCTCACTGGCTGTCACGCTTAGAAACAGTGTTGCATTTGGTGACTGAATGGCCCTCGTGCTGCATTGTTACCAAGCGCCGCCACTGGAATAGAACTTCTTCCCGTAATATTGTTGGAAGCTCAGATGAAGTGTGCCACTAATTAGAACCATTGATAAGGAGTCTACAGCAAGTCCTAAACTTGATAGCAAATTGCCTAAGCGTGGTACACGCTACGTTACGTTGCTTTGATGAAATAATGCATGTGTGGCTCGAAGACGGCTTTGGAGTGGCATGATAGGGGTTGATCAGTGGTCGAAGCTGTACGGGCCCCTTGGTGCCAGAGCATCCTTTTGGTATATGCGGCTGTGTGACTAACTTGGCGCGTGACTTCCGTGAATAGACGGGAGATCGTGTGACAATCTTAGGGAAATGTGCCAGCTGTGGAACTGTTGTATGTAATAGTATTCTTGCAAGCTGCAATAAACTTGTGAAGTGCATTTATACTGTCAAAAAATTTATACATGCATTTCAATCCATGCAAATTTAATAATATGTGCAAACATTCATTAAACTACTTGTATGTTATCAATAAAAACCGTATGGCCCAAGTGCAAAACGTTTCGTTTTTCTCTTGATGGATATACCATTACGCTCAAAAGCAGCTTTAACAATTTTAGGAACTATTATCTTCGCACGGCATATAGATAAGTCTCTTTACTTCCCTTTGACAAATAGTTGATGCTGGAGAGCTAATTTCCTTTGGTCCCAAATTCAGATGCCTTTGATGCATCTCTGAGTGGCCTCCATGACGTGCGCCGGTGACAAAATCGTTCCAACTGCCCCGTGATTACTAAGCCGATTACCGCTGAAGTTAGGTCTATCGTCGCTGTGACCACCGACCGGAGTACTACCACGTGTCGTGTTGGGACGCCACTGCACGTGCAGAAAGCGTTTACCTACATACATCTTGAGACTGGCTGGCCTGATTGCGCTGAAAGTTAGCACGTCATTAGCTGTTGGCTTGGTGGCTGACCCGTGGGGGAGGGGGAGGGTGATGCCGTCCAGGGGCCGCTTCTACACCTCAAAAGCAGTTGGGCCAATGTCATTCTGTACCGCTAGGTGCGTCTACATAGGTAAGGTACATACACTTAGTCGTATTACACACCCGTACATACATGCAACTAGGTTAGGGTCTTTGCTCATCAGAGCTTGTGGAAGGCTCACTTTCACTAACGCACTCTACTCTTGAGTTGATTCGTCATAGTGGTTTAGGTATGCACTGAACCGTTTTCCATGTGCATGCATAAATGCATTAATGTATGAATGTTTTTTTAGACTATATTTTCTCTAGTAACTTTCATAAATATTGGTTTTTAGTTCCTTCTACGGCTCGCACTTTGCTATCCTATCCCTTTTCTGTCATACGTCATACGGCCCGTCACTAGTAAACATCTGCACGTTCAAAACATGTTGCATTTTACAACGTTTTCAGTGCCAAGAAATCTCACGCACCGAGACAAAACTTCATAAATTTCATAAACCAATACCATCTCAAGTCCTCACAGCCTTTTTCCTTCGATTTTTCATCACAATCGCCCGAGCCTTCTCAGGTACGAAGGCTTCTCACATACGAGAGATTTCCAGTCACGTACCGTCCCTTCCCATTATAACTTAAACTTTCAACTCTCCATCGCTAACGCACTTTGAGCAACCTTGAAAAACATTGTCAGAGGGACATCATCCTTTGTCTGCCGCAGAGGCTTAACGGCAGCAACTCAACTGCAATAAGGAAATTCCGAACTATTGAGTGTTCAATTGTCTGAATACAGTCCCCACTAACGTGCCTTTCACTTGTGTTCTCCTCCAGAGGCTATGCAGACCACTGCAGAGGCTATATGCAGACTACACGGTGTTTTGGCACCAGATGGCCTAACGTCTATCTGATGTCGCTGTAATTTCGAGCAATCGGCCGTCTGAGATGGAGTAATTGGCACTGTCTATTGCTTCAGAATCAATAAGAAAACAAGAGATTAGCCGTTTTAACGACGGCCATCTGGTACACATTTGGTGCACATCTGGTACAGATTAGGTGCAGATTTGGTCAAATCAGGTTCAGTGTGTCTCTTAGCAGCTATCAGCTAGGGTTGCACTAATTGCTTATATGCCTGCTTTGTCATATTATCAGAGACATGGGCGGCGCCACCGGGGGGGACGGGGGGGACAGGTCCCCCGCTATCGAAAGTTAGGGGGGTACAGTACCCCACTATCGGCGAGGCCCGTTCAATAGTTGATAGTAATGCATTGTAGAGTTATCCGTCGCATTTAATGCATCGTTGGTTAATCAAGGCAGGTTCTGAATAAAGATTGCTGTTGGGATGTATCACAGGGGGGTCCTGGCCATCTGCAAAAGGTGTGGAGCTGTGATGCCTGTAGTAAGGTATAAGGTGATCGGCAGGGCCTCGGGGATCGTGCCCCCCCCCTTTTTGGGGCGCCAGGCAGGGTTATTACCTCCCCACCCCACTGCCAGACCCCATTGCCGACAAAACCAAGTTTACTAAAATTCCATAGATTTCCGTTACTATGTAGTTATATGGATATTTTCCATTCCTAATTAGTCAAATTCAAGCATGGCAGTTCTACCACAGGAACCATTTGAAATTTATGCCATTTAACCCCAGCACTTGTGGGGAGAAGTGTTCGGATAGATCACAGGCAGGACCAAAAAAGCACGCAGTAGCCCAAGACCTTATAATTGGGTAGCATCGGCTCCCTCTCGTCAAGGGGTTCGATAGCACTCTTTTTTTCTGCAAAACTAAGTTCCGTCGGCGGCCGAACGCGATCAGTATCTACCTACTTTTGGGATTTTCGGTCAGGCAAGTCCCCGTCCCCCCCTATCGAAAACCCGTGGCGCCGCCCCTGATCAGAGAGCATCATCGATTAAAACACTGAAATAAATTCATAAAATGAAGATATTTGCTGTAAAAGAAATGAGGTGCAGATTTGGTCAAATCAGGTGCATTCGCCGGATAGCCCGTCGTGAAAACGGTTATTGTGTATTTTTTTGTTAAAAAAAAAACTAGCGCGACACGACGTGGTAGCTCAGCAAGCAATCAATACGGGTATGGCGTTGATTTCTTAAGTGGGGGTGTAACAATGGAACACATTACAAGCAATGGCGCTGATGATGTGCACAATACTCATGCCACTCTGGGATTCTGGGCGCCTATCAGTGAGCTCTATCCGAAGAGGCTACATCTGCTAGGCTATCCATTCTGACCACATTGCGCAATATATTTTTTGCCGTGTTATTAGCATGAGTCCAAATCATATTTATTCCCTACTTCGTGCTTATTCTATGTTACTTTGAACAACAATCAAGCACAACACAAACAAACGAGGCCATGGCTTATGTAACCATTACGACAAAAAGTGTTGTGACCTCTTGGGTAATGCGTTTTTATCCGTCTGATCTGTAATCACTGTTGAAGAAAATTGATAATATATTAAAAATTCATAATGCATTGCTTTAAATTCATTAACCCGCGCCGGGCCGGTGCTCTGAGATTCCGCGCCGGGCCGGGGGGGGGGTGTCTGAACATCCCCCCCATCTAACTCGGCTCCTGGGCCACGTAGCGACACGCGGTAAGCGGCAATCGAAAGAACGTCCAAAATAAGGACGAAAACACTTCGGTCATTTTTTGAGTCAGGTCAAAGGTCAGGTCACCAGAGGTCACCGAAGGTAAAATGTTGACTATCTGCCAACGTCTATCTCGGGAACCGATAGAGCTACAGCGCTGCGGAAAAGCGCATTCGATAGCCCTTTTACAGACCTTTCTGAGTAATGCTCTCAGATTTGACCTCAGGTCAACGGTTTAGCCTTCAGAGGGCAAAAACTCCAAAAATAGCCGTTTTTACGAAAAGCGTTTTTTCGGCAATAAATTTTGATTCAAAAGAGCCATAGCATTACTTTTGCCAGCATCGTGTTCCTCTCGTCGAGACGCGTCGAATGAACTATAATTTGACATTGAAAGGTCAACTTGAAAATTTGACCTCAGGTCAAGGTCATGACCTGACCGGAAAAGGTCATGTTGCATATCGAGCAACGTCGGGCCGAACACATCTAAGGCGTTTTCAGCGCTCTAGCACGCCTCTACCAGAAGTTATTAGCGAAAAACTGTTAGATTCTGTTCGTGACCTGAGATGACCTCGAGGACATAACGAGGGGTCACAGTTGCCATTTGCCGGCTCAGTGTGTCAATTTTACCTACATCTCGATGTTTGAGAGTGTCTAGAATGGCGTTCGTGCAAAACAGACGCTTTTCAATTTTCTCCCAATGACTTATAATGGAGAGGCCGCAAAATTGACCTGACCTTAGGTCACCGATATCAAAATTCCGAGATAAATATTTTGTAGATAATGTTGCTCTTATCAATCGTTGAAAGTTTCAAGGCAATCGATCAATCGGTGTAGCTATGACGAGCATTCTTATTTTTCTGAGGTGAGGTCACTTGGCGTGACCTGGTGACCTGACCTAAGGCGACCTGGGCCTGAAATTTTAACAAAATGTGCGGAAAAGATGCACAAACAGGTGTGCCAAAAACGGCGGCGCGGAGCGCCGCCGTTGTTCAGATAGCTGCGAAAAATCGCAGGGGGGGGGTGTTCAAACCCCCCGGCCCGGCGCGGGTAGATGGCGCCCGTCCTATCCTATCCTTTCCTGCAGCTTGTCCGTCTTCCGACCCGTTTCACATATCCTTCGTGCTCGTTTCCCGATAAAACCGGCGGCTCTAGGAGCCGAAGTGCGCGTTGGAGCGGCGGGCCGCTGAACGCTTGTGCGTAGGGATATAGTGCGCGTGTTTTCATTAATTAGATGGCGTTGTTAATTAATTGCTTTTGAAATATCATTGGAATATTTGTACTATCTCGTAGGGCACCGATTGTGCTGGTTGTAAGCGGATATTGTGTTTTCCGGAATTTCGAATGCCGCGCTGGCAGTCACGTGACCGGTTCTGATGTCGAGTCCGACTGCGCGGAAGGCGGTCTTTTCGTTCCCCGCCATGATTGGAGGCGGATGTGTTGCGGGTGCTCCGGATTTTGGTACCGGTGAGTGAGGTTCTAGAGGTTTGTAACTGCTGAATCTAATATGGTAACTACTCAGTTGAATTTATGTGATGAATATTTGTTTTGTTGTATAACTTTAATGTGAAAACCGGTTTATATGAGCTGATATGTTCGATTCTCCGGGACAGTGGCTCGGTTGCCCCCGATTCGGGGAGGACAAGCTGTGGAGCTTGTTTGTGGAGGCTGCCCTGGTGGCCTCGTGAGTTCGGTCGCCGTGGTCGTTTGGCAGCGCGCCAGAGACTGGATAAGCCGGTATGTTATCACTAAAGATGCTCATTGTCTATCTTTGCTTTGAATTTCGATACCTCAACGTCTGCTGTGTATTGCTTGATTTATTTACTTACTTGTAGAATGTTAAACAGAGTTCTTGGACCCCGAGCTGTGTTGTGACCCATTTTGCATCGTGCCAACTGGTATTTGACTCGAGCTCGTATTGTGTGGATGTGTTTGCAGTAACAATCAAATGATCGAAGACGGGATCCAGAGCGGTCCAATACAGATCTGTCCACGGCCAAGTCTCTGAGGTGGCCAGGTGACCGAGGGGTGGCAGGGAGCAGATGCGGGCGATGGTGGCGCGAGCAGTGGCCGGGGGCCATCTGCATCTACAGTTACGGCTACCTTCTCCGCGCCTTCATCTGCTGGTGAAGCCCAGTAGCGGCTTCCCTCTCTGCGCCTTCGGCTGCGTCTGGAGCTACAGTTACCTTACCTTACCTTAATGTTGGCGGGACTATTGGAGGCCAGAGGCCTATTGGACCCGATCTCGTCGAGCTCATGCGGTACTCTTTGCTCAAACTCAGTTTATGGTAGGGATATCGTACATACGACTCGACCAGTGTCTGTCAAGGAGGTTCTTGAACCCATTCAGGGTCGGTGCGAGAACCACTTCAGCCGGCAGCGAGTTCCAGTCGTTGACCGCACGTACGCTCCAGTGGTTTCTTCGTACTCTAGTCAGAGCTCTTGGTTTGGCCACCTTCATCGTATGACCTCTTGTGCTTGCCGATGGAGCAGCCTGGAAGAAGTCTTCTTTCTTCAGGTTCAGAAGACCAGTCATGAGCATGTAGAGCATGATGACGTCTCCTCTGCGTCTTCTGTAAAGCAAGGACGGCAGCCGTAGCCTGCGCAGCCGCTCCTGATACGGGAGATGCCGGATTTCAGTGACAAGTCGCGTGGCTCTGCGCTGGACTCTCTCCACCAGTCGTTGATCTTCTTTGTTGAAGGGGCCCCAGATGATGTTGCCATACTCTAGGTGAGGTCGGACCAGGGTCTTGTAGAGGACTGGGAGAGTCTCGGAGTTGAGTAGCTCAAAGGAGCGTCGGATGACTGCCAGAATCTGGTTGGCCTTGCTGATGGCAACAGCAGCATGCTTCTTGAACTTCAATTCCTCGTCGATGAAGATGCCCAAGTCTTTCTCTTCTGTCACCGCTGAGAGTGGCTCCCCCAGAAGCGTGTACTGGAACCGTGGGTTACCTCTCCCGAGGTGAAGAACCTTACACTTCTTCAGGTTGAAAGGGAGAAGCCAGGTCGCTGACCAGTTCGCTGCGGCTACTAGGTCGAGTTGCAACTGGGCGCCGTTCGCGTCAGTAGGAGCCTGAGGCGGTTGCGACTGGTTTGGGCCGTACAGTTTTGCGTCGTCCGCGAACATGGCGATGTGGCTCTTGACACATTCTGGGAGGTCGTTTACGTAGATGACGAAGAGCGTCGGTCCCAAGACCGAACCCTGTGGGATGCCGCTCATGACAGGGTGTTGAATCGAGGTTGTTCCATTGATCGACACTCTTTGACCTCGGCCAGTAAGAAATGCCTCAATCCACTTGAGCACCGGGCCTCGGATTCCGTAGCCCTTCAACTTTGCAAGCAGACGCTTGTGCGGAACAGAGTCGAAGGCTTTTCGAAAGTCCAGGTAGGCAATATCAATATGCTCTCCATTCTCCAGCTGCCGAGTCCAGTCTTCCAGAGTAGAGAGGAGTTGGGTTGCGCACGACCTCTTGGGAAGGAAGCCATGCTGGGCATCGTTGAGCTGCCCGGTCTCCGTGAGGAACTCCATGATTCTGTCTCTGACTATGCCCTCCAGCACCTTCGAAAGCACGGATGTCAGGCTTACAGGTCTGTAGTTTGCTGGTTCCAGTCTGCAACCACCTTTGAAGATTGGAACAATAGTTCCCAGTTTCCACTCGTCTGGAAGAGAGCCGCTATCAAGGGACTTCTGGAACAGAGAGCAGACGGGAGAACTGATTGCGGTCGCGAGCTCTCGCAGGACCCTCGAAGGAATACCATCAGGACCAGGGGAGGTGGAGGTTTTGAGGCTCTCTAGTCTGCGCTGAACCAGTGCAGG
The DNA here is from genome assembly GCF_019059575.1 of Amphibalanus amphitrite. Taxonomy (NCBI): domain Eukaryota; kingdom Metazoa; phylum Arthropoda; class Thecostraca; order Balanomorpha; family Balanidae; genus Amphibalanus; species Amphibalanus amphitrite. The sequence continues at coordinate 254,508 of NW_024882106.1, forward strand.
ACTCAATTCAACACGCTCTAGTGTTCGTCCTTCCCATGGAGACGCCAGGTCAGGCATGTTCGAACAGTCCTCCACGGTGAAGACACTGGCAAAGAACTCAGCAAGCACGTCCGCCCTCTCCTGATCTGAAAGTGCTAACGAGCCATCAGCCTTTCTGAGGTTTCCAATGCCAGGCTTAGTTTTCAAACGTGAGTTGACATATCTCCAAAAAGGCTTCACGTTGTCTTTGAGCGCATCAACCAGAGTCTGTTCAAACCTCCGCCTCAACCGCCTGGTGAGGCTTCTCAGGTCGTTACGCGCGCGGACAAAACGATTGTAGCACTCCACGTCTCGAGTTCTCACGTATTTCTTCCAGAGCTTATTTTTCTTATTTCTTAGAGTCCGGGCTTCTCTTGTTACATAGATGTTCTTCCTCTGATGGGATCGATGAAGCGGGATGTTCTCTGTCATCATCACCCTGATGGTCTCGGAGAAGAGCTTGCAGTGTTCTTCCAGCGGGACCGACTCTAACGAGGCCCACGACACGCTTTGGAGGTCATTCACCATCTTTGCATAATTACCCTTGCTTAGGTTCAACTTGGCTGTGTGGTTGCCTGCTCCAGGTGTGTAGCAGTGCAGCTCGAACCATAACACCTCATGGTCGCTGTTCCCGAGAGGAGGGAGGTGAGTGATTTCGGATATCATGCCCTCCTCATTAGAAAATATCAGATCCAGGACGTTGGGGGTGTTACCATGTCTGTAACGTGTTGGTCGCTTGACATGCTGATGGTCTCGGCGCCTTCATACAGTTGCTGCTTAGTCTCTGCGCCTTCATCTGCCTCTGGAGCTGCAGCACCGGCTGCGCGCCGCGCCTTCCAGGATTCTGCCTGAGTGGTGTGTGGCTGGCTGGCGCGGAGTGGTGTGCGGCTGGCTGGCGCAGAGTGGTGTGCGCCGGCGAGAGGCGCTGCGTGGTGTATGCCGGCGAGAGGCGCTGAGTGGTGTGCGCCAGCGAGAGGCGCTGAGTGGTGTGCGCCAGCGAGAGGCGCTGAGTGGTGTGCGCCAGCGAGAGGCGCTGAGTGGTGTGCGCCAGCGAGAGGCGCTGCGTGGTGTGCGCCAGCGAGAGGCGCTGCGTGGTGTGCGCCAGCGAGAGGCGCTGCGTGGTGCGCGCCCTTGGTGCGTGCAGTGTAGTGTGCCCCTGGACGGGCTGAGAGGGTGCTCCCAGCGGGTGAGTGCCCCTCTGGCGGAAACATCTTTCGCGGAGCTGCACCTTCAGCTCTGCATCTGCTTGAGTAGCAGCGACCGCCTCTCCTCGCTGCCTGGTGCCGGCATCCTGGTTCGGCCGGAGCTGGGAGCTGGAGGATCTGGCCGTCTGAGGTTTGCTGCTACCTGCTGCTTCTGCTGGACTGAGTTGACTGGTAAGGGTGATCCTGTGGTGGTCCTGCGCTGGTTTTAAATTGTGTTATGTGGTGTGTTTTTATATTGCTGGGAAGTGTCTAGGTTAAGGTGTTTAGATTAAGTGATTGCTGAGGAATGCGGTATCCTCTCAGTGCTGGGAAGTGTTTTTAAGTGTCTAGATAGTAGATAAGTGAGGGTGGAAGGTCTGTGGTATCCCCGCTGTGCAGATTCCTATTCCCTCACCCTGAAATGGCGCCTACTAAGGAGGAGTTGGGAAGGTTGAAGCTGACAGAGCTGCAACGGGAATTAGAGACCCGTGGGCTGGAGGTAACCGGTAAGAAGCAGGATTTAGTGGATAGGTTGTGGTCAGCCCTCGAGACTGAGATGGACCAGTTAAACCCGGCAGAGAATAAGGTGAGTCCCCGAGAAGCTACTGGAGGGCCATCGACAGATGTATCGATTATTTTGGCGAAACTTAAGCTCCTCAAGGAGGAACAGGCCGTAGAGCAGGAGCGGATGGCGGTGAGGGCACGCGAATCGCTTTTGCAGGCCAGGTCGGAGCAGCTTAAACTTGAACGCGAGTTGGTAGAGGCAGGGCACCTAGTGGAGCCTGAGTTGGCCCAGGTGCAGGTTCCGATCGAGCCGGTGGGTAAGCCCTCACTGGGGGAGGCCCTCAGTGCCCAGGTCAAGCGGTCCCTGTTGCCCCCCGCAGAGCTCCGCCCGTTCAGCGGCGAAATAAGAGACTATCGTTTATTTACTAGATCGTTCCAGGCCCGTATTGAAACAAAGACTGAGGACCCAGATGAGCTTCTTTTTTATCTCGATCAATATACGAAGGGAAAGCCCAACCAGCTCGTGCGAGGGTGTCTCCACCTGGGGGAGGCTGGTTTTGCAGAGGCAAAGCGGCTCCTGGAGGTTCGCTACGGCAACAGTGTGGGGCTGGTCGACTCCTATGTCGAACAGGTGAGAGGCTGGCCTAAGGTGGCCGCTGGCGATGTTGAGAGTCTGGACCAGCTTCTTCTGTTTCTTGACCGAGATCATGAACGCGATGGAGAGTGTGGAACTGAGTGAATTTGATCATCCAACGAACTTGCGCCTTGTCATGTCGAAGCTGCCCTCGTACCTCCAGGATCGGTGGATGAGAGAGGCAGATAGACTCCTTCAGGAGGGCTCGACCGTGCGCCTGTCGAACCTGGTCGGGTTTCTGTCCGCTGAGGTCCGTGTAAAGCGGAATCCTCTGTTCGGTCCTCGTAGTGCCGAACCCGCGCGCCGTGAGGCTGTGTCCAGGTCCTCTCCCGGGTTTAAGGTGAGCGCAGCTCGGGTCACACGACCGGGCGCGGGGTCAGGGCTGTGTCCTTTTTGTGACGGTCGCCATGAGCTGGACAGGTGCCAGCGGATGTTTGAGAGGCCCTGGCCTGAGAGGCGTCGGACGGTGTTACGAGCGGGGCTTTGTTTCGGGTGCCTCAGGGAGGGTCACCGTGCCCGCTCTTGCAGGAGCCAGCTGACTTGCCGCTCTTGCGGTGGGCGTCACCCGTCGGTGATGCACCGGGACCCCGACTGTGACGCTCGTGGTGTTCCAGCTGCCCCTCCGGTTTCCGCCCAGCCGCCGGTGGCGCGGCGTGGTGCCGGCGGCGGCCGGGAGTTGCGGCCCGAGGCGGCGGTGGTGCCGCCGCGCGGAGATGGTGTGGCGCCACCTCGTGGTGGATTTGTGGCGCCACCTCCCGGCGGTGAGGGGTCGGGTTCCCACAGCGGAGCCGTGATCAGTGCGAGCCTTGGACTCCAAGGTGTCGATCGGACGGCGCTGCCGGTCGTGGCTGTGCGCCTCCGTGGTCCAGACGGCAAAGTGGTCGTCACTAACGGATTTTTGGACCAGGGCTCCTCGGGATCTTTCCTAACTGACGGACTTGTTTCCTTGTTGGGACTCCAGACCGAGGAGACGAGTGTTGTGCTCGAGACGGTGGGGAGCGGGAAGAGGCGGATTCAGACGTGCCTCGCGTCGGGCGTGCAGGTGGCCGATGCGAGAGGGGGAGCTTTCCATGCTCTGCCGCCTCTGATGACCGTTCCGTCCCTGCCGGTGACTCAGGAGGACAGGTGTCCGAGGAGTGAGCTGAGGGCAGCCGCTCATCTCGCCGATGTCGCGCTGACAGAGGTGGACACGCCTGTGGGGATCCTGATTGGGTCGAACTGTGCCGAACTGCTTCTTGCCAGGGAGGTCCGGGCTCCGCCTGAGGGCCAGGCGGGGTTGTGTGCCATCCGTACCGTGTTGGGGTGGTATGTGATCGGACGTGTCCCTGGGACAGCAGTCTCGAGGGGCAGGCTGACTGTCAACTTCCTGAGGGTCGAGAGGGCGACCGATTCTGATGATGGGGTTACCCAGAGTGTCCGTGATCACTGCTCGGAAGGCTGTCAGTTTCGAGCCATGTACGAGCGGGACTTTGGTGACCTGTCTGATGACCGTGAGTGTTTTTCCCTTGAGGAGCGTGAGTGGATAGCCGACGTCGAGTCAGGCGTCCGGCGGGACTCGGAGGGTCATTTTGAGATCCCCCTTCCCAAAACCGATTTTGGAGAGCTGCCAGACAGCTTCGGAACGGCGGCCAGACGGTTGAACTCACTCCGGAGGCGGTTCCGATCTGACCCAGAGTATTTTGACCAGTACCGGCGTGTTATCAGCTCGCTGGTCGATGACGGGTACGCCGTTCCAGTCTCTGACGATGACGTCACAGGTCCCGTATGGTACCTCCCCCACCATGGCGTGTGGGAGCCTGGTAAGGGCAAGCTGCGCGTGGTATTTGACTGCGCGGCTAAGAGTGGTGGTACCTGTCTCAATGACTTGCTGAGGAAGGGACCTGTTCTGACGAACTCCCTGCTGGGGGTGCTCTGTCGATTTCGTGAGGGGCGGGTCGCTTTTGCGTGCGACATTCAGAGCATGTACCACAGGGTGCATGTACCAGAGTCGGACACGAGCATGTTGAGGTTCCTGTGGTTCCGTGACAACGATCCGGACGGAGATGTGCAACTCTGGCGAATGAGGTCTCATGTGTTTGGAGCTGTGTCGAGTGGGAGTGTCGCCAGTTTCGCACTGGGCCGGTGCGCTGAGGAGGGTAGATCGAGCTATCCGGAGGCCGCTGATGCTCTGATTCGCAACACATATGTGGATGACGCACTGTGTGCTGTGGACTCCGTTGAGGATGCTGTGCATCTGGCACGGGATCTGAAGGCGCTGTGCGCCACGGGAGCGTTCAATATGACTAAATTCACCAGCAGCAGTCCGCAGTTCCTGAAGTATGTACCCATGGAAGACAGAGGTAAGAAAGTCAAACAGCTGGACCTCGACAAGGACCGACTCTGCGCCGAGAGTGCGTTGGGTCTCAGATGGTCGGTCGATGATGACACCTTCCGGTTTCAGTTCCGAGGTGAGGAGAAGCCCTGGTCCAGACGTGGTGTATTGTCCACTGTCAGCTCTGTTTTTGACCCCTTAGGTGTGGTCTCCCCCGTCACCGTGACGGGACGCGTGTTGGTCCAGAAGCTGTGCGCTCTCTCTTGTGGCTGGGATGACCTTCTTCCTGCCGTACTGGCGGAAGAGTGGCGAGAGTGGCTGGACAGGGCTAGAGAGCTGGATCTGGTCCGGCTAGATCGATCTATCGTGGGCCCACCCGGGGAGGTTCTGACCACCCAGCTGCACGTGTTCGCTGACGCCAGTGAAAGTGCGCACTCGGCTGTTGCGTATCTCAGGCGGGAGGTGCGCTCATCTGGGGGTAAAACGGAGCGGTTTGTGGCGTTTCTGATGGGGAAATCGCTGGTGAACCCTATCAGGTTTGTGTCAGTTCCGCGCTTGGAGTTGGCCGCCGCTGTGTTGGCGGTGAGAGTGAGGAAAGTACTGCAGAGGGAGTTGGGCACCCGATTTGATACTGTTCATATGTGGACTGACAGCATGATAGTCCTGAGTTGTATCCGGAATCGCACGACGCGATTCAAAACTTTCGTGGCTAACAGGCTCGCTTACATTCATGATGGCTCAGAGGTAAGCGAGTGGTCATACGTGCCGACGGACGCGAACCCAGCGGATGTGGGTTCTCGGGGCTGTGCGCCGACCGACTTGGGACCCTGGTTGAGCGGGCCCGATTTTCTCGCGGGGGACGTCGACTGCTGGCCGGTGGAGCCTGCTGTTCCGTCCGCCCTGCCGGCGAGTGAGGTGAAGTCGGTGCCGGTCGCCCTGACAGCGGTCGGAGCTGATTCGGCTCAGCCGTGTGACGTGCTGATTCAGCATTTTTCTTCCTATTTTAGACTTAAGCGAGCGGTGGCTTGGTACCGTCGGTTCATCGATGTTCTTCGGAGCGGTGAGTTCCGAAGATGGTGCTTGGCGAGACGGCGAGGGCTGCGGCGCCGGGAAGTGCCCGTCCGGACTTCTCTGACGGTGTCAGACCTACGCGGCGCCGAGCTGGCGATCTTGCGCCGAGTCCAGCGAGATCTGCCAGAGTACCCGAGCGGTGTGTGTGACGATGGTCCAGTCAGCGTCAGGCGGAACAGTCCGCTGGCGAAGCTACGCCCTATACTGAGTGATGGTCTGCTGCTGGTGGGCGGTAGGCTAGAGCGGTCCGACTGTATCTCCGTGAGTGCCAAGCACCCGGTGATCCTGCCCAGGCGGCATCATGTGACTAGGTTAGTGATAAGGGAGGCTCACGCTGAGGTGGGTCACGAGGGCAGACTCCATACCTTCTGGAGGCTGCGTGAGAGGTTTTGGGTTCTGGGTGCCGGACCGGAGGTCCGGAGGCTGATCCGAAACTGTGTCGTGTGCCGGAAGGTCAATGCCCGTCCTCAGCGGCAGCTGATGGCAGACCTGCCGGAGGAGCGCGTGTCCGGTGACACGCCAGCGTTCTCTTCCGTCTTGTTAGATGTATTTGGTCCGATTTTAGTTAAGGCTGGACGGGGGGAGAAGAAAAGGTACGGTCTGATGTGTATCTGTGTTGTCACGCGCGGTGTTCATATAGAGGTTTTAGATTCTCTCCGCACCGATTCCCTCATCAACGCCGTCCGACGTATCAGTGCCCGCCGGGGGCAGATCCGTCAGGTGCGGAGTGATATGGGTACCAACATGACTGGCGCTGATCGAGAGCTCCGAGAAGCGCTGAGGGACGTAAGCAGCCGTGATCTCCAGCGTGCTGCTCTTCAGAGGGGTATCGACTGGAGGTTCAACCCTCCAACTGCCTCTCACTTTTCCGGTGGAGTGGAGAGGCAAATCAGGACGTTCAGAAAGATTTGGAGGTCCATGCCGACGCAGCAGCGGGTGGACGATGAGTCGTTGCAGACCCTCTTCTGTGAGATAGAGTCCATTATGAATGACCGCCCTCTGACTTACGTGTCTACCGCTGATGGCGATGTGGAACCCCTGACTCCGGGACACTTGCTGTTCCTGAGGGGCCGTCCTGGGCCGATTCCAGGCGAGTTTCGAGAGGCCGACTCGTTCTCCCGACGCCGTTGGCGTCATGTCCAGTACTTGGCGCAGCAATTTTGGACTCGCTGGAGGAGCGAGTACCTGCTCTCACTGCAGTCTCGGCAGAGGTGGACGCAGGAGTCTCGCAACCTGGAGCCTGGGGATGTAGTCTTGCTAGTAGACGAGAATGTGCAGCGAGGCCAGTGGCAGATGGGGAAGGTACAGGAGGTTCTTCCCAGCCGAGATGGCAAGGTGAGAAAGGCTCTCGTTAAGACTAGCACCTCTGTGTATCTGCGCCCAATACACAAGATGGTAGTGGTGAGGTCCGACTCCGATCTAGAGTAAGTTAGAAGTAAGGTGCCGTCTAGAAATAGGCTGCCGTCAGCCACAGGGCTGATCAGGCTCGGTAAGGTAGGATAGGTAGAGTGTGAGCGGGACGCTCATCGGTTCAGTGTTGTGTGGTGGTAGATATATATATATATAAATATTTTTTTTTTTTCGTGGACGGATCGTCAGGTTTGTAGAGGTTGTCAGCTTGACGGGCGCTCCTGTGCTTCGAATGCCTCAGTCATTCGAAGGGGGGAGTGTAGATGGCGCCCGTCCTATCCTATCCTTTCCTGCAGCTTGTCCGTCTTCCGACCCGTTTCACATATCCTTCGTGCTCGTTTCCCGATAAAACCGGCGGCTCTAGGAGCCGAAGTGCGCGTTGGAGCGGCGGGCCGCTGAACGCTTGTGCGTAGGGATATAGTGCGCGTGTTTTCATTAATTAGATGGCGTTGTTAATTAATTGCTTTTGAAATATCATTGGAATATTTGTACTATCTCGTAGGGCACCGATTGTGCTGGTTGTAAGCGGATATTGTGTTTTCCGGAATTTCGAATGCCGCGCTGGCAGTCACGTGACCGGTTCTGATGTCGAGTCCGACTGCGCGGAAGGCGGTCTTTTCGTTCCCCGCCATGATTGGAGGCGGATGTGTTGCGGGTGCTCCGGATTTTGGTACCGGTGAGTGAGGTTCTAGAGGTTTGTAACTGCTGAATCTAATATGGTAACTACTCAGTTGAATTTATGTGATGAATATTTGTTTTGTTGTATAACTTTAATGTGAAAACCGGTTTATATGAGCTGATATGTTCGATTCTCCGGGACAGTGGCTCGGTTGCCCCCGATTCGGGGAGGACAAGCTGTGGAGCTTGTTTGTGGAGGCTGCCCTGGTGGCCTCGTGAGTTCGGTCGCCGTGGTCGTTTGGCAGCGCGCCAGAGACTGGATAAGCCGGTATGTTATCACTAAAGATGCTCATTGTCTATCTTTGCTTTGAATTTCGATACCTCAACGTCTGCTGTGTATTGCTTGATTTATTTACTTACTTGTAGAATGTTAAACAGAGTTCTTGGACCCCGAGCTGTGTTGTGACCCATTTTGCATCGTGCCAACTGGTATTTGACTCGAGCTCGTATTGTGTGGATGTGTTTGCAGTAACAATCAAATGATCGAAGACGGGATCCAGAGCGGTCCAATACAGATCTGTCCACGGCCAAGTCTCTGAGGTGGCCAGGTGACCGAGGGGTGGCAGGGAGCAGATGCGGGCGATGGTGGCGCGAGCAGTGGCCGGGGGCCATCTGCATCTACAGTACCCTACTAAGAATCCATTACTGGCCTATTACTTTATTACTTCCTATTACTATGGTGGAGTGTCCACTTATTTAAGCGGTGCTGAAAGATCTAACTGCTAGTGAAAAAAGGTTTCAGTCACCAACGATTCTCTTGCCCACGTAAAGCCATTTCCAACTTTTGAATTGCTGATATTTCAGAATAAGCAGTCGACTTTTGAGCGGCGCAGTTAATCATTTCTGCGAGCGTTGCGGCCCGGTTGGATTTCTAGTGTATGCTCAGCGCCCAGTGAGTACGAGGCGGCCTTTCTCTCTCTCTCTCTCTCTCTCTCTCTCTCTCTCTCTCTCTCTCTCTCTCTCTCTCTCTCTCTCTCTCTCTCTCTCTCTCTCTCTCTCTCTCTCTCTCTCTCTCTCTCTCTCTCTCTCTCTCTCTCTCTCTCTCTCTCTCTCTCTCTCTCTCTCTCTCTCTCTCTCTCTCTCTCTCTCTCTCTCTCTCTCCTCTCTCTCTCTCTCTCCCTCTCTCTCTCCCTCTCTCTCTCCCTCTCTCTCTCCTTCTCTCTCTCTCTCTCTCTCTCTCTCTCTCTCTCTCTCTCTCTCTCTCTCTCTCTCTCTCTCTCTCTCTCGCTGGGTTAGCGCTGCTCTGTTTCTCGTCTGTGCGGGGCGGTGATGGCGGCCTGGATTGAATGATGACATTTGGCCCGGTGGTGGCTACGCGAGGTGACTGTATATATTCAGTGCACCGGAGTGTGCAGACGGCTCCGGGTCGGTCAGACAGACAGACAGACAGACAGACAGACAGACAGACAGACAGCTGCAGGTTATCGGGTGATGTCGCACCACTGAACTGCCGACTGGCATCATATTGCCTTGTGATTATTGATCTATTGTAGCCTGCAGAATGCAGTTGGGTCTAGAATGAACATTGAACGCGGCTGTCTGGCAGCACAAAACTTCATACAAACAGAAGCCAGTCTGAAACTTACAAGTGCGTGGAACATGTTAATTGGTTACCCTTGAAGCCATGAAATTGCAACTGAAACCAATATGTTTAAAAGTTTGGAGAGTTATCGGCTCACCGAGTTTTATAGCACCTATGTCGGTTTTATATCGTTAGCCGGAGGTGGTGTAAGGCTATGAACTCGAAATGACTATGAAAAGGCCATTATCATCATTAGTTCAATGGAAACACCATGGACGCAAGCAATGCGTTTTATCACTTAACGCTGTGAAGAGAAAAAGAAGCATATAAAAAACCCTATAAAGAAAGCAGTAAAGAAGCTAGAAAGTAATTACCTAGAAACCAAAGCAAATAAGCAATTTTACTAGAACCTCTACGCTAATGCCATTAGCGAAAAAGTATACGTATGTTCCGGCACTTAGAGAGTAGTGCCTAATTGTTCATGAAAATGTAACGCCGATGGAATATTCTATCTCATCAAGACAGAATTAAAGGAACTATCCCACCTTCTAAAATGTTGTTAAAACCAGTAAATTGTGCCCGACTTTATAGATTGGATGATCAGGAACACGGTTCTGGCATTTATTTTTCATTAAACATCTTAGGCTTCCCATATTCCAAACACAAACTTTCAAATATGTGACGTCACAGCCCAAAATTACCTCCTTCCCCAGGCCACATTACTGTCATAAAGCTGATTCTTTTTACTCTGTAGGCACCACAACAAAGTTCAGACCAAGTTTTAAGCGATTTTTCAACGAACAAACCCATTTAAATCAGAATGACCTAAACGAGGTGATGTCACACTATCGGTCGCTCCATGTTGAAGATAGGGCCTTGCGCAAGGCCCATTTTCAAATGAAGGGAACGAATTTCTTCAACACCAAGAGGCCGCGGGGGTTGCAACCTAGATAGATAGTGGTTTCTGAACCTCGCCGCAAACTTGGCTATCTCAACTCAAACCCCATGTTAAAGGTGGGATAGTCCCTTTTAGTGCTCAATGCTCATGTGATATTTACCAGAATAATTCAGCATATTCGACAATTGTTTATTCAGTGACTAATAGGGAATCTATGTCCATCCAATATTCTATTTTGTCTACCATCCTCATCTCATCCCCACGGTCAGCTATCTATAATTGAGCAATTATGCAACTCCTGTCCTCCGTCCAGTAGGTATGGAGACGGCCACTCCCACACTCTGCTCAGAATCGAAACCACTACTCAATTTATGACTTAGAAACTCATTACTCAAATTAATTATAAATTGACAGATTATATAATATCTCTTCCTCCGTCCTTCCTCCTCTCTCTCTCTCTCTCTCTCTCTCTCTCTCTCTCTCTCTCTCTCTCTCTCTCTCTCTCTCTCTCCGATCCTCTGCCCAGCCCAGTCCCATCGCCCCTCGTCTCTCACGCCGCCGCGGTCTCTGATGCCCTGTGCGGCTGTATTTCGTCTCCCGGTGATCGAAACCGGCATCAATCGCTGGTGGGAGCGATTGGCCTCCAATTTATCAGCTGCAGCGGGGGCGGGGAGGGGGCGACGGAAGTCACCGGTCACCGGCCCTCCCAAGAGGTGCATTACCTCAGCCTCCCCTCTCCCCCCGGGGACCGCTCTCCCTCCCCGCCACAGCGCGACCGTCGACCTATGTACATATACAGGACACCTCCGACCGTCTGTGGGTCTGTCTACGGACACCTTCGTCCTGTCTGTGGGACACCTCCGTCTTCCCTGTCTGAGGGACGCCTCCGTCCTGTTTGTCTGTCTCTGTCTGTCTGTCCGTCTGTGGGACACCTCCGTCCATCTGTGGAGTGTGGACACCTCGGTCTGTCTGTCTGTTGAACACCTCTGTCTGTCTGTGTAACGCCGCTGTCCTATCTGTATGTGGGACACCTCCGTCTGTCGGTGAGACACACCCGTCTGTCGGTGAGACACCTCCGTCCTGTCTGTGGGACACCTCCGTCTGTCTGTGGGACACCTCCACCCTGTCTGTCTGTCTGTCTGTCTGTCTGTCTGTCTGTCTGTCTGTCTGTCTGTCTGTCTGTCTGTCTGTCTGTCTGTCTGTCTGTCTGTCTGTCTGTCTGTCTGTCTGTCTGTCTGTCTGTCTGTCTGTCTGTCTGTCTGTCTGTTTGTCTGTCTGTCTGTCAGTGGGACACATCCGCCTTGTCTGTGGGACACCTCTGTCCGTCCGTCGGCCAGCGCGCAGCTCGCGGCTGTCCGTGGAAACGGTGGTCGATACTCTGAGGATCCTCGTTCCCTGTTCGGTGAATTCGTGTCATCCGAGGCGCCGCGATAGCAGCTCCGAGGAGCGCCAATGACACATCTATCGCATTTCCAATGGCCGGTGATTTCTTAAGCTGTTGACGTAGTTGACACCCAGAGGCGGCCGGCCGTAGACAGCGGAGAGGGACATTGAGCCGTCAGTGACAGCTCTTCATTAAGCTAATGCACGCTGCCCTCGGCGGCACTCTGTTGTCATTCTTGCACGTTACACCCGGATATGTACTAGATATCATGTACATAAGGTACATTAGGTAGGGACACACCATCTCCCTCCGGCGACATCATAGCGGGGGGATGAAATATGCTCCGGAGCAATAAGAAAAATGACATTGACATAAGGAAATGAAGATGACAAAGATCACATTCTGCGCCTACGAGCTACTTTTTTCGTGCAAACGTTAATCTTGGTTTGTGACCATTTCTCTTATATTGTTTGATGATAAGTTAGAAATGGTCTCGAGCCTCGACTGGTATTCAAATGAGAATACACTGGGAACAGCGCAATATTATTTTACGGTTGGAGGCAAATAACCGCGAACGAGTAACATTTTGTCGTCTTGCGAGATAACCATCTAAAGAAGGAACTTGAAGCAGTCGAATGGCCCTAGTTACCATCGGTCGGTTGTTTTATGACCTATAACCCCGGCTAACGGGGCTCAGATCGGATAGGGCCGCCGTGTCCCTGCCATGTGTGACGGGTAACTGGTCAGAGCCCAGACAATAGAGACAGGAGGGGGCCACTGCCACCGGCCAGGGCTGAGACATTGAGACAGTCACAGACGGGAGGGGGCCACTGCCCACCGGCCAGGGCTGAGACATTGAGACAGTCACAGACGTGAAGGAGGTCAGTTCCCACCGGCCAGGGCTGAGACATTGAGACAGTCACAGACGTGAAGGAGGTCAGTTCCCACCGGCCAGGGCTGAGACAGTGAGACAGTCACAGACGGGAGGGGGCCACTGCCCACCGGCCAGGGCTGAGACGGTGAGAGTCACAGACGGGAGGGGGTCACTGCCCACCGGCCAGGGCTGAGACAGTGAGACAGTCACAGACGGGAGGGGGCCACTGCCCACCGGCCAGGGCTGAGACAGTGAGACAGTCACAGACGGGAGGGGGCCACTGCACACCGGCCAGGGCTGAGACAGCTAACATTGAGACAGTCACAGACGGGAGGGGGCCACTGCCCACCGGTCAGGGCTGAGACATTGAGACATTGAGACAGTCACAGACGGGAGGGGGCCACTGCCCACCGACCAGGGCTGAGACATTGAGACAGTGAGACAGTCACAGACGGGAGGGAGGTCAGTTCCCACCGGCCAGGGCTGAGACATTGAGACAGTCACAGACGGGAGGGAGGTCACTTCCCACCGGCCAGCAACCAGAAAGTTAAAGACGGGAAGGTTTACCTACAAACTGTTACCCGAGCTTTGTTTTTAAATCAGTGATCCCTGCATTAGCAAGAGACAGCATGGCAGCAAACAGAGGAGCTGGCGAGGACGGTTCCCTATTTTTCCACTGTCCGCAGGCTCTTTCGATGATCGATGAGGCCTTTCATCCATCATTGGCCGCTGATATGTTGATCAAGTGCAAGAACGCAGGTGCTAATGTGTGCCGATATGCACTCAACGCTGTCTTATGACGCTCAAGTGTGTAACTATTAAAGAGGCTAGCAGGCGTTATGACGAAATATAAGAAGCGTCTCATATTGATTTTGCCATTGATGATGTAACTAAATTCTGCTGCATAGTGACACGTGCACAAGATATTGCGTAATATCAGCAGGCAGATAAGATGAACCATTTGTCGATAAACGTTAGAAATACATACAAGCATTGCTTTTTAGTTTTTAATATTATCAGTAAAGGAGCTAAAAAGTAGCCAAAGGAGTGGCGTCTGCAGCGTGATTAGGCCACTGGTCAATATCGATCGGCTGTCCGGTTGCGGGTAATGCCGCGGAGTAAGACCACAGGGTAAGGTTGTGGTGTAGTGCGGTGGGGTAGTGCCGATGGTAATATGAGGTAATGCCGCGGGGTAACGCCAGCACACCGCCAGGGCCCGAGAGCAGACAGAGCACACAGGATGTGACGTCACCGCCGCCACCCGGATATTGCGTTTGGATAGAGAAGAACAGAAAGTGCGCCGCGTCGTTATTGCTCATATAGGCTATAAACACAGTGGCCATGGTAGATCCCTCGCCCACGTATAAGGGGACGGCTGTCGTCTTGTCCAAGGTAGTTTTTTTTTTTACTGTATGGCGCATCGTTTGCATTCCAGGAGAATGGAGATGATGTGTAGCTGAGCATTATTTTATAGTTCATCATTTTCTTTGAAAATTGCTATCGCAAGTCAAGTGCCACTAAAAATCTCACCTCACTTCGAAAGTTACTCCATTTTGGTTTGTTTTAACGTTTTACTTCTAATGGTATCTACGGAGGTTAGAAAACGACACAGAAAGACTATATTCAGGGTCAAGGTCAAACTACGTCATCGGTCATCCACAGTAGGTAGTCATTCTTGAAATGTAGGAGAGGGACTCATCGATTCGTTGTTTGATGCAGGGAAATGAGCAGATGAGAGACACTGATTGTTAAAAGAACTAGATAAAAGAGAAATATACCATTCATAAACCATTGATGTTAATCGTGTTTCTGATATTTCAAGGTAAAAAAATTAACCCTCGCATGTGTGCGGCGTTTGCCAGCTTCGCTTCTAATGTGTATAGGGGGGGGGGGGGTCGGTTGGACCCCCCCCCTTGATGTTTGGCCCCTGATCGAGCTAGAGCTTCGCGGAAAAAACGAGCGTGTTGCCCGTGACGAGAGGAAGCCGATGATACCCAATTTTAAGGTCCTAGGTCATTGGTTGACCTTCCAGGTCAGGTCAATGACCCAAAGTCGGGAAAATCGGGACCTGTTAGAAAGTCGTAAAGTGTGGCTGCTAAGGGGTTTTCGGGGTGCTGATCACGAATATCGTGTTAGTTTTGATCACAGATGATGTCTTTAAGTATTTAGACCAGGTCGGGTCAGGTCAGGTCAGGTCAACCAGTAGGCGTCGTGACGGGTATTCGTAGTAGGTACTAGAGGTGTCAATTTCAGAAATTTATTGTCCGATGTCCGTCCAATGTCCAAAATCCTAGCTCACTTCTTGTCCGAAAAATGTCCAAGGCATGGATTTGTCCGAAAACTGTCCGAAAGCTGGATATGGAAAGAGAGGGTGGGGGAATTGATCTATATTAGGTATATGTTTGTATGTACCACATGATAACTAAATAACAGATCCGCCATCTGGTTTTGAGTGCAAAATATTGCAAACTAAAAATGTTGAAGCAATATCATATGCAGTAGGGAATGGGCATTAGGGCAATAGGCCTAATCTGATATACAACACAAGAACAGCATATTGAGACAAGCCTATTCTGCTTCAAAATGTGCTACAGCCTACAACTGAAGCTGAGTAAGCAGGAATAATGCAAAACATTGCATATCCCTCCAACTCACAACTATTTTGAACTTGCGTTCTCAAATATTGACTTCATGCCACATCCCTTACACTAAGCCACTTGATGATGAATCAATACAGCAATAATGCAAGCAGCTAGTCACTTACAATAATGATGCATATCTTCATCTTATATCGCACTGGTTGAGATGTAAAGTAGAACACTTCTTGCAAAAGCAAAATAGTTCATGTGAGAAGAAACATGTGAGATAGGTACATCTGGAAGAAACGTGCTCTTCACTGAGCCACACATCTCTGAATATCCAAAAGAATAAGCGATCACAAAAAAATAAAAATACCTGCTATGATTTAACACAAATTCACTGAAATTCACAAGCAAAAAGAAGTTGTATAAATCCTTGGTAGAATGAAAAACACATTTCATGCTACCATTCTCGGTAGCATGGAACATGGTATCCGGCTTTGAGTCGATGTGAAAGTAAATCAATAATATGACGTCATAATCATAGAATTTGTCCTATTGAAGTGCATTTACCATTAATTGTTTGATTTAAATTCAATATGTATTTTAAACTATAATACTTTTTCAAAAATAATGCAATTGTCAAGCAAAATTACTGTATTAATTGTTTTAGACGTCATTTTTTGTCTCCTCCGATTCTCATCGGGAGGCCATCTTTCCTTAGGTGACGTTTATGACGCTTTCGCCGCATTTCATCGCCTTTTGGTAATAATTTTATTGATAGGCTATCGGTATATTTTAACCCTCGCCGGCCGAGGGGGGGGGGCGGGTGCCGCCCCCCCATAGGATTTTTTCGCGATAGCTCCGAACACGCTGGCGATAGAGAGCTGAAACTTGGCATACCTGACCTTTGATCCAAGCCGCATCTTTTGACACCAACCGCATTTTTGGGTCAGGTCAGGTCACTGACCTATGACGTCATAAGTGAACCTCTGCACGGTCTTCAGATGTCGCAACTTCGCAACGCCCTCACTGCCAGAGGAGATGTCACAGGGAAATGAAACTTGCAGGATCTAGTATCCATTATGAGTCTCACAACTTGTATATCTCGGATTTTTCCTAAAGGTCATATGAGGTCAGGTCATTTTCGTGACCTCACCATTATAAGTCAATGGGGAAAAATGAAAACTGCTATTCTGGCGCCGGGAACGATCTCCAACTATCTCAAGCACACAGAATCGTGATTTGATGCACTCCTTGCAAGGTTAGATGCGTCACTTTTGCAATGTTGACCTTGCGTGACGTCATTTATGACGTCATCAAGGTCATATTTGTTTTTCGTCAATAACTCTTGATCAAATTGAGCTAGCGAGTCAGGAAAGCCACCAATGGACTCAGGAAGACCTGCCGAATCGAATGATATGCGACATGACCCCTTTCGACCAACTTCGTGACCTTAGGGTGCTGACCTGACCTTGACCTGAGGTCAACACCCCAAGTTGACCTGACCCGAACAAAAGGTATATCATTCGACGCGCCTGAGCGAGGCGAACACGATGCTGCCAAAATCGCGGCTCTGCGGCCATTTTTTGCGAAGTTATTCACCAAAAACTGAACCGTACCTTGGGGCACTTGACCTGACCTCAGAGGTCACCGGTTGACCTAGGACCTTAAAATTGGGTACCAATCTCTGCGTCTCGTAACGGCGCACACGCTCGTTTTTTCCGCGACGCGCTAGCTCCACCAGGGGCGAAACGGCGAGGGGGGGGGGGTCGTACCCGCCCCCCCCCTCGGCCGGCGCGTATGTAGAAAACCAATAGGTCCGGCGAGGGTTAATATTTTATGTAGCATTGTATTCGATATTTCGGCACGGATATTTTGGGGGGAAGGGGTAGAAGGGGATGACTTTTATGATAGGAGGTTCTAGGTAAGACTCTTGTGCTACTTGGCACACCTTGATAGGTAGGTACCTATTTGCAATTTTCTTCAGTCTCTTTTCTGTTAACTTTCCAGTGAGGCAAAACTATTTTTGGATTCCCTACTTTACTGCTTTGGTGTCTGGTGCTTCCCACAGGTCAATTGTATATCATATTCAATATTCATAACTGTGTTATCTAATGATGGGCTTGCTGACAACAATGTCACATATTGGCTATTGCTACTTGTAAACACATTTTCAAGAGTTAAAAGTTGGCACAGTACATGTGGGTATGTAAGTACCTACCTTATTTGACTCAGGGTTATCCGCTAAATGCAATCACGTTTATGTTCATCTTGCACTATGATTATGAATGATGTATGAAGCACATATTCCCTGCCAATTTTGATGACATGTTTTGCAATTTGGATATTGATAATGGAAATAAGTTTGGTCTTTAACTTATTTAAGAAATTTGTAACTTTCAACTAGTTTTCCAAATATGTCCGATGTGTTTGTCACTTGTCCGTCCGACTTCCGAATCGGAATTCGGAAATTTTCGGAATTCCAAAATTTTCGGTTCCGATTGACACCTCTAGTAGGTACGTGTCAACCGCCTCTGACAGCTTCGTAACATGTTACGAAGGCACCAAAACTACTTCGTAAATGTTCAAATGGTTGCTAAATTCGAATTCAGCTAAAAAAAACTAGCCTAGAAATATGTACAGCTCGAAAAAGTGAACCGAGGTCACCCGAGGTCAATGACCTGACCTGACCTTCAGGTGACCTTGACACCCACCCTAATGCATGGAAGCAACATCAAATCACATGTTTGAACGTTTGAAACCACGAAAAGCTTGCAAACGCGCGGCTAATGCGAGCCGACATACGCAGAATCGCGATTCCGGCCAAACATGGTCTCGGAAAAGAGGTCACAGGTCAAAGGTCATTTGGGTCAGGGTCATGAAATTTTCAGGGTAGGTGTAAATTGATGAATGTGAGGGTACTGAAAGTTTCGTCGCGATCGGCCGCTTTTTACGCGAGTTATTCGCGAAAAACCATGGGGGGGGGGGTCCATCCGACCCCCCCTACACATGCGAGGGTTAACTTGCCTGGCTTATATTTAGACTGTCATTAGATGGTGGCTATGCTGTCGCCAACTGTCGCCATTTGACGTGCTAATTCAAAACAATAGAGCATGCAGATGAGTTGTAAGTTGAATTACTAGCGTTTTCTTTCTCTAATTGATGAGTAATGTAAGATACTTTTAGCTGAATTTCACGGAATAATGCTCAAGGACATATACCTGGTTTTCAGTTTTGTAGAAGTTCTTATTTAACATCTGATTATGCATTGCGTATGTACCACGGGTGACAGCATCCCACTGGGAAGCTCTGATTAATGCCTATATTATCATACATTTCCATACATTTCAGCACCTTGACACTGATTCTAATAATTCACCCCAAAGATAATGCGATTAATGCTCTGCGGGCAGGATTAGCATATCCGGTCTCCCACGGATCAATTTATGTTGCAGATCAATGAAAAAGGAGCGTCTAGCCGTCCATTCTGCTCGGCGTGCACTCGGTATAGGTTTTACGCCATGCATTGCTAACGAGTCTGTCGGATTTTGGCCAGGTCACCCGCGAGAGCAGGCCATTCATGATTCATGTCTCAGACTCGCCGCGATCCGATGTCGGTGTCTCCGGGACCAACGTCAACAATCACCGGCCATCCCAAGTTGACACTGCCAGATGATGTCAATAAAACGACGAGCGTCGCCGGCCGCCCGCCGGGCTCTCAATAAGGGTGTTCAGTCTGGACCGCCATCGAACGAGGGCAAATGCCGCACTCTTCGATCCATGCTTATTTATAGAAAGACGTTTCCGCTTTGTGATAAAACAGGGTGATATTATTGGTCAAGTTCTTGCGAATCGATCTTTGATGTCCCATTCAAACTGCCCTCGGAATGTTCCGTAAGTGATTTAAAAAAAGCAACTGCAAATCTAATTAGCATATGGAAAGAAATATCGGTGAACTTTGGGCGCTGCTAACAACATATGGTTAGTTATCCTTTTTGTCGTGAGCAGTCAACAGCAGTTATTCATCTAGGCCTTTTTAATTAATAGGTAGAGGATATTCTTCACTGGGCACATTCACCAAGTGGGCTCTTCCCGAAGTATCCCGTCCCGTAGGCTCTCTCGAACCCTCGCCTGTCATTGCCGTGAATCCGGAGCCGATGCTGGGCTACGCCGAGAGACGAGCTGGCCTTTGGTTTGGCTAGTTTGGTTGGGCTTTTTGGTCATATAATATACATGATCACGACAGGGATTTGGAATGATGGAATAAATGGGAGACATCGGACAGAGGCATGGGGAAGTGGCTGGTGCTGTACTGAGGTGAGGCCTGACCTCATCATCATCATCATCATGGTTTTTATTTATCATCATCAGTTGTCAAGTGAACGTCATGGTAGAATTGGTGCAAAAGCACATCTGTGCTTATATCTTGGCACCAACTCTAAATGTTTGCGGTCAAGGAACTATGCAATGTAATCGAAACTTCACAAACAATAACAATACAACATCGACCCATCTGCCGCCACCACAATACTGACCACGAACGCAGACCAACCGACCACCCCCACGCCCTCCGAGGCAACCCACCAGCCCAAAGCACTGAACTTTATGTATCGTCAAAACGATTGGTGTTTAGGAGAAACTGTTGGAAGCTCAGTGCTACCGCTCTGCCATCGCCTTCTTGGAGTTGTGTTCCGTGTAAAAGTATGTTTAACTGTTGTGTTGATGTTAGTTGTGTGATTGAATACCGTAAAATGTATTCAATCACATGTAGTCACCCAGTCTAGACCTGGGTGACTAGAGGGCCTGAGTCGCGATGACAGTCACCCAGGGGAGGAATGTAGGTGACATTGAGTTTCTGCACTTCTGTTCTGGTTACCGGGGCCGTCCGGGAAGGGAGGTGGTGAAGAACGATGAGCATTGGGACTTGGAAGGGGAGCATTAGGAGGGATAAAAGAGATGGATTGTGTATGCGTCAGCCTTGACACAGGGCGGCCAGGGCCATCATTTATCAATACCCGCGGATTTGATGGACGCACATCTGACGATAGTGCTGGTCTGATTGGCTTACTGCAGTCACGAGATTGGGTCATCCGTGGAATAAAATACTTCAAAGTTATGAATCATCGTCAAATTTCAACAAGAGATCTGACATGGGTTTTTTCTTTGGAGCTTGATTTTCAAGTAACTTTGCATTTTGCCAGGGATGGTTCTGCAGTTGGAAAGATGATGATGTAAAGTCGTTAATGTATCGTTAATTGCGCTCCAAATTCGATGGTGTCCTCACAAATGGTTTATGACACTGTCAAATGTCTGAAATACTGCAAATGCCTCACATTGTTCGTGCTTATGCATGTAAGCACAAATGATTATCGAGCCGGGCCGAATCACCGATGTTGTTCGCTGACAAGCTCTAACAATGGAACGGTCCCCGTGGAGCGTGATCCGTTCAGCAGCTGTCATACCGGGGTATACGGGTCGTCGAGGGGGTCCGGGGGGGGGGGGCGGGCCCGCATCGCGCCGCCTCCGGCACGGTGCTGATCACGCAGATCGGAACAAACATGGTGAGCGCAGGACGCGGGCGGCCGGCGCCGCAGCTGATAGGCGATTGGAATGGACCACAGGGGACCGGTCGGCCACTCTAGCGATGACCGGGAGAGCACGGAAGTGGAACAGGGAGAGCGAGATGAGATGTCTGAGGAGTTAGATTGTTCACATTTGACTGATAAAACTTTTAATGTTACATAACCTCGCACATTTCTGTTGCCAACGACATCATTGAATGTTAAACTCATAAATTTAGTTTTCCAAACTAGATTTCAACCGTGATGATTAGCGCACCTTGATGGGGGGGGGATTCCTCCCCCCTGTCTAAATTACGAAATAATGGTCCAGCAAAACGAGGAAAACGGCAATCAAAAGCCCTCAACAAGTTGGATCTTTGGGGCATATTTGATTTTCGCGTAAGGCACAAAACCGATGGACTTCATTCAAACTTCCAGGAATTACGTCGAATTGATGCATGATAAGATTGTGAACGCTTGACGCAGTTGACGTTACGCCTTTACGTTTAGGAGCTATTGGCAAGAAACGTAAATGGGCAGATTACATATGCTCATTGCTCACAACTGAGCGCGGTTTAATTTGAATGGTGCCGACTGCCGGTACGTGGTGGTATCAACGCCACAAGTAGGTAGGTGATGATAATCTGGTCAGAGGAAAGAACTCTCCCATAGGAGCAGGTTCATCTGCATGTCCACTTTGTCAGAGTGTTCGCGGCCGCCGGTCGTGGTATCATGTTAAGATAACGGCGTTGCCATGGTAGGTGAGGTCGCCTAATGGCAGTTTCTCCTGCAGCGGATCTGCATAATGGCCCCGGGACGCTAAAACACACGGCAACTCGGCGAGCGGCTATAACGACCATTTTGGGCACGTTTGGAGGCGCCGGAATCTGCTCAGCAAGCCTCTCACGTAATCATATCAGGGTTAAATGCACAAATGTGACCCTTGCCACTAGCAGCGGCGCCTTGCCCAGAATCTTTTAATCCAATATGCCTTTAGTGTGTTCAAATTAGCCACCATGATGTGGAAACACATGTGCTACTATGTCCAAACACTAATAAAGGTATTTATTAAATTGTTATTGGATCGATGAATATTTATGAGCAGGGATTGTTGTTAGCCTGCCAGAGACTCTCAGTCCTTAGGTGAAATAAATCCAGTAACATGAGCGAGATATTGGCGATTGTAATGAGTAAAGTAGTTTATTATTTTGTGATGCGTTGTCGTTGCTTTAAAGTGTTTTCCCGGTTCATACCTTTGCAATTCATAACTGCAGTCGCATTCGACTTATTCATTCGAATCGACAACATTCGAATCTTATTATATGCATAGCAATTTCGTATCACACATTTTCCAACAAAAGCACTCCGATATTGCCGATATGATTCATACGATAAAATCGATTTTATCTATTTTGACATTGCCGCTATTGATTTATGACATAGGTTAGCGGTTCGGTTTCGGTAGAGGACATTTACATATGAATGTTGTGTGCTCTGTTTCTAGCATAAAGATTTGACTCCGGTAGCGCTGACTCTGTAGTTTTGACTTGGTAGCTCTGGCTCTGCTAGACTCTGACTCGGAAGCACAGTTTTCAGCGCATCTTACTACCATCATTTTGGCTCGTGAACGAGACCACACTTGGAAAAATTATATTGTCTTTCTGGGTGTCTTTGACAAAAGAAATAAAACACGCCATCTTCCCATGTGTGATCACCTACATCTATAGTTAGGACGTCTATCCGATGTCTGCACCGAATGCTGTAGGACAGGTCCACAATTTAGAGCAATTTAGCCATGTTATAGTGGCCGTTCCACCGCGCTCGGTGGTCATTTGAGCCGTGTCCGGAACACACACCAGCCATTTCGGCGTCTGCGAGGCCCATATCTGCTGTACGGTGCCCGGCGCGCCGCGGAGCAGTCGTAATTGATGTCATTCCGGCGCCGTGGAGCGTCTCTGCACCGAGTCAGCATCGGCCACCGTCCTCCGGGGTCCCAGGACGCGCTCCCGTACCTACTCGGCCGGACCCCACCGGGCGCCACCGGCCCATCGGGACCCGATAGAGCTCTACTGGATCCAATGAATTTACCACACCCCTGCACCGGACTCCATCGGACCCTTCCGGGCCACATCAAACTCCACTGCATAGCGGTCAGGCGACGTGCCTGTTTAAGTCAGCAGTAACAGCATTAGAAACTAGCGCCCGATTTATAGTCGTTGGCTGAAGCACCAACACCAAACTCACAACAGTCACGACTACGCGGACAGAGGCTACCATCACCAGTCACCAGCACCAGCGCCGCTGTAATCACCACGCCCACCCAGCACCAGCGACAGCGCGTGGCCGATGCGATTGTCGGCCAGTGGGTGTCGACTCGCATTTACTGCGCCGAACTGGGTTAATGTGAGAACGATGTTGGGCCGTGGCCGGGCCGTGGGCGCTGGCCGCCGCGCCCGGCACGAGCAGTGACGACGCCGGCGGCGATTTCAGCGCGCCTCTGTCGGACGGCGGCTTTACAGTCGGCGACCCGGCCGGTGGAACCGCGGCCCGGCGCCCAAAGGTCAGGCCGCCAGCTCCGGCGGCGTGTAACACGTGTCGTCTGAGCTCTGTATCTGCATGTATATCTGCGCCGGGCACGCACGGCTGAGCAGGGAGCAGCAGGGAGCAGCGGGGCGCGGGACGGGGGAGCGAGTGCTTCTGATGGCCGACCTCTCATCGAATTAACTCTGCCGAGACGCAGCTCCTGTATGCAGCCTGGCCGAGAGGAAGGAGAATCGGAACGCATTACGCTGGGCAGGAGTCTGACAGCGAAACAGCTGCTTCTTCAGTCGGTATGAAATTATTGCTGCTAAGACCAGAGCAGATTCGAAGCTCAGTACCGCATTTAATCAGGATTAGTGTCCAATATCGAAACGAACGTCTACCAACACATACATAATTGAAACACAATGAATTGCAGTCGTTCGTAGAATATCTTGATGCATAACATTTATTGGAACTGACTGAACTTTAGTCCTCAGCCCACCTTGTTGTTTGAGCATATATAATGCTCTTGGCCAAACTTACATGTCTGGATGTTTACCACAAATCGACGCTTTTGAAAACGAAATGGTGGGAAAAGTTTCCTGAACGACACAATAAATACAGCTTAATTTTTCAGCCAGGATGAAAGCCAAAACCTAGCTCTACCAGCATTCAGTACTGCCCCCTCATCTAACTATACCGAGATTGCATCTGGGAAGCGCATGAAAAAGTTACAGCATTTCATTTACGAGTGTATTGCAGTGTACTCGAACTTCTAAATCGCCGCGTCCCATCCTGTTCGAAAGGTGTGCAATTGACTCCAACAGCTTCCCCGTACGGCGGATTGTCGCGCAGTTCGGCAGCCGGTTGCTACACCGCACAGCAGCTGGGTCGTTCACCATCGCCAGTCTCCCTTTCAACACAAATGTTATTCCACATACACCGTTCGGCCGCATCGCCTTTCTATTCAAACAGTATCACACAGCCGCCCGTTGCTGCCCTGGCACACTGTGCTACATGCTCACGTTATGCGCGGCTTGTAGGATGTCTTTATTTCCTTTATCGTCAATCCATGCTTCTTGCATGACTATCTATGCTGCTGAGTTCTGGGGTCAGAATCAGATCAATAAGGAATGGGCTGCCGGTAACATTTTTGTAAGTAATTGCGGCGTCGACAGCTGAATTGTCCGTGCTTCCGACCCCATCTGACCGCTAGTTGCGCGGCACGGTAACGTTAAGCCCCGAGGTAAG
Organism: Amphibalanus amphitrite; assembly: GCF_019059575.1. Taxonomy (NCBI): domain Eukaryota; kingdom Metazoa; phylum Arthropoda; class Thecostraca; order Balanomorpha; family Balanidae; genus Amphibalanus; species Amphibalanus amphitrite. Next base: position 278,913 of record NW_024882106.1, read on the forward strand.
ACCGGAGAGCCGCGGCTTGCGCTGAGACCGCACAGAATTGAAGTCGGCTGAGTGAGCCAGGTGCCTTCCGGAGCCGACTGTCGTCCGGCCAGCTTTGTTCAACTGATTGGATTACCCGGCGCCGGTGCTTTGATTTGCAATTTAATAGAATTTTACTCTCAATATAAATGCAACATTGTCTAAAAGGGCAATGCTGTCAGGTCAGGTCGGAAGGAACGGTCTGACGGCTCGGAGAAAGAATAGGCACAGGTTGATAGAAGATGTTGGTAACAAGGGGAGGATAGGTAATTTATTCTCATCATTCTAGCTCCACTCGTGTGTTTATATCAACAGCTTCCACGTGGTTGATGCTTCGCTATGAAAAAGTGATACAGTTTACAGGACCATACAGATGTTGCAGACTGCAGAGTTCTAGGGTGATAGTTTAGTAGATATTTCATTGATATCTGAGACTGTGTGACTATGTACATATATGGTGTAACTATTTTAAATCTAGTTCCTTAACTGCGTAAAAGTCACCGAACAAAAATATTGGATCGGTTTCATCATTGTCGTGAATTTGGTTAGGTATTTGTGTTTCCACGGGTAATGGTAATATCAACGTTGACGTAAGACTTGAACCTGGCAAGATCCTCACTTGAGTTGGGAGGATTGGCAGGCTTAAGAGATGGGGAGGGCGTTGAATGTTAGCAAATTGACGCCGTATGTGGAGCTGGTATCAACATCCGCCGGCTACTTTTCCCAAAAGTTTCATCATCCCAGAATTTCATCCTGGAATTGATGAGATTGTGTAATAACGACCCGTGTTGTCGTGGTGTAGATGTTACATATATGTATGAGTGCGCGTAGGCTAAAATCTAATCCAAAAGTAAATCGAATATGCATCGTCGGTGTCAGTTAAAAGGGTATCTTAGATAACGGTCAGACTGCCTCATTTACAGCTTTTCAAGTTTTATTACATTTTGGTCCTTTGGGGATCACGACCCCCAACCAACTGTACAGTGCGCACCCACACCACCTGGGACTGCTAGTGCACTAGCAGTCCCATCCCAGCAGGGGCAGAAAGAAGAGTCACACCGTGTGCAGGCTCGGGGAATACCCCACCAGACCCTGGTTACGGCAGGCCGCTGCGGTGGTCACCAACCGTGGCTAGATTCGGATAATTAGTACAGCGATCGCCGGTAACCAGTTGGCCATTGCTTGGCGCTCCTCTCTCTGCACTCTGTCTGCCGTCTCTGTCTGTGTGTCTGTGTCTGTGTGTGTCTGTGTGTCTGTGTATGTGTGTCTGTGTCTGTGTGTCTGTTTGCGCGGTCTGTCTGTGTGTCTGTGTCTGTGTCTGTGTGTCTGTGTCTGTGTGTCTGTGTCTGTGTGTCTGTGTGTCTGTGTCTGTGTGTCTGTGTGTCTGTGTCTGTGTCTGTGTGTTTGTGTGTCTCTGTCTGTGTCTGTGTGTCTGTGTCTGTGTGTCTGTGTGTCTGTGCCTTTGTGTCTGTGTCTGTGTGTCTGTGTCTGTGTGTCTGTGTCTGTGTGTCTGTGTGTCTGTGTCTGTGTGTCTGTGTCTGTGTGTCTGTGTCTGTGTGTCTGTGTCTGTGTGTCTGTGTCTGTGTGTCTGTGTCTGTGTGTCTGTGTCTGTGTGTCTGTGTCTGTGTGTCTGTGTCTGTGTGTCTGTGTCTGTGTGTCTGTGTCTGTGTGTCTGTGTCTGTGTGTCTGTGTCTGTGTGTCTGTGTCTGTGTGTCTGTGTCTGTGTGTCTGTGTCTGTGTGTCTGTGTCTGTGTGTCCGTGTCTGTGTGTCTGTGTCTGTGTGTCCGTGTCTGTGTGTCCGTGTCTGTGTCCGTGTCTGTGTGTCTGTGTCTGTGTGTCTGTGTCTGTGTGTCTGTGTCTGTGTGTCTGTGTCTGTGTGTCTGTGTCTGTGTGTCTGTGTCTGTGTGTCTGTGTCTGTGTGTCTGTGTCTGTGTGTCTGTGTCTGTGTGTCTGTGTCTGTGTGTCTGTGTCTGTGTGTCTGTGTGTCTGTGTCTGTGTCTGTGTCTGTGTGTCTGTGTCTGTGTCTGTGTATGTGTGTCTGTGTCTGTGTCTGTGTGTCTGTGTGTCTGTGTCTGTGTCTGTGTGTCTGTGTCTGTGTCTGTGTGTCTGTGTCTGTGTCTGTGTGTCTGTGTGTCTGTGTCTGTGTGTGTGTCTGTGTCTGTGTGTCTGTGTCTGTGTCTGTGTGTCTGTGTCTGTGTGTCTGTGTCTGTGTGTCTGTGTCTGTGTGTCTGTGTCTGTGTGTCTGTGTCTGTGTGTCTGTGTCTGTGTGTCTGTGTCTGTGTGTCTGTGTCTGTGTGTCTGTGTCTGTGTGTCTGTGTCTGTGTGTCTGTGTCTGTGTGTCTGTGTCTGTGTGTCTGTGTCTGTGTGTCTGTGTCTGTGTGTCTGTGTCTGTGTGTCTGTGTCTGTGTGTCTGTGTCTGTGTCTGTGTCTGTGTGTGTGTCTGTGTGTCTGTGTCTGTGTCTGTGTGTCTGTGTCTGTGTGTCTGTGTCTGTGTGTCTGTGTCTGTGTGTCTGTGTCTGTGTGTCTGTGTCTGTGTGTCTGTGTCTGTGTGTCTGTGTCTGTGTGTCTGTGTCTGTGTGTCTGTGTCTGTGTGTCTGTGTCTGTGTGGCTGTAAAAGTACAGTAAATAATGCCGGCCGCCGCGGCGCCGTCTAATAAGCCAGACGCACCGACTGTCGGCACCAATCACCGCCGGTAAGTGTCCGAGAGAGACCAGCCTGCACGGCTCCGGGGTCATGGCAACTGGCAGAGGGCGCAGACCGCGGCACGAGCGGCGTGCTGCAGTCACGTGGCAGCAGACCTCCGTATCGGCGCCGCGAAGCTCTATTCTTGTGTTGAAGTTTTCAAACAATTATAGTTCTGTTCTGTCTGTCCTATTTATTTTTCAGACTGTTAGAGTTTTACTGGATTGCTGTCTTTGCATAAACAAAATCAGTGACTGCCTGCAATTTCAAGCACAGCGGGTACCCGTGTCTAGGAATTACATTTCATTTATATTTCTGAAACATTACCTTAATTCATTATCTGTTTTTCCATATTTCAAAGCAGCAGAATATTTATGGCACGGCTGTTGTCCATGTTATGCTGAAAATTAAAAGGAAACGATTCATAGGTATTTAATATATGCAAGCTGATGCTATCTCAGCAACAAAGCCAAAATACATTTAGCCTTACAATGAAAACAGATTAAAAAGGACATGTCTCGTGTGCCGACCAACTGCGATAGAGTTGGCAGCTGAGGCCTGAGCAATACTTTTGCCAGCACGGCAGCTCAGGTAGAATTTCTCCAGTTCAGCATCGAGCGAGCTCCCTGATCCGCTGATTGCATTGGAAAGCCCGGCCGGCTGGGCTGTCTCGTCAATCAGCAGCCCTGTCGGGCTCAGCCCCGGACAGCCAAACTTCACCCGCCCCCGAGCCTCGCATCCAAGTAGCGTAATGTAGCAGCCTGTTGAACACTTTGCCGCCGAGTCCCTAGCGGGCATAATAAATGGGCAGACAAAACAGCGGACTTTCCTTCCGGCTCGCGCCCGGGAAGGAGCGCGCGATCAACATCGTAGGGGCGAACATCGTAATAAAATATCCACAAGCACGCGCGTCATACCAAGCCATACATGGCAACAAATAATGGTGCAGACTATAGACAGAGGAAGAGGATCTGTTTAGCTGTTCCCCTAATCACCGGCGAATGTCAGGCGTCATGAAAGGTGTCATGCAGTGCTCGAAATTAACGTATACTCGTATTAAGCATATAAGATAGCGTATTGTTATTTTTAACTAAATGACCGTGCTTACCGGCAGTAAATGATAGTAATTCTTAATTCCTTCCGGCTCTGGATTGGCCGTTTATTGATTTTGTGCCCAACGAGTCAACGTTCGACTCGCTGAAGTATGAGGCATGCAATTTGATGGTTGGGACAAAAAAGCTTGCTATCTGATAGAGGCATGGTTGAGCTCCTGTTACTCTAAGAAGTTGTGGTTATGTAACATTTAATTCTACTTTGGTCTTCTGCGTTTACTTGGTACATCCGCCCCCGATCGACCTATCATATGTCGGCGTATCCGGCGCTGTGGCCGGCGTGTGGGCCCGCCGAGTCCCTGAACTCCGCTCTGCCGTTCCAGGTGGGTCGGAGGGCGGCCGTCGGTGCGCCAGCGGCAGCGGAGACAGTCGGCCGGGCGGGCCCGCGCTGCGCGGTTGGACGGCACCGGTCAGTGGCGGCGCCGCTCCGAGCGGGGACGACAGCGGCGGACATGGCCGGCGCTCCGGGAGCGGCGGCGATGACGGCGGCGCCCGAGCTGGCGGCCGACAACGCCACCTCCGGCAGCCCGCTGCACGGCCTGCCGACGGCTCTGTTCCGCGAGAAGTGCCCCATGGTGTGGAACAGCTCGGCCGGCTGCGACCTGGCCGCGCTCGGACAGTACGTCGCCGGAGACGAGGCCACGGTACTGGCCGAGGTGCGCCGGCTCGCCGAGCGGATACACAACAGCCACGTGGACGACGCGTTCCTGGAGCGGATCAGCATGAACCGCAGCGTCAGCGACGGTGCCTACTACGCGCTGATCGTGCTCTACGCCCACCTCATCTGCTTCGGCGCCATCGGCAACGGCCTGGTGGTGACGGCCGTGCTGCGCAAGGCGGCCATGAAGACGGCGCGCAACATGTTCATCCTGAACCTGGCCGTCTCCGACCTGATCCTCTGCCTGATCACGATGCCGCTGACGCTGATGGAGATCCTGTCGCGCTACTGGCCGCTGGGCGGCGACACGGCATTCCTCTGCAAGCTGTTCGGCGGCCTGGAGGGCGTCTCGGTGTTCGTCTCGTCGCTCTCGATCACGGCCATCGCGCTCGACCGCTACCAGGTGATCGTCTACCCGACGCGCAAGAGCCTGCAGCTGGCCGAGGTGTGCATCATCCTGGCCGGCGTGTGGACGCTGGCCGTGCTGCTCGCCTCGCCGCTGTTCGTGGTGCGGCGTCTGGAGCACCACCCGCTCAACCAGTCGCTGCCCGGACTGCCGGACGCCATCGACTACTGCATCGAGGACTGGTCGCTGGAGCGCGGCCGCGCCTACTACTCGCTCTTCAGCATCCTCTGCCAGTACGTGGTGCCCATCATCACCGTCAGCATCGCCTACGCCGGCATCACGCGCAAGCTGCGCTTCCGCATGTCCTCGATGGCCAGCCGGACGGCGAGTGTGCGCGACGGCCGGGAGCAGCGCACGCGTCGCACCAACACCCTGCTGATCGCCATCTCGCTCATCTACGCCGTCTCGTGGATTCCGCTGAACGTCTGCAACCTGGTGTACGACCTGCTGGCGGTGCGCGACAGCAGCGCCGTGGAGAGCACACGCGTGGTGTACGCCGTCTGCCACATGGTCGGCATGTCGTCCGCCTGCTCCAACCCCATCCTCTACGGCTGGCTCAACGACAACTTCCGGAAGGAGTTTGTGGAGCTGCTGCAGCGGGTCTGCCCGTGCGCGTGGCGGCGCGGCGGCGGCACCGAGACGACGGCCGCCGAACGGTCTCAGGGGCTGCTGCTGGTGGCCAGCCAGGCCACCGGCAGGAGCCAGGGCGGCTACGACACGCAGGAGACGCAGATCACCCGCGACAGTCGCGGCGACATACCGCTGCACCACTTGTGAGGACGTGGTCCGAGGCCTCCGCACATTACACACAGGTGAGACAAACGGGCGGGGTGAGGTAGGCTGTAGTAAAATGCGTATACTGTATAGAACTAGTCATTCACACAGTTGCTTTTCACTTGCATGCCTCTGCTCGAATTTAATGTTTGCACTGCATCCCAATCACCAACCAAATGACGACTGGTAAAGTTGAAATACTTGACTTAGTATGCATCGTTAAAGCTTATAAAGTTTTCAGAAGAAATTGCTATCAGTGAAATAATTGATAATTAAACATTTTTTGGTTCCATTTTAAAGCAGCAACTTAAAAGATTCACTTGTTTTTGTGGCAGGATTTGTCCTTACATTATTTCATACAGCAATTTGTCTGACTATTTCAAAACATAAGCTAACGAGCGGCTCGGTCACTATTCGAAACAAAGCTAACGAGGCAGTAGAAAGCTCATTATTCGCCTGCTCGTGCCCGCAGGCGGGCATTATGAAAAGTGCTCTTAAGTACACAAAATTACTGGAAGTTTCAAGTATTACCTGCTCGCTAAATCTCGATGAATATACATAGATTCAATAAATGCAACCGACTTGAACGGCTCCTAATTACTGTGGAACACCGACTCCGCGCACTGGCCGCCCCACACTGGACCTCGCATGCGGGTTGCGAGTTTGCGGGTTTTGTGTTTGCGGGCATAATACTAGTTCATAGAGTTATTAGACTGTTAGACTGTTACCCTTATGGTAACTGCATGAATGCAGTGAAGCCGGTACACCTTCAGAAAATTACATATAGTCGCAATACCAGTGCAACGAACCAAAATTCGACTCCAACGAAAAACCCGCAAACCTCGCAGAACTCGCAGACCTTGCAGCGAGGAAAGTCGAAAGTTGACTCAAAATAAGCTTTTGGAATGCGATGCAAGGTGGCTCGCAAGCTAAAAACATGCAGACTCGCTTGTTAGATGGTAGTGTGGGTCACGCAGCTTAGATTGTATTATTTAATTTTTAAGAAACCCGAAAACCCAAAAACTCGCAACCCGCATGCGAGGTCCAGTGTGGGGCGGCCATTAACAAGAGTGACGGGATGCGAAAACGCCACCCGTCCACCGAGGCGTGGGTAAAAAAGTTTGCCGTACAACCAGCATCGAAACCCAACATTTTTAGCAAAGACTATAAGGAGATAGATCCCGTCACACTGACGAGATCGCCATAAATCAGTTCCGTATTTATCTGCAGCGCAAAATGTGAAGCCGCACCGCATTATTGCTTTCTATCGATAGCCCCAAATCTCATGTCAGTCTGTGATGAATGGCCCCCAGAGCAGCTCAGATCTTTTTGTGCCGGACCAGTCATCCATTACTTTCGCTGTGTTATGCTTGTCGCTTTTTGTGTGGCATGGCAAAGCTAGCGCCCATCAACTGCTTGAGATGAATGTATGCAATGCATGCTGTTGTCCAAGGCGAAATGTTTTATTTATTTGATATTTGCAAGCTAGAAGTGACAACATGATATGACGCATAACGGAACATGGAGATTCACAGAATTGTATATTCATAAATCGGATAAAATTCAAAATTAAAGAAAAAACGAAATAGTTAGCATTTAAAAAAGAGTAAAATCACATACACCATTTTCATAGGTGGAAGTGGAACTTTGTGCCAAGGGGGTGCTCGGGCGCATCAAATCCGTCGCCGCCCTAGCGGTGACCTTGGCCTCCGCTGTCCGTTGCGACTTCAAGGCCCCCAAGCCGGCGTGGAATTGGAAGAGCTCGGGCACCACCAGATCGGCACAAATCTCCACCTTTTTTTACGCCTTGTTTCTTTAAAAACTGAAGATCTTACACTCGCTGGAAGTTTTCGAGTTTTTTTATGACTGAAAATGGCGTAAAGGTAAAAAATGGCACTTAAAGGCAATTTTTTCAAATATTTCCAACGGATGTCGTTTAATACTTCCTCAAATACGTCAAATTAAATAAATGACACATGTAAGTACTGAAAGTTGGATGTATCTGGCTGAAAGCGTCTAGAAGGTATTGGCAAACTTCGGGAGGGGGAAGATTCTGCCCCCCCCCCCCCCCTCCAGCTGGTCGCGGGTTCATAAGAATTTTACCCAACAAAAGAGAGAATCGTTTCGGGCCGGAGCGTTGAAGATGCATTTACACAACTTCCGGCAGCCGTCGTAATCAGCTTCGAGGGGTATTGGTCATTTCATTAAGAGGATCGCTCGAGGTATCGATGCACATAGCCCATTGCAGTTAAATGGTGTGGATGCGAGGGCCATAGCTCCTGATAAGCCCGTTTCAGAGACGGTGGCACGAGAAGCAGTGTTTTATCTGTGGCAGGTTGAATACCAACAATTACTGATAATCACCCGGCACGTCGACAGGACTAATACCTAAGCGTCAGTTGGGTGTTACCGATCGAATTATTAATTATAGGGCGTAGGATCTTTTCTTCCTGGGCGGGGAAACCCAATCTCTGCTGAGTGCTGAGCTCTGAGGTATCGACTGACCTGACGCCTTAAAACTGGTTAATTATCAGTAATCACCGCATAGCAAACGCCCAATACGTTCCTTTTCTGAAGCTCTAGCGCAATAAGGGATGAGTGGGGTGGGGAGTGGGGAGTACCCTCGGCTGGGGCACATGTATAAAATTGATAACTGCGTCCGGCGATTGTTAAACAGAACAGCAGTTCTGATCGATGTTTTTCTCTGGTATGTACACGATAACTGATAGTAATTTATCAGCTTACATCTGTGCCGTGACCGGTGTCATGCGAACGAGCTCTGTCACGTGATCGTTTATCATTCTGACAACTGTTGTTACCGGGGCCGTCCATTAGCGCGTCCTCATGTGCCAGCATTCCGTTCGCAGCTTCGCGCCGCCGCCGGAGAAAGAGGCAAAACACGCGGCATAAGAAAACGCTTCTTTGTGGGCGCCGTGATTCATCCATAAAACAACGCTATTTTTGGAAAGCTGGCTAGGACAGGGTCTGTCATCCTCATTGAAACCACGTCCTGCCTGCGTCCGTAGCAGCTGTTGCCATTGAACGTCCTCATCGCTGGCAGCGGTGTCCTGTTTCTTGAGTATCTTCTGAGTTCGCCCGTGCTGTGGGCGGTATAATTCAATCATTGAGAAACCCGTGTCGGGGCGATGAGGCTGTGCCACTGCAAGCGTGGTCTCGTTCTGCCCGACGCCCGCGGGCGCACACTAAGGTGGCCGGTCCGCGGCTCTCCAGGGAACTCGCCCAACCTGCGCCGAAAACTAAGCAGGCGGTGAACAACTTTTGCTGCTGCGTTTGAACAGCGAAACAACTTTTGAGGCATACGATATAGCGCTGCTCATTAAATCGCAAAAGCGAGCTGATGTTTGTCATATATATGCATAAGAACATCATTAAATGCATAGTTAGTCGCCGCTGAGAATGAACACACAATGCTCAAAAGTCAGCCTGATCCATCCACGGGTTCCGGGGAGATGAGCGAGAAATATGATATTCATATCAAGGTGACGATCTTTCAGACGGTAAAGGTTAACCCGCGCATGACTGGGGGGGGGGGGCTCTACAGAGCCCTCCCGTTTTTCTGCAATATCTCCTAAACCGCTTGACGTATCAACACGAAACGTGCAGTACCTTCAGCGGCGTCAGTCATGCGCGGGTTAAATTTTGGTGCGCGTCATTTCTTACTTCTTGAAACATATTTTGATTTGATGTCACTGGGATAATTGGCGAACTACTGATCTGAATTCAAACAATGCTCTTGTCATGTGGGCCCACAACTGAACTCGTTTATACGGCGGCAGCGGGATTCCACAGGGCAGGATTCTGTTTCTTTGTGGTTTGACCCAAGGCTTTGACCCCTCCACGATGGTCGTGCATCTCCGCGCCTTTTGGTTGATGGAATACGCCTGTAGTAGCCGGACACCATAAATAATTACGTTCAAAGTCATTATTCAAAATGTCTTCTACAAGCAAAAGGGTTAGGGTAAATTAGCGGCTAGTGCCCCTATACGGCGAGGTAGCTGGATGGTGGACTGAATGAGGGTACTGGTTGGTTGAGTGAATTTATTAGCTGGACAGTAGGCCAAATGAGGTATCTGGATGGATGCTGGAATCGCGGAGAATGAAAAAGGACACTGAATTTTGATGCTAGAGATGTGGGCTACGCTTGTGAGCTGCTCCCGCAGTTTCTCGTCTCTGTAAAAAGCTGTATCGCATTGTGCTAGCCTGTTTGCAATATACGGGCTACAATAAGAGACATTTGATCAACTGATGAAACAGGAGGTGTAATAAAGGTAGCCAAGACGGCAATTTTCCGGTTGCCCGTTCTTGCCTGGGTACTTACGTCCATTAGACGGGCATTGTCGTCAACTTGTTGCTACTTCATCCTTGCTCTTTGGCTGATGACGTCAAGCTGAAGCTCGAATATTCCTCATATTTCCAGTCTGTTTCCAAAGCAAAATGGATTACCCACTACAGACTACATGTGTGCAGTCTTTATTACAGTGCCGTGTGGAAGCTTATTGCTGCGCCTGCCTCAAGTACATTACATTTTATTGTGTTCCTTGCGTAGTTCGAAAAGTTATTAACGGTTTTGCGCCAATCCTGTCTAATATCTTCACCGATCACCAACCAGCATTGCGATTTCCACTATTGTTCGATTGTTTTTGCTGTAGGTTCATTCTCTCTTGGCTACCGACCTAAAAACGAAATAATCTCTGGTCGCTAGCAGTACTTACAAACAGGGGCGCGGGAACTACTTTCCGACTGGGGGGGGGGGGGGGGGGGCACACCATAATAGAGACTAACCTAGGGTACCCCCAAATCTAGTTTTCTCACCGGTTTTAGGCCACTTATTTTTCACCCCTCGGCTTTTTCAACAAAAAAAGAAAACATTTGCAAAAAAGGTGTGGTATTCCGTCTCAAAGCTGTGGGGGCACCGCCCCCACGGCCACAGAGTTGGGGGGGCAAGCTGCCCCCACTGCCCCCCCCCCCCCCCCCGGCTCCCGCGCCTATGCTTACAAACGTACGGAGTTCGAATACTTACTCGTTCTTACAAAGCAAATGACACCATTTAAAAACATGTTGAACGATATTGCGAGTAGCGATGAGATGGTTCTTGACTCTCTAGTGCCCTGGTTCTTATCATATCATTTTTTAAATGGTCTTTGCATCGGTAAGGAATTCAATATGCTCCATATAGCACATGGAATTGAATGCACTTCCCTAGTTATTTATTCCTCATATGATGATGCTAATTGCTTACTTTAATGTATTCGTGAAAATTAGTGACACCAATGATTGCCTCACGGAAAGCGAGGGGTCCCGCCCGGCTGTTCTAGACACCGCGCCGGAAGAATGTCCCCTCTCAGCTCGAGTGGGCACGGACGCTGCTAGGGCGCCGGGTACGTACTGACGACCATGGCTGGGTCATGGGTGGGTCATGACTCATGACTTCCCGACTGGGCAACTGTCGGTCCCTGGCGCTGGCGCCTTTCCCCAAATCCCCACTGGATCTGGACGGTGCTCCGATTCCGTCTGTTTGACAAAGCCGTCACGCCTCACCAAGCCGAATAGATTTCGTTCCGGTTTGCAGCGCCACTGTTGACGCCTCAAACCCCTGATGTTATCCATTGCTAGTCTGGTGAGCGCGTCAAAGCGTGTCGGTTGTTTCCACAGGCGATCGAGCCGGCGTCTCCCGTGGCCGAGGGCCGGCGTCTCCGCTGAGACGGCTCCTTCGCGCGCGCCGATCCACAAAGGCCGGATTGTTTACGATCCATCAGAGCGGCGCCTCTCCCTGGGACCGGCGGCGTCCCGTGCGGTTTGATTTGGCGCTGAGCTGACCTGTGCAGATCAGCGCTGGGTCGCCGCGCCGGCTCGGGCGACCCAAACAGTTAACTGGCGGTCAGACAGCCGCCGGTGCCGCCCCCCGAGAGTCGACAGCTATCACAACACGGTCGGGCATGTTCGGAAAATATCACGGCTCCGGGGGGCCAATCAACTGAGAGCTTCCAGCCAGTGACGTCACATATGGATCTGTGACAGAGTTGCCGCCGGAGTTACATTAGAATAAGAATCCGACCATATAGCTGTCCGAACTGAATACGCCGCTGTCAAAACTGTGATGCGCGACACAATACAAGCCTGAAAATATCTAGAAATGTGCTCAACTCAATATAAACAATGGAAGTGTCTGGCTATTGGTAGACGAAGAAGTCGCTTTCATACGTCTGTTCTGCATTTGGCGAATATAGCCGATTGCGTGCAGATCGTTTATTGCAACATACGACATCCATTTTCTGCCTCTCGGCCATATTTTAGCCGGGTCTGACCTGACCATTCCCATAACAGCAGCCGGTCTGTCCGAGCGAATCGCATCCGTCGAACGGGTGCTTTCCGCGGAACGGCACTGCTGACTTAGGTCCTCCCCGGAAACCCATAACTCAGTGTCGACCGGCTCACTTCGGTCCGAGGGCTTAGTGCGGCGCGCTGCCCGGCAACGGTGCCCCGGCCGTGCGGACGCAGCGGTGACCGGGCGGTAGGTAATAGCCGTTTTCACGACGGGCTATACGGCGAGTGCACCTGATTTGACCAAATCTGCAACTAATCTCTTTTACAGCAAATATCTTTATTTTATGAATTTATTTCAGTGTTTTAACCGATGGTACTCTCTGATAATATGACAAAGCAGGCATATAAGCAAATAGTGCAACCCTAGCTGATAGCTACCAAGAGACACACTGAACCTAATTTTGCCAAATCTGCACCTAATCTGCATCAGATGTGCACCAAATGTGTACCAGATGGCCGTCGTGAAAACGGCTATTGTCTGAACGCGGGTCCTGGGGGGGGGGGGGGGCAGTGCGGGCAGACTGGGGCAGAGCAGGGGTACTATGCCACCTCCCAACGATGGCTGGGGCTATGGACTGTGGACTGGGCTTCGCTCGACTGACGTGATCAATGGGGGGGGGGGGGGGGTGACATTTGCATTCAGCATTGGTAAGAAAGTAAGAAATATGCAATGCAATGATGCGCTCAGCTACCCGAAGAAATGCGTCCTATATTTTAAAAGATTCAGGACAGGATGGAGAGAGCTAAAACATCAACACTAAATGAGTTAGAAAATATAAGCGACGTGGTTATAGAACCATTTCATTGCTCACTAAAAATCACCAGAACAGTGATCCCTCTGTTGCATGCCTTTGCAGTTTGCCGTGCCTTACAAGCATTTAACCTTGCATCGTTATTAAAAATGTCTGCAAACTTGTACTGAATTGACGAGCGCATGCTCAAGCAACACGCGCTCGGCACTGTATCCACCGCCTTGGTCGTGCCAACTTTCCGGTATTCCCTGTGTCTAATGACCTCGCTCGTGCCCACAGATCTCTGGTTGAGGCGGCAAAGTTCTGCCAGCTCCGCGGAGTTGCGAGGAGGGGTGAGGCTCCCGAGTCTGCGCCGGCCGAAACTCAACTCTAGTCAGCTGCTGACGGGTCTGCTCAGAGCACGTGACTCGTTCTCATGTGCTCGACGGTCGTCTGAGAGTGTCATCTTGCGAGCTTTAGGTCCGAAGTATTGTTCACGCGGTGACACCAAGCCAGTCCCAGATGAACTTATCTCGCCCCGTTCTTATGGGACGTCTAGTCAGGTGAAACTGCTAGTCCATGGTGGGATTTGTGGGACGGCATGGTGGGACTTTGGAGCTGTCGCCTCCGACACCATTCCTCCCCAGGGGCGAAAGGTAGGTACTAGGCGACTGGTTTCATCACAAGCCGAGCAACGTTGGACAATTGACGTGAAAACCGCTCAACGACTCCCGTCACCGAACGCGGCCGTTCGCTGTCGTGCATGTGTTCATTGTCAGCAGGTGGCCGGGCAGCGGGCCGCGCGGTGTGCCGCCTGGTCCTGTGTTTGTGGATGACCGGGGTCGGGTCAGCAGGCGCAGGGCGCTGACCGGGGTCGGGTCGGCGGGCGCCGTTGGCCGGGAGCCTGTGTGAGCCCTCGGGGTCCCGGCCGACGGGCCGCCCGGCGACCAGCGCCGTCCGCGGGCGGGCTCTCCGTCACCCGGTCGTCTGTCGCCCGGGCCGCGGCCGTCACCCGGTGATGGACACTTGACCGTCAGCTGTCGTTCGCTGTTGACTGTGCCCCGGAGTGTAATGAAACGCTGTTGTATGGCTGTATCGGGTCCCAGCAGCGCCGTTGTATCTCGAATGATTGCTGTCCAAATGCGACATCCTACTTTGGTGACAAAATGTGACCTACTACAAACGAAGCACAGTGCAACCAGTCGTGTGGGTCGTCGCCTGCAGTGCGCTATCGTAGCGCTGACACACTCGGAGGCGCGGCCCGACTACGTGCAGTGTGTATGTCGCTGGTGTCCTACCGGGCGGCTCATCAGACCGTGTTGATCGGGGACCTCGCCGGCGTTCGAGCCCGATCCCGGCCGCGGCTCTCCGGCCGGTGTCCGAGAAATGGGCGCATTGACGCGTCTCATTGTCGAGGAAACTGAGGACGATGTGGCGACGCCGAGTCGGCCCGACGATCGGTATTGACGTATTGCTGTTAACTGTTGTTGCTGAAGTTATATGCTCAAACCCAGCCGACCGTGTCGCGGCTTCAACGACAAACGTGGTATTTGTGAGCTGTCCGAATGGCCAGACATGCATCTATTTCCACAATCAGTCGCACATGTCCCACGCAGAACCGAAGCGTCATTTTTTGTTAAAGGAAAAGGGCCACCTTTAACATGGGGATTGAAACTGAGATAGCCATCTTGTAGCCCGTGTCCGAAAACCTATCTGTTTACCTCCTTACGGCCGATTTCGGCCTCCATTCTTAGTTATCGGCAATTTTAAAAGAAAATACGCCAGGAATGCGTCCTTATCCCAGGAATGCGTTCTTATCCGACAATACAGCCACCCGCGGCGAGGCTTTGGTTTTTTACCAATCAGCTCCAACCAGCTCAGCTTTAACCAATCAGCTTATCTGACACAATCCGACGAGTCTGTCTTCTGAACGCTGATTGGCTTGAGTGTGACGTCATCGCTATGCCATCATACAGTAGGTGCCGTAGAGAGTATCAACATAGTACCAATATGTTAAATAGTTTTAAATACTTTTTCGCGAATTGTGCACTTCTGGCACCAGTTTTAAAAAGAAAATGAAAAATAATAATGTCAAAATGAAAAACAACGATATCTTCATATTTCACGAAGGTGGCCCTTTTCCTTTAAAGTATTTTTTATTTATTCTATTTATTTTATTTATGCGTACAACGACATCCACACAAATCGTGACTAAGCCGAGGCCTGACTTTTGGTTACGTTTGCCTTGATTTGTTGGCTGCTCTGCTTTATCAAATATTGTTGTTCATTGGGACCGAGTCATTACGTGCCACAGCTTATATCTCAGGGCTTTACTATTTCTTTTTGTTAACTAGCGACCATGTAACACACCATTCTTCCCGATACTGATAGGTATACATTTTTGAAGAGCAACGTTTAGGTATTTGGGAGCGGCAATTATAGGTTTTGTAGGTTTGAAATGCAGCGTATGGAATATATGTCAACTTTTGCTACTCTGTAGCTTTGCGTTGAAATACTGAGCTTTAATTAGCTTTGTGAATGACAAGACCTACAATAAAATGGTAGGTGCTTATATGTAGATGAAAGTTTGTGCCCACTTGTCATTACCAGCTGTCTAATATGTTTTACACACTTACTCCGATAATTCAAAGCGTTTGAAAATAATTAAACCCGAACTAATGCAGGAAGAAGTAACCTAAAACGTTGCAATCTCGTTTATTTGCGTCTTTATCGATATTGACATACATTTAGCCAATTACTTACGACGTTAAAGGGACCCTCCCACCTTCAAAAAAGTTAATGAATTGGCACGAAAGTGATGTCGCTCGGTTCAGAAAGAGCGAAAACGAATATCTACCAAATTTCATCGAAAAATATTCACCGGTTTTCAAGATATTAGACTTTTACTTTTGTTTACTTTTTGGGATCTCCGCTGTTCCTAGCGACTTTATTTGAAAGTGCGGCATTTGTTGCGCGCAAAGCAGCATATACCACTGCGTGCTACCAAACGTTTTAGTAAAAGATTTAGAAATCGTTAGATCTCCGCTGACGTCACAAATTCTAAGGGGGCATACCAATGCACTAGCCCCTTAGAATCCGAAAACTGCAAGTTTGAAATTCCATATCTCCGAATTAAAACATTTGTCGATGTTGTGAGTGCCCAAACCGGTATTTGCAGGCCATGGCCACCAATTTGGCTATCTCAACTCAAAACTAATGTTAAGGTGGGAGTGTCCCTTTAATTAATGGTTCCTATCTCTTCATCTGAACTGAAAAAGCGTCGTCGCCATTTGTCAGTTTCAATTATGTAAGGCAGGCACGAAAACACCATGCAGAAATACTATTTTGTTTTTACAGAATCGCGAGCAGGGTTTGTTGAATAATATCAGTGTCCGTATGAAAAAGGTGCGTCACCAAATTGTCTACCTGTCCCTTGTCATCACATCTTCGAAACGTTACATATTTGCGTAGAACTCCTGTCCTATTCCAAGATTGCGTTTCGATGATAGGTATCAAGTAAAATCAGCGTCACTTCCGTTCCACATTACCCCGCCTGGCTGTCCCATAGCCGCGTCATATGTGGGATGTCACTGTGCGCCTCTGCGGGAACTGAAACTGGCAGGCAGCTTACCACCGAACATCCATTTCCTCAGATGTTCGCTGAAATTTCACCTATCGCACCTACGTGCAGGATATTGACAAGATTCAATATCCGGCTCAATGGGACCTATTTCAGTTTCTGATGCATCCCAGCTCAGGGTAGTACCTATCTTAGATGGAGCTGTCACCACAGACGGTTGTCATTTTCTTCGAAATTACTGAACCTTTTGCGATGTTCCTTGGTATTCAGCTTTGCCGTTATCATGTCTCTAATCTTTGACCTGAGAAAAAATCTCCTTCAGCTAAACCACATTATTTTTCCGTCACAGACTTTTTGAAGAACAGTGACATACATTGAAGCATACATAGACTGGAACTTGTGAGACTAGCTAAAAATGTAAAGGAAACATTCAACAACAGCCACGATCGATAGCTCGTGCCGCAAACAGATCGTGCCGATAAAGCCGCAAACAAACGGGATTGCAACGTTTTAGTTTACCTCTTCCTATGAAGTACCTACCAAAAATTATAATATCTCGATTAAAAACACATTTATAGGTACTGCAGCTCTTTTCGCGTGGGGCACTGTTTTCGCGTTTGTTGGCGTTACAAAATGTGAACGACACGTGAATGTAAACACAGGATTAAGGACTGTACCTGGCAGCCTCCCTACTTTGCATAGTAGTGCTGTTTTGGACAATTTTTTTTTTCACTTGGTGTTGATTCTAATTTCAATCCTATTGAGTTCATGTCTGATCAGCCCATGAGACGTATTATCCATCCCCAACAAGTCAGTCGGAGCACCTCTGGTCTGCCACTTACTATGCTATGAATGTTAAAAACCAGTGCTCTCAGTGTCTGAGTTGTTTATGTGCTTAAATGTACCATGTTATAATACGTTTGACCATCACGAAGGGCATGAGCTAATTCGTGTCATATTTTTTAGGCTACCATTCCGCACCCAATTGATTCATTGGTGTGTAGATGTGCTTATTTTCACCGGTAATAAAATGAGTAAAGTTCCGTGTGCATGTTTGACGCCAATCATGGCATGACTGCATCACAAGCGAGTGAAATAGAGGATCTGTAGCAAGCGATGATGCAACATGTGCAAACTCGTATTGATCAACGTGGCCTCATGAAATCGCAGTTTTAATTATGACTCTTTGCCAATGGCGGATCCAGAAAGGCGATCGTGGACGCTGCGGGGAATGGGGCATACCACCGAACAAGTTTCTCAAAGTTCCAAAGAACTCCTCGGATTCAGGTTCCTTTTGCAGTGCTGTGCGGGTAATAACACACTTTTCTTACTAAAGGCTATATGGTTTATTTCTCTTTTGGAAAAAACGATATAATTTTGCTGATTTTTGGTGCTGAGGGAAGGGTGATTTTTCATGTCGTATTTGCGTTAGTTATCAGTCAAAATTAAAAGAAGATGCCATGTCCAGTCACAACATGTTACGAGTAGATAGTAAATGACGCATATGAATAGATAACGGATGGCAAATATGGTCCCATTCAGATATATGCCAGTCACGCCAGGTCCCGTTACGTCACCAAGTCAGGTCCGGTCCGGTCAGGTCAGGTCAGGTCAGCCCGCGGCTCGAGGCGCTGAGCCCGGGTGCTGACCGGCGCGGCGCGGCGGCTGGCTGCAGGCAGCTGACCTACACCGGTCGCCCATTGCACTGAGCCGGGCAGCGCGTGACGGGCACCATTCGAAGAGCAGCCCGGCCAATTAAACCGCGCCGAACGCGCTGGCCGTGCCCAACAGCCGATTAAGCGCCGAGAGGCTCCACCGACTCTCTGCACGGCCGGCAGTTCGAGCTGGCTGACCGTCTGGCCTGCTGACCGTCAGACCTAGCAGACCTGGCTGACCGACAGACCTGGCTGACCTGGCTGACCGACAGACCTGGCTGACCTGGCTCCACCGACCCCCACGGCCGGCAGGCCGAGCTAGATGACCGTCCGACCTGGCTAACTGGCCTGGCGTTGCTCAGCTGATCGCTCAGCCTCGCTCACGTATCGCTCAGACTCGCTCACGGATCGCTCAGACTCGCTCACGGATCGCTCAGACTCGCTCACGGATCGCTCAGACTCGCTCACGGATCGCTCAGACTCGCTCAGCAAAGTGAGCCCTCCTCATGTGACCGAGTTGACTTTGCCAAGCCAACAAACAGCTTGCCGACAATGGGTCGGTATATATGCGATATGAGTGTTTTCTTTTCTCTTTGACGCTGTTTCCCGTATTTAGAGTTGTTTGAACATCTGTCAATTGGCTAGTTTCAGCCATAGAACTTCAACTGTAAGTAAGGCAAATGTATTTAAAACCGGTGCATATGATCCGTAGAGGATCTCATTAAAACTTGTCAAATGTGTTTGTTGACATACAACTCAGCCTATTTAAATCTCAAGATAGCGGTAAGCTGCATTAGTTATCTCCCTGCAATGCAATTCGTTGGGCGATGATGGAAGTTGCACACTATCTCCTGGAAGTAATATCATTTTGCTTATAACTTGTGATACGATACCTGTAATTGCTGATTGTTTTGTTAATGGTTATTTGCTATCCAGAACCAAGCATGTTTCATGAATTGAAGAGTGTTGTGCATAATTATGATTACTGAATATTATCCCTTAGCACCAGACTGCCATGGCACAAAATCGTATCTTTTATGACTGTTGAATTCCAAAACAACGAAAATAAATATGAACATTTGATACGTACGATACATAGGGGAAGCCGGGGGAAGCCCGGGCGCGGGGGAAGCCCGGCCACCCCGTTTCCGGCTAAATTATTCACAATAAAATGCTCAACTGTTTGTCCTTTCAGCGTGGCAGCTAAGGTAACGGCAGCAAAAACGTTAGGCTGACAAAAATTGCATATTGTTAAAGTTATAGCGCAAAAATGATATTCTAAGGGTTTTTAGCTAAAAAGTGAGATATGTTGCACTGTTAATGTTATACCATGCAGTACTAATATTTATACGAATTTAAGTGTTTGTAGTGAGCGGTGACGAGGCAGACTGGCTTAAGTATGACATTTTTTCGAATATCGCTGTTCTAAAATAAAAATTAGCACATTGGGGTAACCCCGGGCGAGTGGCCAAGCTTCCCCCAACCGAGAGCAATGCCACTAAACCACTGTTTTCCATGAGATAATAGGTACTGAGCAGGTTTGGTTTACACCTAGATCAAAGATAAATTTCGAAAATAAACATGTTATCATAGACAAAGCCAGTCATGTCACTTAAGGTCAACTAGGGTCAAACTACGTTTTTGCAGATAACGCGACAGACAATGAAGCTAGAGCTTCAAAAATGGTGTCGTTGTGTTCTTCTTCATCAGCCGAGTCGAATGATATGCAATATGATGCATTAAGGTAAAAAGAAAAATAAATTTTGAGGAATTTTGAAATACACATTTTTTGTCAATTTTGCATCACGATTTTCATCGACCTGTACTGTATATGTAGTGAAAACACATAATGGTTTCATCAACTCGTTGTAAAGCGCTGGGGAGGTGGCCGGCGTTACCCCTATGCCGGGCTTACCCCATACAAATCAACACTTTTTTAAAACTCGATTTTCTCAACCTTATACTTATTCCACGAAACCGAATTTTTGGGAAAACACGGCCAATGAACTTAGCTAGCTAGCAGGATATCAACATTTTATACACCACGTATGGTATGTAATAAAAATGAAAAAGAGCTTACTATGCCGGGCTTCCCCCGGCTTCCCCTAAATCGACGATTGTCAGTCTACGATCCACATAACAAAGCCGTAGGTTTGTTATGTTATTACACCAGTGCAACTTAGTGTAATAGGAATAATCATAGATCTGCAGTTAAGGTTAGATCAGTGAACCGAGGACCGTATCCATCCTGTATAGGATAAAAAGTTTCAGAGAACAGGTAAGGAAAGACTGGAAAGCTATCGGTTCTATTTTTATCGACTTGTGCAAATCTCAATAGATGGGCCGACTTCAAACCACGCCAAGTTAGCTTGTAACTGCTGCACTGATGTCGACAGTCCAATCGGAAAACTCTGATTCCACATACGACTTTAACAGCCGAAGTCAAACGAACGCCCAGCCACCCGGATGGTGTTTGTCTCGCTGACGACTGGCCTGGGGGCGACGTCTCCACTGGGGCAGACGATCCGTGTCAACAGGTGCTGTATGATCCGCGCAGCGCGGCGGCCAAAACCGGCTCTCACCGCCGCGCTGCGACTGGCATCGACTTCAGGTGATCCCTTCCCGCTAAAAGGCAAGTGACACTGACAGGGCGCAAACAGCAAAGGCATAGCCTCGTTAGAAGAGTCAGACTAGAAGAGTCAGACATTTCGTTTTTAATGAAATGTCATTTAGAAGAGTCAGTCATTGTCTGTGAGAAAAACGAAATGTGAGAAAAACGCATAGCCTCGTTTAACGATACACTATCGTAGGCAGGTGTGAGACGTTTCCGAAACCAAGTCACCAAACCAAAGTGAAGTGTCACGGTGTTGCTTCCGAACGACTATGATTTAAAGTACAAAACTGTCCTTTATATTCTGTCGGTGCAACTTACTTTCAAACCCAAAAAAGATTATGCAGTTTAGGTATATGAAATTCATGCATGCATTCAGCAATCTGGAAGTCAGAATCAATCATTTTGAAACAGCTTGAATGAACATTAATGATAGCTCTATTGTTGTTGATAACTTTTACTGTGCTGTGTGGCGCACTTTTCAAAAAAAAAAAAATCACAACTAACAAGCTCTCCGTATGGGTTGTCATTTGACGCCTCCGACATTTAGCTGATTGAACCTTTCAGCAACAAATGGATCCAAATGGATGTCCTAGAGTGCATTCGGGAAAAAAATTGAGCGCTGCTTCTGGGAAACTATTGCTTTATTTACTTGGATATTCGGCAAGGTCCATGCTAAGATTGTAGTCCATTCACTATGGAGCAGTCATAACTATGAACTGGCGTCACGTCACGCAAGATTGCTCAGTTAATTATACGCTGGCCCCTCAGGGTCACATTGGATCACCCAGCAGTCGTGACCCGTGGCTATATTGTCACCGCCGGCTCAGCCATAATTACGTGAAATTTCACATTTATGAGACCCGGTCGATGCCTTATTGCTGTGAGAGCGAACCTCTAATGCTAGGTACGAGATAATGCACGAGATTTACTCGATGGGTGCGTAATTCCGGAAACTTGGGTTTGTTACTGCAGCTTACATGATTACCATAGAAAATGCCTGTACTGCTAATGCACTGAAAATACGAATAGCACTGGAACAGTAAAAGCGCAGGCTTCTTAAGAGATACTAAGAGCAACCAAAATATCTTTCTCTCGGCAATGTTCACTTGGAAACATAATTGAAACTGGCACCGGAGCGCTCATAAGTCAGAGATCGGGATTATGGAAGCCAAACTACGGTTGGGTGTTTTCCCAGAGAAACAATTGCCGAAGCCCTATCGAATAACCTGCACCTCTTGTAACTGGATATTACCAGTACTCGTCGTACGTAAGCACTAAGCACATACCTACACTGCGAGTGTGGGACTAATGTCACATGAGAAAGGCGGGGTGTTTGGCTGCCAGCCGGGAGCGGCACGACGGGTGGTTACTGATTTGTGTAAGTCACAGAAGAGCTACGGGCGGTCAGTCCGGACCACGCCGGTGCACCATGGGGTGTCTGTGACGTCACAGAGGAGAATGCGGGCGCTCAGTTCGGAGTTTGGACCACACCGGCGCTGTGACGTCACAGGGGGGCTACGGACGTTCAGTGTGGCGGACATGACGTCACAGAGGGGACTGCGCGCGGTCAGTGCGGCGGACATGTCACAGAGGGGCTATGGACGCGGTCAGTGTGGCGGACATGACGTCACAGACGGTCGTCGGACGGTCGTGGCACGGGGCAGCCGGCGGCGGGAGGTGCACTGTCGTGCGCGCTGTGTCCGCCGGGCCCCCCGGGGAGCAGCACTGATGAGCGCGTCAGACAGGCGTCATCTGCGGCACCGTCCCCCGGCGGCCTGTCGGCCTGCCCGGCCCGGTCCCCGGGGCAGGGAACGAGCGTCTGATCGCGGCTCGGCATGACACGAGAAAGGTCAGCCGGCACAATGATTATACGGTGAACAATGATGGTGCTCACTGCTCACTGTTCAGCATCCTCCGGAGAGGAAAGTACTTACATAAAGAAGTGTGCCTATGCCCTGAAATGTTTTTTTTTTTTTTAAATAAATTTGGTCCGAACCTTTCGATTTGAAGGATTCACAAGGACAGAGCCCCGCTAAGCGAAGCTTGTTGTGTTGACCCTGCCCTCTACCCTCCGATCGCGCAATTCCAGTTCTATGGCAGAATTTAGAGTCCAAAGTTTAACGTGCGCACATAGCCGCGCACGGCCGGTCCCCTCACTGACTTTGTCTGGCTACGGCCTGCCACCAACCGCAACCATACCTGTCAGGAGGCCCATAAACATCAAGCGCCCGTCGTGCTTCGAACCCGGACTGTTTTAGCCGGGACGCGTGCTTTCACAACACGAAGTCCAACGCTCCACCGACTGAGCCACGGGACCGGCGAAAGGCGAAAGGCGAAAGAAGCAATCACTTCAATTAGATGTTTCCAGTTCAATTAGCGCTTATTATTCGGTACAGAGTCTTTGCCATTCCATTTGTAAGAGTAGCTACTTGGCCCAAATTCGGACGTGATATCACAAACACATGTTTATTAGAGCTGTTCAATGTCACTGTTCAGAGGCCAGTTTCACCAAAAAAAAATAGACGGCTGCGATTATTTTTTGACAAAACGATAGTCTCAAAATGTCATTTACTGCTGAAAATACTGATCGCTGACTTGACACTTGTAACAACTTAGCTTTCAAGTGTTATATTATTTGGTCAGCAATTATTTTTTCACCTGTTAATAGGATTTAAAGACTATCATTTTGTCAAAAAATAATCGCAACCGTCTATTTTCTGTTGGTGAAACTGGCCTCAGGTGTATTTTTTTATTATAAATTTAGTCCGAACCTTTTGATGGGAAGGATTCACAAGGACAGAGCCACCACTAGGCGAAGCTTGTTGCGGTGACCCTGCCCTCTACCCTCCGATCGCGCAACTCCAGGTCTATGGCAGAATTTAGAGTCCAAAGTTAACCCGCGCCCCGCTGGGGGGGGCAGAATCTGCCCCCCCTCCCGTTTTTCGCCAATAACTTCTAAACGCGTTACGTCAGCGACGTCAAACTTTGAGTACCTTATCATACATCAATTTGACACGTTACCTGAAAATTTGAGCGAAATCCGTCGGAAAATATTTGAGAAATTGACGTTTTAGTGACGTCATGTTCGCCATTTTCGCCTCAAAAACGGAAAAATTTCAAACGCCGCTAACATCTTCATTTTTAAAGGAATCAAGACGTAACAAAAAAGGTTATACGTGATTCTACTTTGTCTATCAAATGGCTATCTCGGTTTTTTGAAAATGATGGATTTTGGCCAACATTTTTCAAAAAACTGACTTTTTTTGGAAAATATTTATAAAATCCAAAATTTTGAGTTTATCGAAAAAACCGGAATATATGTCAAAGACGTGGTCTATGTGCACCTACATAATAATTTTTAGAAGAATCGGTTAAAAAATGTGGGAGTCATTCAAAATTTTATGACGTCACGACACACAAATTTTTGAAAAGTGATTTTTTTGGAAGTTCTAGACCTCGTACGGAAACAAAAATAGCACCATTCGATTCGCCGTGAAAAACTTCATCGGATAGACACCTTTTTAGGCCTTAACAACCAACTTCAAAATTTGACCTCACTTGACCTGACCTTGACCTGACCTCGACCTGAAACTCATCCAGAGGTGGTCCATATCACTATTGAGTGTGCCTATTGAATTCCATGAGTAAAATGACCCATAAACATGTGTCGCACATGCCCTTTTCTATATTTTGTTTTTGGTGACCTGACCTGACCTGACCTGACCTGACCTTGACCTTGACCTTTGAATGACATTGTGTGCAACGAATATTGTCTTGGTAGTCTAAGAACACGTTTTGGGCAATCAGTCTCAGTCCATTCTTCGGCAACTACGGTGCAAGGCCGATACTGTAGAAACTTGCATTTTGTACCCTTGGCCTGACCTTAACCTGACCTCTGACCTACTTAAGCAAAAAAAAATTGGGCTCTTAACCCGCGCCCCACTGGGGTCTGCGTATAACACGCCCTACTGGGGGGGGGGGCTATTCATAGCCCCCCTCCTAACTCCGAAACTACTGGGCCGATCGTCAAAATTCAAACGGCGTCTGATAGCCCCGGAAAAACTGTCGAGCGAAACCTAACTTCATTGACCTCGAGGTCACCGATGACGTCACAGGTCAGGTCAAAGTAAAAATTATTAGCATTTTGGCTTGTTCACGTTTTGGGCTCTGGCCGCCGTCTTACAAATCAGATCAGGCTCATTTTTGGTTCACACACTCGTGAACAGATGCTCTAGATACCCTGAGGGTACCAAACTTGTACTTTGATTTTCAGGTCAAGGTCAGGTCATCGCAGGTCACGAAAATATTATATCATGCGTCGGTCACGTGACACATGTTTTATGGTCCATTTAGGCCATAAATTTCGAATTTGATGTCGTCTGTGTCATTCGAGGTCATTTTGAGTCAAATTTAGCTTAGGTCAGGTCACTTTCAGGTCAAAAAAGGTCAAATTTTGAAGTTGAAATTTTTCAACAAAAAAGGTGTCTATTGGATGCAGTTTGAGCTCAGGAACACGATGGTGCTATCTATATTGGCTACGATGTCAAATACGTGCTGAAAAATTGATTTGAAAAATTAATAATTGTGAATTTTTTGCAATAATGCGTATAACTTGGCCATTTTTGAAGATATTTAGCTTAAACTTGCTAGAGTTAGTCATAATAATGCGTTCTATCACATATATTCCGTTTTTTTCGAAAATACAAAAACTTTTTGGAAAAAATGCAAAAATATAAATTTTGAATTTTATTATATTAAATTTTCGAAATTTTCAAAATTTCAAAAATTCGAGATAGCAGTTTGATAGCGCAGTCTATTCTGAGTCCTCTCATGCAAAGAAATTGGATCTAGCTTAAAAACTGAGCTCTTGGGAGCGATTGCCGTGGTTCAATGTTTTGCGTCGAAATCGGCCGAACATGACGTCACTCTGACGTCATTTCCGGCCGACCTATGGTAGGTACGAAGCTCAACTTTTGACACAAGGTGTCGAATTGATGCAGCCGAAGGTACTGAAAGTTTGGCGTCGATACGTCAAGCGGTTTGGAAGTTATTGCAGAAAAACGGGAGGGGGGCTATAAATAGCCCCCCCAGTGGGGCGCGGGTTAAGGTCCGCCTTGTTGAGAGCTTTCGATTGTTGTTTTCCTCGTCTTTCTACGACCATCAGTTCGGAAGTTAGACAGGGGGGGGGGCAGAATCTGCCCCCCCCAGCAGGGCGCGTATGGCTGAATAGCCCAGCGGGGCGGGTTAAAACGTGCGCACATAGATAGCCGCGCACGGCCGGTCCCCTCACTGAATTCACCTGGCTACGGCCTGCTGCACCAACCGCAATCATACCTGTCAGGAGGCCCATAAATGTCAAGCGCCCGTCGCGCTTCGAACCCGGACTGTTGTAACCGGGAACGCGTGCTTTCACCACGCGGAGTCCAACGCTCTACCAACTCAGCTACGAGATCGGCTATGTATGTAGATCGGTATGTATATGATCGGTAGATAATCAGTTATGACCATTGGCCTGTCTCGTTCTCTCAAACATATATTTTATGGATTCTTTCGATGCGTCTCGATGATTCTTTTCGAGCGCTGCCTCGTGTGTATCTTTCATGGATAATCTGGGAGGGGGGGGGATGAAAACAGCCCCGCCAGTGAACGGTGTTGGTCAGAAGGGTCGGTAACTGCGGGTAACAGGAGTAATGACTATGGCCATGTTGTCTTTTTAAAAATGGCAGTAGCGCCCTTTCTTATTAATAATGCTCGTTCAAAGCTCAAGTCTGTCAAATTATCATGTTTCAGATATTCTTGCACCAGGACCTAGGTTTCAAGTCCGTTTCGCCTGAATTTCAAACTAGACACACACGAGTATACCTGCCTGCTGGCGGCTGGCTTGTGAACCGGATCGCGTGCGAGAACGAACCACTGACCTTTTCCCAAGACGCCTGCGAAATGGGAAGTTGGCGATACATTAGTTGAGCTGAGCTTTGCCGGTTGCCGACCAAAGGGTGGGGGAATCGATAGCGCCCTGGGAAAAGGTACGCCTTGCCCCTGATTGATTACAGTGAATTTGAGAAGCTCGATCGTGTGCAAACAGAAGAAAACTCGGGCCTCTGCCAGCCGTGCTGAGACTGAATTTCAACTTAGTTCTGGCGTTGGAAGTACACTTTGTCTTAGCGATATAAGGAACGAGTCAATTGAAATATCATTAACCCGCTTCTCCCTTTACTTTGTCATTGACACTAAGTTATGGAGTTTGAATGAGGTACTTACATGGACCGCTGATCATCTGCCAATGTTTATGGGATGGGATGAAGCTATACCCCGCAAAAAAAAACTGAAGTAAAGCGGCCCACGGCCCAGTTGTTACTGAGATCAAGTCACAGTACCTTGCAGGCCTGTGACTACGGCCGGCTGCTCATAGTTGGAAATTTCTGCTTTTCTATTCTTACGAAAGATTTCAGCTCGCCCGCTTTGCAGTTTGCTCGGTCGCTTGTGATCATCCTCATACCAATAATGATCTAAACTCATCAGCGCTTCGATCAAAGCTCAGAACAATATGATTTCCCGGTCTGAAGTGAAATAGAAACAGGGGTCATGCAACATTTTGCAGCTAAGGTTCCAGATAATACGCCATATCTCCCGGGATTATGACACTAATTGAATTGTATCAGAGTTGAGCTACTGCTGATCAACGATCAGTCATCATTCGTCATCAATGAAGCAGAAAGGCTGCCGGCTTCACTCCGAGCCACCGATAGACACAGCCGAAATGCTGTATTTTGGACGGGTTTTCATCTAATAATAATGATTTCCGGTCTCCCCCAACAAATAAAATCGGCTTGAAATGTCAGTTAAAACATTTTTCAACCCACTACCTTTTGGAATGGAACGCCACCTCTAGTTTCTTTTGCAATATTTCCGAAAGAAAGGAAGTTTATACAATCCTTACGGTACGAATACCTCATATTTCAGTTGACAAGCAGCAATGAATAATGTTAGGAACAACTTCTTATTAACCCGGCAGGCGGTGGGCCTCCCGGCCACCTTCCGCGCGTTGGGGGGGGCATTTTTTGCCCCCCCCCCTCCGTATCTCCGAAATTACTGGACGGATCCGGAAAATTCAAACGGCGTTCGATAGCCCTGTCAAATTTGTCTACAGAAACCAAATTTCGTTGACCTCGGGGTCACCGATGACGTCACAGGTCAGGTCAAAGATAAAATATTTCACCGTTCACGGGGCTTCTAGGGAAAGCGCTATAACACCGAGTAAAACGCATTTTGTCGAGAATCAGCGATAAGGCGTCAGTTGTCTAGTACATATGTTGCTATTAGAGGTCACTGGTCATACCAGGTCAGGTCACAGGTCAGGTCACCAAAGGTCACCAAGGGTCACCACATGAGCCCAACTTTACTAAGGTTATGCGATGCATGTTTTTGGCCAGTTTTCATTTCCAACTCAATGGTGTTGGTTATAAGACCACCAGGTACGGTTTGGGTCACTTTCTGGTGGAGGTCAGGTCAAGGTCAGGTCAAAAAAGGTCAAATTTCAAAGTTGACATTTTTGGATAAAATGGGTATTGATTCGATGCAACTCGTCACGGGGAGTCTAATGGTGGTTTTTGTTTTCCGCTACGAGGTCTAGAATTGCTAAAAATGGAGTTTGAAAATTTGACATAATCAATTTTGAAAAGTTTTTTTCGCTATAACTTGGCCAAAAAAGTGGATCGATCTCAAATTTGGTATGTAGATAGAAGGCGGTAGGGACTCACATATTTTCCGGTTTTTCGAAATTCAAGAAACTGTTTGGATTTTTCGGCTATTATATTCAAAAAATCTATTTTTTATTTTTGGGGGTCAAAATCCAAAAAATCGAAAAACGAAAAACCAATAGCAGTCAGTTTTGTACCCCTTTTGATTCCACACCTTTTATGTTTGAAACATTTTTCTGTATCTCTAAAGCTGTAGGCCCGACAGCTCTTCCCGCGAAACCTTTTTTTGGGGTCGAAAATGGCAGAAATGACGTCACTCTAACGTCATTAGCGGCCAACCTATCATAGCCTTTGGAAAAATTTTTGGTCACCATGTGCGCTAGCTACTCCCAGGAGGGTACTAAAATTTTGGTGACGATCGGCGCATTGGTTCTCGAAATATATCGAAAAAACTAAGGGGGGCAATAAAATGCCCCCCCACCGCCTGGAAGGTAAAGAGTGTCGAATGCTCTCCTTGAATTGTGGTTACGTACTACAAGCCGAGGAACAAATGATGCCCGCAAGAAGTTTCAGACTGTCGGCACGCTGCACCCTGCTGTTTCTTTTAAAACTGTTTTTTAAATTTTGAATTACTTGCCAGAACTAGCCGACATACATGTTAGATAATGGCCTACTGATCCAATCAATCTCTAGGTGTCCATCGCTTCTTCAGATCCATGTAATTATGACAGAAATTGCTGACTTTTCGGCGCGGTGATCCAACAATGTTGCTTTGGTTTTCCCAATTTAACGCCACATTTGGCGGCTCTAAACCAGAAAATTCAAAGATTTTAATTTACGTCATCAAAAATTGATGACGTAAATGTTTTCAATGCTATTTGATGTAATAAGTGCACTGGCAAATTTAGAGCCTCATCGGAAGTGATGCTCTAAATTTTGTTGGGCCATCATTACCTATAATTTCTAACAATTTCTAACACTCTGACGAAACTCCATTTTAAAATCGATGGCAGCCTGCCACATGTCAAGTAAATATTTGAAAACCTCTTTTAGCGCAACAAGATATGGCAGCATTGTCTTCATGCAAAGAACTTCCCTTGACTCGGCCGCAATTATTTGACTTTCTTCGCAGGTTCCTCTGGATGTTACGAATATACTATCCTTTGAATAAAAAGTTTAAATGACGTCACATGTGACCATAGGCGCGGGAGCCGGGGGGCAGTGGGGGCAGCTTGCCCCCTACAACTTTGAGACGGAAAACCGCATTTTTTGCAAATGTTTTTTTTTTTTGTTGAAAAAGCCAAGGGATGAAAAATAAGTGGCCTAAAACCGGTGAGAAAACTAGATTTGGGGGTACCCCAGGTTGATCTCTATCATGGTGTGCCCCCCCCCCCAGTCTGAAAGTAGTTCCCTCGCCCCTGCATGTGACGTCATGTTGCACATCAGTGGATCGCGGAAAACCGCAGGGGATGTTCAACCCCCCCCTCCCCCAGCAGGACGCGGTTTAATGAAAAAGCGGACAGGATTCGGACGCGTCTGCCCCCGTGCCGCTACAAACCAAGACCCTACAAAGTAATCGTGTCGCGGGGCTCCATCCAGGAGCTTGGTTGTCATGGAAACGACGCTTTGAATAAAGTCCTTCATCGCCGTAAAGTTTTCTTTTGTGATGCCCTAAACGCAAAATTCAAAATCTCGTGGAGGTATGGCCCTAAAAATGCGGCCCTAAAGTAGTGGGGCTAAATTAAAACAGCTCGAGCGATGATGGTCTAAACTCTAAAACGGTGATGTATGTAACACTTCGTATCACAAGCTCCTGCTAGAGGCGTCAGCACAAGATTGCGCTACGCCTTCTCCTCCAATGGCGCCTCATATACTTTGGCACCGTCTGCCTACATGGCCAGAAAGGCGTCGGCAGGACCACCCGACTCCATAAACTCTGGTGAAAAGCTCATTAGGCAATATTGGCGCCGGTGACGGCCCGAGGCGAGCTCATAAAGTGCCGTCCTCTGTCTCAAGGCCGGTGGGCCCGTCACTCGTCTCATCTGCCCCACCGTTCACGGCGCATCTACCACCGTGAGCTGCATTAGTCTAGGTACAGAGAGGTGACGGAAAAATTATTGAATTATTTTTCCACGCGATCTTCTAAATATTCTCAGTTCACGACTTTCATTTCCCGTGAGGCTGTGGGCCTATTTGCTGTTAGATTCCTACCAAATGAAATCAGTATCCGGGGCGAATCCATTGATTGACGCTAGAGAAGTTTTGTTGATCCCTCACTTCACCTCATGTGACCTCGACACAAACTCCGTGACCCCGATCACGATCGACCTCAGCGCGCCCGCAAAAGGACCAGCAACCAGAAACGGCCGAGAGTATTCCCGAATGCCGAGCTTGTGGAAGACCCGAGAGTCATGCTAAAGTCATAAATATTCCAAATATTTCACAGCCAAAGTCACAGTCCCCAACTCACGCGACTTCCATGGTAGCCTTCTATCAGACCCCATCATCGCGTCAAAGCACTTACATATGTATCTCTCGAAACATTCGAAGTGCAGCTGTCTTTAGCGACTCTTGACCTAAACTTCTTATCCAGCCTAACCCCCTTCAGTCTTCCATTTAGAAAACCTTAGCTTATTGTTTCAACATTATAATTACTAAGCTTCCAAATTCATTCCATGCCCAGCAAAAAAAGTGATAATAATTGCTGTAGAATACAAGCGCTATGTTCATTATGCTTCAAATCATATAATTATACAGCTCGGTAGTCGATAAGAAACGCTGCAAATTGCGCTCCGATGAGTCCGACTCATAAGTTTCCTCATGATGACTTGAATTAATTCATCTTTTTTAGTTAGTTAATTAATACCTACCGTAGACGGATGAATGCAACAAGAAACAAGTACGAGCGTCGAGCATGGACCGGTATGAATGTAATGTGCAGTCGTGCACTTGGAGAACAATGATCACAGACATCATTTAGTACGCAAATTACTTTATTTGTATTTAATTTCAGAAATGTTTACTTAATCCACTAGTCTGCCAAGTTGGCTGCCTTCATTTCTTAAACACGCGGCTAATTAGGATGTCTTAGTGGCTGCCATTACTGCTGAGAGATCATAACGGAACCAAAGCTATACTTATAGTCACATGATGAGCCTCAGATTTGTCAATAGTTTATGGAGTTGTTTGGTATATTGCTTTACTTTGAAGCTCTCTCGGTAATTGTCGTGCTAAGACGGCATTTGAGTGGTTGCAAAGTCCTAGCAGACTGCTGAGCGGCTGCCTGCCCTGCATGCCCTGCAGACTGCTCAGCGGCTGCCTGCCCTGCCTGCCCTGCAGACTGCTCAGCGGCTGCCGCGTGGTTATACGGATCGAACTCGGAATTTCAGCGGCTCTGCATGTCACCGGCAGTGAAACAAACTGCCGTGAAACATTCAGAACGCAAAGATATAAGCATGAGCTAGAATGCCACGAAATTTATGATGGAACTCAATGTCCTCTTGTAAAACAAAGTCAATGACGAAATTTATGACTCGTTCTTGTCATTTGGACGATAGCGTATATCACATAAAACAAGCCCATGATGCCCATGAAAAGAAATTTAATATTGCACTCCGATTCCCGGAAAAATTATACTGATCTTGTAAATGTTACGGCTTCGTGCAGGAACAACTTCATGTGTGTGCTTCTTATCTTCTGCTACAAATCTTGGTAAGTGCTATAATTTTGTCTGGTGCGTGTGTCTTATAGTTCAAGATAATAACTGATTTATGCCTTCCGTCAAAAGGTTTGATGCCATCCATATCTTCAAACGGTTACTTGAAAAGAATTAACCCGCGCCCCGTTGAGGCCTGGTAAGTTCCAGGTCCCGGTGGGGGGGGGGGGGGCAAAGCCCCCCCCGTCGTATCTCCGGAACCAATAGCTGGATCGAAAAAAAAATCAAACGGCATTAGAAAGAGCTCATCGAGATGCACAAAATAGGATATAAATGACCTTGATATTTGACCTGTGACGTCACAGGGAGGTCAAACAAGATCAAATCAGTCCAATTTACCATAGACCCGGGAACAGGGGGGGGGGGCAGCGGAGGCGCTCCCCCCAACTTGGGAGCCGAGGGGGCGGCGCCCCCTCAACATTGGGGCAGCGAGAAAAGATCTTTCCTCCCTTTTCCTTTCTTCTTTCCTTCTTGTTTCCTTTATACACCTAAACATCAACACACGGCATTTTTCTTGCCATCTGGATGGTTTCTGCTGATACAGTATCGATTTGACATCTGCCTTCTGCCTATTGTCATCCCGCTTTGATTTGGACCTGACCTTGGCCATAAGTTTGGCAGGCCAGATGTTATACTATACACTTATAATGCACCAGCTTGAGTCAACTTTGAGAAATGTATAACGTACAACGGTGGTAAAATCGTTGCTATAGGTATAACACAGTTTACCCGCTCCGGGTGTGATCGAGGGGTGTGGGGCAATGAGTGCACTGACGTGGCGCCCTCGGAGGACCGGTATGGGACCGGTATGGGATTAAAGCTCAGCGACACTAAGGGCTTGTGTGGTTCCTTCGGTTATCGGTAGCACCCTCAGAATCACCGGCGTAGGGCCCTCAGAGCCGCCGGTAAGGGGCCTTTAGAGGCACCGGTGTGGGGCCGTCATGCAGGTGCAGGTGTGGGCGCTCAGAGGTGCTGGTGTGGTTCTCTCAGAGGCGCCGATGAGGGTCCTTTCAGGCGTTGCTGTGGGCCCTCATAGACGCTGGTGTGGAGCCGTTACTGACGGGTATGGGGCCTTTTGAGCTGCTGACGCGAGCCCTCTACAAGCCGGCAGGGGGTTCTCAGTGACCGGCAAGGGGCCCTTAGGCCGGCAGAAGAAGTTTTGTGGGGTCCTTACTTAGAGACCGGCATGGTACTGTCAGACGCCGGTGGGGCCCTCAGTCACCGGTGTGGGGCCCTCAAAAGTCACCAGTGGGTGGCCTTTAGATGAGCAGGTGGTGGCCGTTGGGTCCTCAGAGCCACCGATAGGTATAGGACTTTAATAGGCACTGGTGTAGGCACTCAGATTTGGGCGTGTGAAACCCTCAGAGCCACCGCTGTGGGCCCTCATATGCGCTGATGAGGGCCCCCAAATTTACCGTTATTCGGCCCTCAGAAAAAATAGTGTGGGACCATCACATGTGGGAAATGCCCCTAGAACTGACCCCTCATAGGCGGATAAGAACTCTCAGAGGCCAGTAACGGGCCTTTGGAGACCACCGAGGGACCCTTAAAGCCGCAAGAGGTCCTCAGAAGCCGGAGTGGGGCCCTTATGTAGATCTTAGCGTGGCTATTTAGCGCCCATGAGGTGTTCTGACGAGCCCCATGGGGCCCTTCTGAGTCGAAATATGGTCATCGGTAGGTAACTCTCAGCGGTCAAATGGCGCCGCATGGGGACCCTCGGACCCGAGCGTCCCTTTGAACCCAATGGGGGGGGGGGGGGGTACGTGTCCCCTGAGCCCCAGCTACGCCACTGTTTCATATGCATCATGTCAGGTATTTTAGGCTCCCCTCCCCCCCCCCCAACTTGAAAATCGTTCCCGGGCCCCTGCCTTCGTAACATGTTACGAAGCTGCCAGAGGCGGTCGACACGTACTACAAACACCCGGCAGAACTCCGACTGTTTGACCTAACCCGACCTGGCCTTAACCCTCGCCCGCACTGGGGGGGGGTTGCCACCCCCCCCAGGTAGTCTTTCTGCTCTGCACTCAACATTTTTAGAGCTAGAAGGCTGATTTTTCGTATAGCTGCTCCTCTATCCTTTCCACTGCAAATTTCAAGTTTCTGTGATTTTTGGTTTCGGAGATATGACCTTGTTTTTCGGGTCATGTCATGACCCAAATGGCCAATTCTCAACATTTTGCGTTTGCTATGGGCCTTGTGAGCTTTTGACACCTTGATTTCGGCCTTTTTTGCCAGTCTTACCTCCCACCTATCATGGAACATGTTGTTCGACGATGTACAGGTGTCAAGGTCAGGGTCAAGGTCAACCTAGGTCATCTAAGATAATTGCGTTTTAGGCAAGCTAAATTTAGGTACCTACTTTTTGTGAAGTTTTTTGACTGCATTTTTGGTAAAAGCTTCTCAGATCATGATTTCATGTAATATGGACACAAAAACAATCGGTGCACACATCAGTATACATACACACAGACACACACGGACATACAAACACATACCTATAATTGACCTTGACCTAACTTGACCTGAAATGACCTCAGCAGCAAAAATCTGGTCGGGTAGTGTGACAAAGGGGTTCTAGCTGGCTTGGAACCAGAAAACAGCATCGTCATCGGTACCTACATGATAAGCAGCGCACTTGATATCCAACGGTGACCCAAAACGGCAACATTTTTTAAGTTTTACCTGACCTGGAAGGTCAATAACTGACCTGAGAAGGTAAAACTGGGCATCATTGGATTCATCTCTTCCCAAATAATCTTTTTGGTCTTTACCGCTAAGCTCTATCTCCAACAGGAACGAAATGGCGCGGGGGGGGGGTGGCAACCCCCCCCCCCCCATGTGCGTTCTAGGATGGGAAAATGGCATGTGCGGGCGAGGGTTAATGCATAAAAGCATCATCTGTGATTAAAATTAACATGAGCTTCGTGATCAGCACCCCGAAAAAAAAAAACTGTGAAACGATCCGTCTTTTTAAGAAGTTCTAGCAGGTCCCGATTTCCCCACTTTTGGGTCATTGATCTGAACATGGAAGGTCACTCAATGACCTAGGACCTTAAAATTGGGTACCTATCTTCGGCTTCCTCTCGTCACAGGACAGGCAGCACGTGGCTTTTTTCCGCAAGCAGTAGCGACGGAACACGTTGAATTAAGGGGCACTGCCGACTTTTGATCCCATTCTTTCCATGCAACGCCCATAGGGCTTAACCGGCTTATGTTAAAATGCCAAAATCAAGGGGGGCACGGTGCCCCGGTGCCCTCCCCGTTCCGCCGCCTATGTCCGCGAAGCTCTAAATCGTGAGGGGACAAACGGCTCGGGGTGGAGGGGGGGGGGGGCAACGGATCCCCTTTAACTCGCTAACACGCTAGACGCTGGCAAAACACCAATCCGGGCGAGGGTTAATAAATTCTAGCAGGGCGTGATTTTCCAGACTTGGGTCATTGACATTGACCTGACCTGGAGGTTCAAATAAGATAGCATTGACTTTTTTCATGTGACGGTCAACGGCCACAACGATGGTTTTCCCGCAAAGATCTTGCTCGATCAGGGGCCGACGGGCCGGGGGGGGGGGGGTGGACCCCGTTGCCGGTTGTATGACAGCGACTGGTAAAACGCCATTACGGACGAAGGTTAAAAAGAGACCATGAAATGTGATCATATTTTGCTCAATTGATTACAGAAATCAAAGCAAGACGAGCACTGCATTCAAAAACGTACAAATATATAAAATATCTAACATTCTTGCAAGCAAAATAACTGTTGACAATCACACTTAGCTGTGGTAAAATCGAAAATTACATAATGTGGTACGATAATGGGCGTGATTATGTATTTGGCTGTCAGTTCTCTTTCCCCTTCTTTCATTTTGTAGATTTGTGATGCGCAGCTGCGACATAACCTGCGCATGCTTACGGATGTGACACCTGTTCAATAGCAGGCCTTTTTTAGATCTATTGGCAGGTTGCTAGGCATCAGCTTCAATAAAATTTATTACCGGCATTTCATTAGCGAGTAGCCAGGTAATTGGCGTTCTTTGTCTGCTCATTGCTTGCTTTCGAACAGATTCGATCGATATTGATTGTTCCACGCGGCGCGTCCCGCGGGACACGGTAGGTGCCGTTGGAAAACTGATATTTGCGGTAAAATGCTTTTTCTTTGCTGAGTTGTGATCAATTACCTTAATGGCTCATACAATAATTTGATCTCATTAGATCTGTAACACGGACTTAGCGTGAACGTTTTTTCATTATAAATAATGCTTCAAATAGCTGTATGAACAGCCAATAGGTAGGTAACCACCTAACCGGTTTGCAGGTTCAGGGTAGGTACCAATAAATCGCAATAAATTGTAAATGTCCCAGTCATGAGTCAATATCATTATTTAGTAGTGATGATATTTCCAAAATCAACCAGAATGAAATAGCACATGGCTGAATTAAAACATGGTCGCACAGGCCACAGACACGTCAGCAACAGGTCAGCATGCCTACTCATGCAACAAATCATTAAATCCAAGAGACGCCAAAGCATTGGCAGTTGAAAGAAACTGGAACGTAGGACAATCCGTGAGGCACTGGAGATTAAGGTGCACAATTCGTTAATGAACAGGGGTGTCAGAATTAGGAAAGGTCACCATCACCATTTGGGACATTGCGTTGAGATAGGAACATTTGTGCATTTGCCTGTTATAGTGTGCCTTGAAATGTGTTTCACCACAAATCATTTGTTTGGTTTTTCGTAAGCTGGAAGATCATCATCACTGACGGGCGACGGCATGATATGAATATTTGTATTTCTAGGACATGTTTTTGAGAAACCTGTAGGTACTTCAAACCAGTGAACAAGGCTGATCAATAAAGCCAAAATATTTGGTTATATTATTTAGTTTTCCTCAGTGAAGCCCGTTTTGAAAACAATTAACTTTTTAGAGATCTATAGTTTTTTTGTGCTAAAAATGATAAGAAAAAATAGCAATGTTACTAAAAAAATTTAAAAGCTATTTTTATGTCATGGGTGATGGGAACAGCGGTTTTTCATCTTTGGTAAAGGCTTAATAGCATTTGCAGTGAAAGTGCTGTAAAAGCTTGGGAATCATGCTAGTTTCAGCTCAAGCTTCAAAACTGTTATTTCAGTTCAAAAGTCCAAGTTAAAAGTGGCATATTTCCTTTATTGAAAGAATTGATAAATTTTATCCTGATAATAAATAATTTGTCATTTTTGTCATGATGTAACTTTTAGTTTTTTCTTTAGGCAGTCCAAAATGTACTCACTAGTCACTACTCATTTTGTATTACATTTTGTTAACATAAGCAATCAATAAACATAAGATTGCCTCTGTTGAGCTGAGAAGTTGATTTGAGAGGCCAGATGGTAATTATAATGGTAAGAATAGTAATGTTAATTTAGACCAGGCCTATTTTCATAGTAGAATAAGCTTTTTGTCTATTTCTTAAAATGATTACGAAATATCGACCCCCATTACTGAACCTTTCAGTTATGCTTTGTAAAGTTACAAAAAAGATAAGCTAAACCTCATTAATTGGCCTGGATGGAATCTGCCCAAGAATTTTGAAGGATTTGGGCAGCCAGGTGGCTGGGCTCCTCACTATTCTGTTTCAGAAATGCATTGGCACTGGCTCATTACTAGCTGATATGAGAAAGTTGGCACTGTTGTTCCAACTCTCAAGAAGTAGCAGGCAGGAACCAGGCAGCTGAATCTGACTGACATATCATGTAAACTCCTACACAGAGTCACATCAGAGACCATATCATGACTCACCACACTGCCAAACAACTTCTGCACTGTGACCAGCATGGGTTTAGGCCAAGGTATCTCTGTGCACTTCTCAGCTTCTCGATCTTCAAAGTGATAGAGGATTGGTCTCTCTGCTTTGCTTAGAGAATGGAGAAACTGTTGATGTCATATACCTTGATTTTAAAGTGTTTGATTCAGTGCATTACCAGCGTTTACTGAGCAAACTGGAAGGTTACAGCACCATAAGAATCCAAGGGGGGTTTTGGTGAGAGAATACCGAATTGTGTCTCACACCCCTGGGTCAGAGGAACCCCAGAGGGATCTTGAGTCAGTCGTCATCGGGCCAGACAGGTGGCAGCTCCCATTTAAAGATACCATATGAAGGTTTCTTCGTTTGGTATCGAGAAGCACCTGTGATAAGAATCTGCGAGATACATCGCGGCAGTGCCGAACTGGAGCATACTCGTGCAAAGAAAGATCTGGGAATCTTCTTAGATGACGAAGTTAGGTTCCACAAGCAAACTGCTGTAGCATCTGCCAAAGGAAACCAATTACTTGCTCTCATCAAGCAGTCCTTTCTTTGTATTGACAAGGTATCCTTCCCTGTATTCTTTTTCCATCCTTGTAAGGTATCCTTGTTGTACAAGACATTAGTAAGACCCCGCTTATGGCGACCTGATAAGGGACCCTTCAATTGAGCCGGCCAAAAGTTGATTGAGCGAGTGCAGAGAAGAGCCACAAAACTTGTTTGGGACATCAAGCACCTATAATACCAGGAGTGTCTCAAATGCCTGAACCTGCCATCCCTCTACTACCGAATGAGAAGGGGTGACTATTTGCCATATATACCACACATTCAGTAGATGTCCAGCCTGAGCAATTCCTCACACTTGCCCCAGGAGTTGTTACTACCATCTCATTCAGACCCCATGTGAGAAGTGCGCTTCTTCCTAAGCATGTAGGACTTCATCTTCACATTGCAGAGTTTCAAATGAAAGCCAAGCTGTTCGGATGTTGACATAAATAAAGTAGGTACCCTGACTTGCAACCACTATTCACTAACGCCCTAATATGTGTATGTCTCGTCAGGTGTTTTGCCAGTGTGCGGACCAGCTGTGAGCGATGGCACCGCGCCGGGACCGAGTCTCGTGCGGCCTGGACCTGGTGGCCGTGCCTGACGTGCCTGCCGGCATCTCCAGCGCCACGGAGGCAGGGTCAGTGACTGCATGGGCACCCTGACCGGCACCGGGGCACACACGGCTGACTGGGAACACGGCCGTAACAGGGGCACGGCCGAGCTCGACTCCGGGCTACCTTGCCGTGAGATGGGGCTTGGCTTCTGAATTCCCTTTCTGGTTGAAAAAAAGTGTCAGGCAAGGGGGTAACACTCAAGCACTAGGGCGTGCTGACAGTGACACAGTTTCGAAGAACCAAGTGTGCAATCGGGAGGGTGTAAGACAAGTTGCCTCTATATTCGTGATTTGATGCCCATCCTTAATATGAATAGAAAACCAAATGCAGCTACTTGTCACGACCGTTTTTTTTTTTTTTTTTGTTCATCATTTTGTTTTCTTTCGCTGATGCTGGCCTAACATTGTCCAACAACTGGTTTGGGTGCAAGCTCACCTCGCACCAGCGTTCATGTTCTCTAATGTTCGCCAGGTACCAGTTTGTGTTCAATGTTCTGTAATGTTCTCCAGAAAGTGTTACGTCACTGCGATTTTTCATATACCTGTGCCCCCCGGACGTGACGTAGTGTGCTCGCGCGCGTGCAGGGTCTCTGCGATCGAAAAAGAGCGCTAGCAGCGCGCCACTCAACGCCGCAATTGTCAAAAGCGGCGTGTTAGGTATGCTTTATTATGAATGATGTGTGTAAAAGTGAGTTTTATGTTGTTTATTTGGAGGAAATGGTTGGAATAAATTAAGTTATTTTTATTTCTGTTGGTTGGAGTTTTTATTCAAAAGATTTCGGTCTATACCATTGATAATTACTGAAAATACCTTCGCTTGAATAAATTGCAGATATTTGGCAACTGAAGTGTTAGGTAAGCCTAAATGATATGTAAAAAGGTAAGAGACACCCTGATTATCATTTGAGAAACGAAAATATATGAATTTTCCTTATAAGAGTCGCTCAATATGCTACTCCGCGGTTTATGCCCCGAGGGTGTCTGAGGGTTCCCGTTAGTTTGTCGTTGGCGCTCGGCTCGCGCGCGAGCCGACGTCACCGCCTGTGACGTCGGCTCGCGAAATACGTCATACCCTGCACACAAAATAGCCGGCTGCCGAACAGCGCTCAGGTACCAGTTTGTGTTCACGTTCTCTAATGTTCGCCAGGTACCAGTTTGTGTTCACGTTCTCTAATGTTCGCCAGGTACCAGTTTGTGTTTATGTTCTCTAATGTTCTCCAGGTACCAGTTTGTGTTTATGCCGATCGTCCACCCGCGCTACCGTCGGGAGTTTGTCAGTGGTCGAGCCAAGGATCGGACCACTCCCTTCACTCGCTCCGATATGGTGCTCAGCAACGCAGGTGAGCGAACAACACTAACAGAATGGGTGAGTGAGTGAGTGAAACAGAGTGAGTGCTATTGTGATAAAGTGTGGGTGAGTGAGTTAAAGTGAAAGTGAGTGTAAGATCTTTTACAACAGTAGATGCAATTTAATGTATGGTCATTTTCCCCGAACTTCGAATACGTGTGACAGATATCAAACTATTGTGTGTGTTTGGGGATATGGGATATTCGTCGTGTTTCTGTTAACAAAAGCTTTGTTTTACTCTTACGAATGATTGCAGTGCATTACTGAATGATTAATGAATGGACCCGTGACAAACGCATGCTGGACATTAACTATATTACTTACCTAGTCTATCCGATCCAATCCAGTTCTACTTCTCCCTCCATCACTTGACATCTGCCGTGTTTGGAACTCGTGGCCCGCCGCCCGTAATGACACCCGCCCGCCTCCCGTTGCCCTCAGACTGGAACACGCTGGTGGTGGGTAAGCTGTCGCCGCACCTGGCGCTCGACTCGCCCTGCGACTCGGTGCGCCAGCAGGCCGAGGCCGCGCTGGCTGAGGAGCTGAACTTCGCCTCGCACCTGACACTGCCGGCGGTCACCCTACGGCTGCACGGCGGTTCAAACGCCAACCTGGCGCGGCACCTCTACAGCCGCGTGGTCAGCAGCTGCTCCTACCAGGTGAGGGACGGACGCCGCCGCGGCGCAGAGTCGGCGGCGGGATTGGGGAATCAGTGGTTGGGAAGGTCGACAAGTGAAGCTATTACTGCTTAGGTAGTATGTAGGTACTGCATAAATCCAGCGTAGATGTGGAGTGGAGAAGGTGTTTTGGACAGATTTTGCTCGCAATCAACTTTTTGTTTGGCATATTTTGCTTGACGAACCTGTACTCTTCGTGGCCGTCCAGCACATATTCTGTCCACGACTGGCACGGGAGCCCACACCGACTGACGGGGAACACCCCCCCCCCCCTGTCCCCCAGATCTGGGTTCAGGCACCTCTGGGCTCTGACACCCCACCTCCACCCCCAGATCCGGGTACAGATGCCGCTAACACCCCCCCCCCCGTCCCCCAGATCTGGGTTCATGCAGGCACCTCTGACACCCCCTCCTCCCACTCCCCCAGATCTGGGTTCAGGTGCCTCTGACCAGCCCGGCGGCGGCGCAGCGGCAGTACCGCAGTGACCTGCCGTCCGAGCCGGACTCGCCAGAGGAGCTGGACGACCCGTGGCTCTGGTGGGACCGCCTGCGGAATGCCACCGGCACAGAGTCGCGGCTGGGCGTGTGTCTGCAGGTGGGAGCCGACCTGCCCGACGCCCGACGGCTCGACCGCTGGATGGGAGAGCCGGTCAAGTGCGTGATGCTCTCCGCAGATGTGTTCATCAGCAACAAGGTGGGTGAACGGCGGAGTATATACATAGGGCCGGGTGTGTGATGCTATCCAGAAGGATTGGGAGAAGTCAAGCATACACTGTAACGTTTAGTAGGTACGTCATGTTGTGTTCGTTTTGTGATAGCAGCGGTGCATCTTTCTCCAAGGTGTTTCGATGTGCCTGCGAATGAATATCCCCGCTCTAACGGCAAAAAGCGAAAACAGATAATACTTCTCCTAAAACTTCCTAGATCTCTCATTTCATTATATGTAGCAGAACAATTCTTCGTTTTCATGATAACGTTTTCCGGTTTCTCGTGTCCTGTGTCTGAGCCAGGTGTGCTCTGCTCCCTTCCACAGAAGGGTTTCCCGGTGCTCACCCGCGCCCATCAGGAGCTCATGAAGAGCCTGATGCGCCTCAACTGCCAGTTTGTGGTGACGGGCGCCAACCGGCACCAGCACGTTAAACACTACTGGCAGTACCTCAATCACCTGTACCAGGTCAGTCAGAGGGCCTGTATCCCATGTACCCAGTACCAGGTCAGTCAGAGGGCCTGTATCAGGCCACTGGGCGTTTGTACACCTGTACTAGATCAGTCTGAGGGCTTGCACCGCGGGTATGTACCGCCTGTACCAATCAGTGAGGTTCTGTACCCTCTGTAGTCTGTACCAGGTCAGTGAGGGTCTGTACCAAATGCTCATTGTTTGTTGAAGGCTGCAAACGCCTAACGCGCGCCTTCTGCCACACTATAATTGCCGTGCAAAGGCAAAAACGCATATCTAACATTTTTCTGTCAGCACAAAATTTTACACAGGGGCGAGTTTTGTGTTTTTCGGTCATTGTGGCCTTCCATTGACCAGAAGCGCAGCAATGTATATATCATTTGAAACAGAATAACGCGCTCTACCTATGTACATGCGTATCATAGTCCAAAAGTAATAAATATTCATATAATTACATAAAAGTTTTTCTGCCATTGCAATATTTTCTTTGCGGAGGTGACCCATGCCAACAACAAACGCGTATCTGGGCAAATCCACACAACGGTAGATATGCGTATTTGCCACTCGGCACAAGGCAGTAGCACTATAGGCAAATACGCGTATTGGGAGATATGCGCACGTGCCATTGGACACAGACACCACCAGCTAGCTGGAAAAGATACGTATAGTAAGATGTGCATAATTGCCACAATCGTCCTATCGAACTAGACAACTAAAGGCCGCCGTCCACTGCGACGGAATTCCGTCCGGAGTCCGTCCGGAATGTCGCCGCACGCTGGCCGCATCCGGTCCGGATGCGGTCCGGATGCGGTCCGGATGCGGAGAGCTAATAAATGCTTCCTATCACTTATTACCAAATAAAATATTGCAAGTAACCAGCAGCGAATACTCTTGCCATTCTAAGGAAATAATTTTTACTTACTTCATGATGATCGAGTTCCAATTCTTCGTACAATTCACAATGTTTGCCTCCGATACGGCCCCAAACCACGTCTGTTCCCAGTTCCGGACGTTCCGGATGCGTTTTCCGCAGAAAAGTTCAACGCGTCGGACATCACTCTTCCGTCTCCGTAGCAACCGCATCCGAAACGCATGCGGAGAGCTGACGGAAAATCAACAGCTGATTGCCGTTCGGATGCGGTCCGGACGGAGCGCACACGATTTCCGTACGGACCGGATGCGCCCATAGGGTTCTGTGTTAAATTCCGTACGGACCGCACGCGTTCCGCACAGTGGACGGCGGCCTTAACATATTGGATGATACGCTTGTTGTTTCGTGGCTCGTGCATACAAAACTTATGCCCGTAAATACATATGCACACGTAACTGACCACACCCTGTGATCAATACGGGAGATGCAGATTCACATAGCTGGCAAGACGTTTGTGCGTTGGTATACATAATGTTGTGACGCTGTCGTGGATCCTCACGCAAGTGCCTGGTTCCGTAAAAAGGTTGCCGGCCTTTTATCCCTCGCACTTGTAGAGCGGGGGAGGGGTCGTATGGAGTATGGACCCCTCGGTTTTTCGAGAATAACTCGCGCAAAAAGCGGCCGATCGCAACAAAACTTTACTTGCCCTTGAATTTAGAAATTTTACACCTACTCGAAAAAATATGATGACCTTGACCCAAATGACCTTTGAGCTGTGACTTATTTCTCAAGACCGTGTTTGGCCGAAATCGCGATTCGGCGTATATCAACTCACATTATCCGCGCGTTTCCAGTCTTCCAGGGGGGGGGGGGGGGGGGGAAGGGGGCAGGGGCGTAGTCAGGATTTCCTCCAGGAGGGGGCCAAACTTTCAGGGGCCCAAGGTAAACCCCCTCAAAATCCAAAAAGTCATCAGATTTCATCCACTATTTTTTGGATGGGGCCCACATAAATTTGAAAAAAAAAAATAAAAAATGATAAAAAATGTTAGAACTGAGGGGCAAGCAGTCCTTGGGTCCCTGCTAGATAGGCCCACGAATAGCTTCATAGAGTCGTTCAGCCGGTTCTGAAGGTCCCCGTAGGTCGGATGACAGACCGCCAAAGGCCCCTACAGCCCATGAGAGCCTCGTAAGCCGTCTGAGGGTCATGTAAGCCGTCTAAGGGCAGGGGCGTAGCCAGGATTTTCTTCAGGGGGAGGGGGCAATCAAACCGAAAGGGGCCATGTGAGCGAAGGGGCCCAACATTTTCTTAATTTCATGACGTATTTATTTGCTTAACTACCTTAAAATTACGAAGGGCCCCTGCGAACCCAATGGAGAGGGCCCCGAGGGCCCAGTGGCAAAGCCTCGGGCCCGAAGGGCCCTTTTATGACCAATGAAGAGAGCACAGAGGGCCCTAGCGGCAAGGTCTCAGGCCCGAAAGGCCCCGCGAACCCAGTGGAGTGCCCCGAGGGGCCCTTTATAGTTTATACACTACTTTTATTGTGCCCCTTACCGTACTTATGACACCGCGATG
This sequence comes from Amphibalanus amphitrite, assembly GCF_019059575.1. Taxonomy (NCBI): domain Eukaryota; kingdom Metazoa; phylum Arthropoda; class Thecostraca; order Balanomorpha; family Balanidae; genus Amphibalanus; species Amphibalanus amphitrite. The sequence goes on from NW_024882106.1 coordinate 323,492, forward strand.
GGGGCCCTTTTGGGCTCCAGGGGGGGGGGCATGGCCCCTATGCCCCCCCCCTTTGCTACGCCCCGGGGGGGGGGATGTTTAAGGTCCAATGAGTTCCTTCAAACAGGGGTAAATTTAGGCACAGGAGGCGCACTATATACTTTGTTTTTACATGCCGAAGTTGGCGTCCAATTTTCTTATTTCTTTCACTATATGATAGCAAATACATTTTTAAGTACATATTGAGAAAATCTAGTTAATACAACCATAAAATGGCAGTTAGAACTGTGCTAAGAGTAAGACCTGTTCCGGTTACGGCGGGATCAGCCGACGCGGAAAGTTTCAGCCGCAATTTTGTGCATAGGTCAACCCTCGTAACTCAAAATTTTACCGGCCGATTTTCGTATTTCTTTGACCATTAAATTGCCAGTACTTTTGCAAGGCTCCATTGGGGTTTAGAAGCGAGTCGATTATTATCAGCGGTTACAGCGCATTGCAAAGACGGAAATGTCCGGCGCCGGCACAGTCTATAATTTAGGCGGCTAATAACAGCCAAGGCCTTATATTAGGACCAGTATAACGCCTTTTGGGGCGACTAACGGAGCGAGCGAGAGGGTGGGCCTTGCACGTGCGAAATTTCGAGGGGGTACCTCCAACTGACTTGTGCACGGCACCCTACTAAGCGGTCTCTAGCGATGTGCCAAATTTGAGCACAATCGGCCCAGCCGTTCTCGAGATCTGGAAGCGGCACCCTGCACGTGCGCACGTGCAAAATGGGTCCCAACTGACTTGTGCACGGCACCCTACTAACTGGTCCCTAACCGTATACCAAATTTGAGCGCAATCGGCCCAGCCGTTCTCGAGATCTGGAAACGACCCCTGCACGTGCGCACGTGCAGCAGCACCCCAACTCTGGCACATGGATATGCATTGCCTAGTGGGTGCCTACCTACATGCCAACTTTCAGCGCAATCGGCCCAGTAGTTACCGAGATATTGCAACTATTACAAAAGTGACACCTCTTCGTTTTGCACGTGGCACGTGCATAAGGGGTCACCCACATGCATCGAGAATCATCCAATACTTGGTAGAAGGAATGAAGCTACCCTACAAAAATTACCGCATGTAAATCGGTCAAGTGATTGCTGAGATATAAGCGTCGCAGAATCGTGACCACGGCCGCTCATACTCAGAAATTTCCGTTATTCTACGTAAGACTCCGCTCGCTTCGCTCGCTCCGTAATAACGGCCGCCGAGGCGCCAGGCGGCGGGATGTTGTTTACACGGTACACTTTTGTTATTAGCAAAGTTTTGGGCCAATTGACTTGATGCTTACACGGCAACATGCGCCACTATTTTTTTTTCTGAAAGAAGTCATGCACTGAACATTTCACGCTAATTACGAGCGAGCGAGCGCAGCGAGCGAAGTGAGTCTTTTCAATATAACGGAAAAATCTCAGTATGAGCGGCCCGGCCCGGCCCGGCCCGGCCCGGCCCGGCCCGGCCCGGCCCGGCCTGTAACGCTTTTGAGAGGCTTATATCTCAGCAACCGCTGGACCGATTGGCCTGCGGTCTTTTTTTGTTGGGTAGCCCCATCCTTTCTACCCCGTAATTGACTACTTTTGATACATCTCAGTGACCGTCGTGGCACGTGCCACGTGAAAAGTCAAGGGTGTTCAAGCTGTTTTGCAAAAGTAGTGATTTTGAGAGGCTCATATCTCAGCAGCCGCTTGGGCGATTGACTTGGGGTACTTTTCATAGGGTAGCAGCATCCCTTCTACCCAAAATAGGATACTCTCCATGCATGTGGGTCACCCCCAGTGCACGTGCAAAATACAACAATAAGAGGTGCCGAATTTGTTCCCATTTCAGTAACTCGGTAATTACTGGGGCGATTTCGCTGAAACTTGGCATACAGGGAGGCACACACCAGGCAATGCATTCCCATGTGTTGCGGTTAGGGTGCTACTGCACGTGCGCACGTGCAGGGGGCGTTTCCAGATCTCGAGAACGGCTGGGCCGATTGCGCTCAAATTTGGTACACGGTTGGGGACCAGTTAGTAGGGTGCCGTGCAAAAGTCATTTTGGACCCCGTTTGCACGTGCGCACGTGCAGAATGCCGCTTCCAGATCTCAGGAACGGCTGGGCCGATTGCGTTCAAATTTGGCACACCGCTAGCGACCAGTTAGAAGGGTGCTTTGCACAAGCCCGTTGGAAGCACCCTCTCGCCCTTCCGCACGTGCAGGGCTCACTATCTCGCTCGCTCGTTCTTCGCCCAAAAGGCGTTTTACTGGTATAGTAATTGAGGGATGAATTATTTGCGTTGAAGCTTTAGCTTTTGTCAATGCATGGCAAAACACCAGCTTAATTTTCAAAACATTTATAATATTTGTTTTACGCTGGCATGTTTTATTCAAAGGGGACACAGTCGAGAGTCGGTACATATACCTAATCATCTAAGTCATTACGTAAAACATGGTAAAACGTTTAATTAATAAGCGTTTTTGCAAGTCCCTCAGAAATCAGCCCCGGGCAGCGACGGACTGCCGGCCGGCCGACCGGCCCCGAGTGGCTGGAACAGGGGCCAGTCACTGTTTGGTCCGGATGTGTAGGAGCGGGAGCAGCACTCTATTTCACGTATATTCGCGTATTTACCTATTTAGGCACATTTACATGCAATGTCATTATATCTGATACGATGCGAGATCACAGACCAGAGATCCAGCTTATAACTTATATTAAATATTTGACCGATGAATCAAATCAAAAGGACTTTGTACGATGTACGTCAGACACGTACCCAGGATTTCGCCCAAGAAGGGGTCACCCGCTCTTGAAGGGGCCCGCGAGTCATCCGGGGGCCCGGGGTCAGCCCAGGCAAGGACGTATCCAGGACCCTTCGATGGGAAGGGGGGAGGGGGCACGGTGGGTCTAGACTCTAGTCCCACTGGCAGACGGGCCTCTTTAAAACGGTCTTTGCCGTGAGAAAATGTGGAAAATTGGCAAGTAAATGTATCATTTATGCCCGAGGAGTGTCCCTAATTACGGAGCGAGCGAAGCGAGCGTAGTCTTTCCTTAGATTAACGGAAATTTCTGAGTATGAGCGGCCGGCCGGCCGGCCGGCCGTGGTCACGCTTTTGCGAGGCTTATATCTCAGCAACCACTTGACCGATTTACATGCGGTAATTTTTGTAGGGTAGCTTCATTCCTTCTACCAAGTATTGGACTATTGCCGATGCATGTGAGTGACCCCTTATGCACGTGCCACGTGCAAAACGAAGAGGTGTCACTTTTGTAATTGTTGCAATATCTCGGTAACTACTTGGCCGATTGCGCTGAAAGTTGGCATGTAGGTAGGCACCCACTAGGCAATACATATCCATGTGCCAGAATTGGGGTGCTGCTGCACGTGCGCACGTGCAGGGGTCGATTCCAGATCTCGAGAACGGCTGGACCGATGGCGCTTAAATTTGGCACATGGTTAGGGACCGGTTAGTAGGGTGCCGTGCAAAACTCAGTTGGGACCCATTTTGCACGTGCGCACGTGCAGGGTGCCGCTTCCAGATCTCGAGAACGGCTGGGCCGATTGTGCTCAAATTTGGCACATCGCTAGAGACCGGTTAGTAGGGTGCCGTGCACAAGTCAGCTGGAGGTACCTCGTCGAAATTTCGCACGTGCAAGGCTCACCCTCTCGCTCGCTCCGTTAGTCGCCCCAAAAGGCGTTATACTGGTATGTATACACTAATGTCTAAGGTACATAGTATTTTACGAGCGAGAGAAGCGAGCGAGCTCCTCTGAGTCACCGTCCTCAGAGTCACCGGTGTGTGGCGCGCTCAGAGGTGCCACTTGGGGCATTCCACGATAGATCGACCAAAATTTTATCAGATTTACACCCGACCATTTTTGATTTTGATGAAATCTTGTCTACAGGGTTCTCTTATGCCCTGAAGTCAATGGTGACAACGCCAGACCCCTACGGTCAGCGGTTTAGGAGATATAGCCCCGGGCATTTTGACGAGGTCACTCTGCAGAGTGATTTTTGAAGTGCTATATCTCCTAAAGGAATGAAGGAAATGCATTAAACCTTTGCATCGTTGTGATCGTGGTGAAATGGGCAATTAATTGGCCATCTCGGATTTTCAAAAAAATGATTTTGATTTTTAGCTGTGACGTCATCAATTTTTAAACTTTCTGGCTACCCCCCTAGTACATTAAAATTTGCCATTATTTTTGCTCAGAAATAAAGTTCCGTCAATTTCCTTTCGACTGGAAAAAAACAAAAATGGTAATCTTTCTACAAATATTTTATTTTATTTTTTGAAAATCGCACTACAAACTCTGATTTACAGAATCGGGTTATTAAGCAATATAAGACACATCTGCGAGGACCAGTTACTTCCAAAAAGAGGTTATCTGGGTTTCGGCATATATGTAGGGAAATACAGAATGTTAACCCTCGCCGGACCTATTGGTTTTCTACATACGCCCCGGCCGAGGGGGGGGGGCGGGTACGACCCCCCCCCTCGCCGTTTCGCCCCTGGTGGAGCTAGCGCGTCGCGGAAAAAAACGAGCGTGTGCGCCGTTACGAGACGCAGAGATTGGTACCCGATTTTAAGGTCCTAGGTCAACCGGTGACCTCTGAGGTCAGGTCAAGTGCCCAAAGGTACGGTTCAGTTTTTGGTGAATAACTTCGCGGAAAATGGCCGCAGAGCCGCGATTTTGGCAGCATCGTGTTCGCCTCGCTCAGGCGCGTCGAATGATATACTTTTTGTTCGGGTCAGGTCAACTTGGGGTGTTGACCTCAGGTCAAGGTCAGGTCAGCACCCTAAGGTCACGAAGTTGGTCTAAAGGGGTCATGTCGCATATCATTCGATTCGGCAGGTCTTCCTGAGTCCATTGGTGGCTTTCCCGGCTCGCTAGCTCAATTTGATCAAGAGTTATTGACGAAAAACTAATATGACCTTGATGACGTCATAAATGACGTCACGAAAGGTCAACATTGCAAAAGTGACGCATCTAACCTTGCAAGGAGTGCATCAAATCACGATTCTGTGTGCTTGAGATAGTTGGAGATCGTTCCCGGCGCCAGAATAGCAGTTTTCATTTTTCCCCATTGACTTATAATGGTGAGGTCACGAAAATGACCTGACCTCATATGACCTTTAGGAAAAATCCGAGATATACAAGTTGTGAGACTCATAATGGATACTAGATCCTGCAAGTTTCATTTCCCTGTGACATCTCCTCTGGCAGTGAGGGCGTTGCGAAGTTGCGACATCTGAAGACCGTGCAGAGGTTCACTTATGACGTCATAGGTCAGTGACCTGACCTGACCCAAAAATGCGGTTGGTGTCAAAAGATGCGGCTTGGATCAAAGGTCAGGTATGCCAAGTTTCAGCTCTCTACCGCCGGCGTGTTCGGAGCTATCGCGAAAAAAACCCTATGGGGGGGGGCGGCACCCGCCCCCCCCCCCCCTCGGCCGGCGAGGGTTAGATTAAAATATCTTACGCTTTGTTCCAGTTGCGAAAAATATTCAAGAAAATATTATTTAGGTGTTTTATAAATCCAGTCCTTCCACTGTCCGTGCCAGCTGCACCTATTTGTCGTTTCAGAGCAAATGTATGCAAAATTCATATTACAGAGTTGTTTTCAAAAAATAAAATAAAATATTTATAGAAAGATTACCATTTTTATTTTTTGACAGTCAAAAGAACATTGACCGATCTATATTTCTGAGCAAAAATAATGACAAATTTTAATGTACTAGGGGGGTAGCCAGAAAATTTAAAAATTGATGACGTCACAGCTAAAAATCAAAATAACTTTTTTGGAAATCCGAGATAGCCAATAAATTGCTCATTTCACCGCCATCACAACGATGTACAGGTTTAATGCATTTCCTTCATTACTTTAGGAGATATAGCACCTCAAAAATCACTCTGCAGAGTGACCTCGTCAAAATGCCCGGGGCTATATCTCCTAAACCGCTGACCGTAGGGGCCTGGCGTTGTCACCATTGACTTCAGGGCATAAGAGAACCCTATAGACAAGATTTCATCAAAATCAAAAATGGTCGGGTGTTAGGCCTTGGTCGATCTATCGTGGAATGCCCCACTTGCCAGTGGAAGGCCGTCAGATGCGTTGGTTTTGGTCCTCACAGGCGCCGTTGCGGGGTCTCAGGGCTTAGAGACACTGGTGGGGCCATCATTGGCATGTGTGTGGCCGTGCAGAGTGGCCTGCAAGTGGAAAGTGGCCCTTCATAGGCTGGCAAGGACACTCAGAGGCTGGTAAGAGGCCCTCAAAGTCACTGGTACGTGGCCCTCAGAGGCGTCGGTGTGGGGACTCTCAGAGCCGCCGATGTAGGCCCTTAAGATGCGCTGGTGTGGGTCCCTTGGAGGTGGCGTGAGGAGCTTCGCAGGTGCCGTCGTGGTGGCTTTTAGAAACACTGCTGTGGGCCGTGGGGCTATCACAGAAGGATGTGGAGCCATTGCAGCTGATCCCTCATTGGCCGTTACTAGGGCCATCAGAGGTCGGCAAGGTCTCTCATAAACCGGCATTGGGCCTTTATGGAGATAAGTGTGGCTACATAGGAGCCAATTACGTGCTCTCACAAGCCCTGTGGTGTCTTTCCGAGTTGAAGCGCGGCTAGCACGAACCCTCTGCCACCAACTGGCGCCGCAGGGCCCGTCGGGTTCGAAGGAACCCTAAACCCGAGAACGGGCACGTACCCCCTCGCTTCCTGACTATGCCACTGAATCCAAGTGATCAGGAAGGAACCCTTCAGGTAATCAGGGGCCTCTCAGATGACCAGGGGTTTTCAATTGATCAGGGGCCCACCAGGTGACCAGGGGAACCTCTGGTACCCAGGGGCCCTCAAGTAACCAGGGACGCCTTAAATAACCAGGGCCCCCTCAGTAAACGGAGGCCTCTTAGGTAACTGTAGGAGTCCCTCAGATAACCAGGGTCCGGCAAGGTCTCTCAGGTCCGTTTTTGACGAGGCTGTTATTGACGTCAGGTGCGAGCCTTTTGCCACCAGCAGAGGGCCCTTTCAAGCCTTTAGACTTTTGACTTTTGAGCCGTTTAAGGTCTCTTGAGGGCCGTTTGACGTCTCTTGAGTTCCCTTTGAAGCCTTCTAAGGGCCCTTTGAGCAGCCGAGGGGCCTTTGAGGCCTTTTGGGGGCCTCTTGACGTCAGCTGAGGACCGTTTGGGGCCTTTTGATGGCCATTAGACGCCAATTGAGGACCCTCTGACACCAACTGGGGGCTCTCTGACGCCAGCTAAGGGCTCTTTAAGTTTGACGCCAGCTCAGATCCCTCTGACAACAGCTGGGGCCCTCTGATGCTAGCTCAGGGCCCTTTGACTCCCTTTTAGGCCTTCTGAGGGCCCCTTGAGGCCTTCTAAGGACCCCTTGAGGCTTTTTGAGGGCCGCTTGACGCCAGCTGAGGACCGTTGGACTCTAGCTGAGGACCGTTTGAGGCCTTCTGATGGCCATTTGGCGCCAGCTGAGGGCCCTCCGACACCAGCTGGGGGTCCTCTGACATCAGCTAAGGACCCTTTAAGGCCTTCGGAGAGCCGTTTGACGTGAGCTCAGGGCCCTCTGACGCCAGCTCAGGGCCCTTTGACGCCCTTGAAGGCCTTCTGAGGTCCGTTTGACGTTGGTGAGGGCCCTTTGAGGCCATTTGACAGGCCTTTGAGGTCATCTTGGGCCCTTTCAGGCCATCTGAGGGCCCCTTGACACCATCTGAGGGCCCTTTGATACCAAATGAGGCCCTTTGACGCTAATTGAGGGCCCTTTGAGGCAATCTGAGGGCCCTTTGACACCAGATGAGGGCCATTTGACGCTAACTGATGGCCCTCGAGACCATCCGAGGACCCTGTCACGCCATCCGAGGGCCCTTTGAGGCCTTTTGAGTGCCATTGCAATTTCACCACAATCACCCTGGCTGCGCTACTAAGCATTTTATGGACTCATATGAGACTGCTGGGGAACGAGATGGGCCCTCCCGGTCTTTTCAATCTTTATTTCATCATCCGGTCTTCGGCGGTCTAATGATTAGGGGGCCCCCGACTTGAATGGAATGGATCATCTCATTGTACTCATTGTGATATAGTGGAATCCAATGATTCAAGAACTTACATTCGCAAATAATATTGGTTACGAGCCTTTCCCTTTTCACGGCTGATTCACTCATCGAAAAAAGAATCACGTGTTTCACTACGATACCTCCGCTCAGGAGAAGCGGTCAAAAACGCATATCTGCAAAGTTCGTCGAATGAACATAATTGAGAATCACTCCACCACGACAAAAACGCACATCTACGTTGCTCGTTCACTGTTTACCAAGCCAAAAACGCGTATCTGCACAGATATGCGTTTTTGTCTTGGAATGCAAAGACATTACTGCACACGGAGACCAACAATACGCATATCTGCAACAGATATGCGTTTTTGTTTTGGAAGAGGATTATTTAATCCAGGCGATTACCAGCAGGGAGTAGATATGTAAAAGTTATGTGTTTTTGCCTCTGCGGATGCCTGCCTAATTGTGTTGTGTGTGCTTTTTCCAAACTTATATATGAAATATTTAGTTATTAAATGACGTATAGACTTTAATATTGATATGAGCATGTGTAGCTCATAGAGAGCAATCGAATGGTATAAAAATTTTTTTTGCCAAAATTGTTAGTTATGCGTTTTTGCCTTTGCACGGCAGTAAGTGTCCCGTGTGTTGCCCGTCTGACCAGGACCAGTGCTCCCTGCCAGGTGCTTTTCCCTCCCGTGTGTCACCCCGTCTGACCGCTGCTTTATTGACAGGTGTTCCGCCCCCCGTGTGTTCACCCGTCTGACCTCTACTCCTTCGCCAGGTGTTCCGCCCCCCGTGTGCTCATCCGTCTGACCGACTCTCCTTTGCCAGGTGCCCCCCCCCCCCGTGTGTCACCCCTTGTGACCGACGCTCTATTGACAGGTGCTCCTCCCTCCCGCGTGCTGCCCCGTCTGACCTCTACTCCTTCGTCAGGTGTTCCTCCCTCCCGTGTGTTGTCCCGTCTGATCTATTCTCTACTCCTTCGTCAGGTGTTCCTGGAGGAGTCCAACGATCCGCTGTCGGACTTTGCCATCGGGTACGAGGACTACCTACAGTGTCCGCTGCAGCCGCTCATGGACAACCTGGAGTCGCAGACGTACGAGATATTCGAAAAGTGTCCCGTCAAATACTCTCAGTACCAGGTAATGTGGTGGCGCTGCTGGCTCGGGATCGGTTGGATTTTATAAGGACATCTTATGAGTGTTATTGTGAGACATGTGAGTTTACGCTATACACCTTTTAGTGCTGTTGTTTTGACATAGAGGAACAATTGTATGCTCACCATCTTTAAAAAATCTAAACTTAGCCTCAAATGTCGGGAACGTTCCTTCTTCATTTCGTAAATGTTCAGCTGTTGTTTATGTTATATTAAATAGATGAGTTACCTATACCCGTTTGCCGGCTCTGTTCCTGACCCGGTCTGTGTCCCCGTTCTAGCGCGCCATGTACCACGCGTTCCTGGACCGAGTACCCACTGAACGGAAGGACCAGGATACCATGTGAGTGCTGGGCTCGGGACTATATAGAGGTCAATGGGTGTCGTACTTAAAAGGACTTCTCTAGGCTCTGTAAGTTGGAATTGAATATCGGATGCGAAAATCACCTGATGTTGTCGAGACTTGAGATGCGTACGAGGGTGGGGCCTTGGTGGTATTAACGACTTCTTCGGGATATGTACATATATCAGTTACACATTTTGTAATTGACCATCTGCTTTTCTTTGCTTTGGCCGTGCTGTACTCTACGGTTTCCAGTCTCGAAAGTGACGACATTGGTGTAAGTGGTGATTGATTTCATTGTCGGCTTGATTTAACCCAACATCATATCACCTGTTCAATGTTCATCGATTATCGCCAGTCTAGTTAGTAGCGCCATCCTAAGCCCGCCCCCGGACCTGACCTGGCCTGACCTGACCTGACCTATCAGTACTCTCTCCCTCCCCCAGCGTTGTGATGGTGATGGTTGTCGTATCTGATCTGACCTGACCTGACCTCTGACCCCCTCTCCCCTCAGCGTTGTGATGGTGGTGGGTGCCGCTGCTGACCTGACCTTATTTGATCCCTCCTCTCCAGAGTTGTGATGATTGTCGTAGCTGACCTGACCTGACCTGACCTGACCTCTGACCCTCTCTCTCCTCAGCGTTGTGATGGTGGTGGGTGCCGGCCGCGGCCCGCTGGTCAGGGCCGCTTTCCTGGCGGCCCGCCAGGCCGAGCGGCAGCTGCGAGTCTACGCCGTCGAGAAAAACCCCAACGCCGTCGTCACGTGAGTTCTGACGCGCTGAGCTGAGGTATCCTAAGTGGTCGGTATATGGGCCGCTATTTTTCATAGGATTGTTTGTAGTACAAATATCCTGTCATTAGTTGCAATGACATGTGGAACCAGTTAAAATCTCGAACAATTTATTTTCAATTCATTGGCCTCTTCCGTCTGGTTCTCTTCTTGCGTCTATTCCCATCTGACCTCATAGTGTGTCCTTTGCTGACCCCATACAACTTATTCTGACCCTCTCTGACCCCTGCTGACCCCTCTAACCCCTCTCTGTGAGAGTCTGCGGACGGCTGTAGAGGAGGAGTGTGGCGACACAGCTGTTGTCGTCTCGTGTGACCTCCGCTGACCTGTTGTTGTTGTTGTTGATTTTCCCTCCGGCCGCGGGTGGCCCCGCGGCGTAGCCTCATCGGCTCTGGAGGGCCCTGAAGGCGGCCACCAGGGCCGCTACCACGTCACTGCGCCAGACCTCGTCGGGTGTTGGTAGGATGTTCCCTACGGCCGGGATTTTGAGGCGAACACCCATCAGGCCCGGGCACGTGAGCAGGATGTGCCGGGGGGTGTCCGCCTCTTCGCCGCACAGCGGGCACCGGGCGGCCTCGCATAGCAGGTCCCGGCATTGGGCGCAGGCGGCTGAGGGGCTCCGGCCGATGGAGTGCAGGAACTGGGTCGATCCACTCCAGTGGCCAGTCCGGATCTGGTGGACATCGATGGCTGTCCGCCGATCCAGGCCGGAGACCGGGGGCGGGTATCTCGTACCCATCAGCTCCCGGTACCAGCCGGTCGCCGCTCTGCGTGTCGGGTCTGGGTATGACGGTCTGTCCCTGGCCGCCTGGTCCCTGGCTAGACGGGCCGCAGCCTTGTAGACGGTGTTGACGTCGATGGAGGCGATTTCTTGATCCAGCGCCGCCGCCTCCCCCGCCAGCACGTCCGCCGCCTCGTTGCCTGGGATCCCACAATGCGATGGGACCCACTGCAGCGTCACGTGGCGGTCCGGTGTGGCGATTTCCAGCAGGCGGCTCCATATCTCCGCCCCCTGGACCGTCCTCTGGGCCGAGGGCCCCTCTCTCAGTGCAGCCAGGGCAGACTGTGAGTCGGTACAGATTATTATTGGCAGTGTGTCGTCACGAGGGTGTGTCGCCAGATGTTCCAGGGTCATTGCGATGGCCAGCATCTCCGCCCTGAAGCTGGAACAGAGCGCTCCTGCGGGCCTCTTCAGCTCAGTGCGGTCATCATCGGCGTGGACGACCAGCGCGCCGGCCCCCCCACAGAGAACGCCTCCAGTCGCCGACCCGTCGGTCCACACCCAGGTCGCACATTGGGTCAGGGACGCCAGGTGGTGTAGGGCGGCTTCCTTCTTCGTGGAGGCGGCAGCTCCGGCTGGGAGCCCCGCTCCGATGTCCAGGTTAAAGCTGATCGTGCCGGTCGGTTGCCAGGGCGGGGGGCGCACGGGGAGCAACGGCTCCACCGGTAGCTCCACTCCAAGGGTCCGCCACACCTCCCGACCCAACTGGCGCCATCCGCAGACGGTCTTGAGGCGCCGCGGTGGGTCCGCCACGGCCAGTCGGTGTAGCGGGTCCTCCTCGGGCAGTGCCATGGCCTTCGCCAGCATCCTCGCCGCCAGTGCTGTGCGGCGCGCCGCGACCGGGGCCACGCCGGCTTCGGCCATTACTCCGTGGATGGGGGCCGACCCGATGCAGCCCGTTATGACTCGGGCCGCGGCACGCATCTCGCGTTCCAGGACTTCTATGTTAGTCCTGGCGGCGCCGGCATCCAGGCGGCCGCCGCATGTTCGATGGCTCCCCTAACGTAGCCGTTGGCGACGGTCCGGAGTTGTCTCTCCTCCAGGCCCCAGCTGCGACCGGTGATTCGTCGCAGTTGAGAGATGCGAGGGCGGACGCGGCGGCGGAGGTTCCTGCAGTGGGGGCCGAACCCCAGAGTCCTGTCCAGCGTTACGCCGAGTAACTTCAGTTCAGGGCCTCCTTCCACCGTCTGGCCCGCCACACGGATGCGGCAACCGACGGCGTCCCGGTGGCTCTGAGACAGAACTAGAAGCTGGGTTTTCTGGCCCGCCACCTCCATCTTGTTCTCCCGGGCCCACTTGACCAGGGTATCGGCCGCTCGTTGTGCCCGCTCCCGCGCGACTTCAATCGTGTTACCCGAGCACAGTGTGGAGGTGTCGTCCGCAAACATGTACGGAGTAGTGCCCGGCAGGGCTCGGAGGGTTGACGCTAGAGGAGCCGACCACAACAAGAACAAGGTCGGGGACAGAACACTGCCCTGGGGCAGCCCTGCCCTGGGGCAGCCCTGCCCTGTAGACGCGCTCGCCGCTCCTTGCTCCGTTGAGCTCGACACAAGCCCGCCGGTCTCTGAGGAAGCTCCACACCCAGGAGTTGAAGCACGCCGGTACTCCCATCTCAGCGAGCCGGGCACGCAGGAGGCGATGGTCCACCTTATCGTACGCTCGTGCGAAGTCGTACGCAACGAGGACGAATCTCTGCGCCGACTCACCGTCCGGCAGCTGTCTCCGGGATGGGGGGCACGGCTTCAGCTGCCATCCGTCCTGAACTTGTTGGGTTAGACGAGCGATGGCATCCTCCACACCCCGCTTCTCTCTGAAGCCAACCTGTTCAGGCGGGATCATGCTTCGGGTTGCGATGATGTGGTTTAGTCGAGTCGCGACGAGTCGTTCAGCCAGTTTAGCGATGTTGGATGTCAGGGCAATCGGGCGGTAACTTGCTATGAGCCGTTGGTCCTTCCCGGGCTTGGGAATGGGCACGATGACGGCACGCCGCCATTGACACGGGACCAGTCCGGTAAGCCACGAGGCGTTGATGAGACGGAGCAGAGCTCTGCGAGCCACCGGACCCAGATGTCTGAGGTGCTCGTTGCACAGGTCATCGGGTCCTGGCGACTTCTTCAGTTGGGCGCTGGAGATTTGACGCAGCAGTTCTTCCTCCGTGAACGGTGAGCAGCAACCCGTTCTGTTACCCCTGCACTCTACGCAGGTGCGGACTTCGGCTTCTTTCAGCTGTTTCTTGGCCCGGCGATCGATGGACTTGGCTCGCACCTGACTGGAAACGTAGGCGTACGTGCGGTTGAACGCCGTTGCCTTGTCCCTGTCCGTCACCAGGGTGCGGCCGTTGTCTTCCATGGTTTCTTGTTTTCTGTGGTTGTCATCTGACGCTCCCTCCCACATCTTCAATATCTTGTGGACCCGCCCGAGGCTCTGGTGTTTGTTGAGGTCCTTCGACACGAAGTCTCTGAAGTGTCGTTGAGAGACGCGGCGCTCGATGGAAGCGGCGCGTCTCTTGGCCTCGATCCAACGTGCCTTGGCCTGGGGGTCCCTGTTACTGTTTTGCATGGCTCTTCTCGCCGCTCTTCTGTCTTCGATTGCCTCCTCCAGCTCCGGGTCCAGAGCCCAGGGTTTGGCGTCGGCTCGTGCCCCTCTTGGTACGTGGGCAACACTAGCCTGTTGGAGGATCGAGTGGAACCTGGTAGCCATCTTCTGAACTGGTTCGTGTTCCGGTTCCGCTCCTTGGAAGGCGGCTTCGCACATCTCTTGGAAGGCCAGCCAGGCGGCTTTCTTGAATGGCGGCTCCGCTGACCTCGTGTGACCTCTGCTGACCTTGGTGACCTCCGTCTGACCCCTCCTTACCTCTGTTGACCCCCTACTGACCTCTCGGACAGACTGCGGACGGCGGTTGAGGAGGAGTGGGGCGACACAGTGGTGGTCGTCTCGTGTGATATGCGCGAGTGGCAGGCGCCAGAGAAGGCCGACATCCTCGTCTCGGAGCTGCTCGGTTCGTTCGGCGACAACGAGCTGTCGCCCGAGTGTCTGGACGGCGCGCAAAAGTACCTGAAAGGTGAGTGAAAGAAGGTCGGTTGGGCCTGGGATGCCGCCACCCGTGGGCTGGACTGGGTGAAAGGTTCCGTATGCTGACACAGGCAGTGTGTTTAGAACTCGTGGTCCTCCAAAGACTTGTGCCCCTTGGTGAAAGCCATCACCGCTGCCTCGTTCCGGGAGCCGTAGACGGACGAGGATTTTTTTTTGTTATTTGTAGGAATTTAAGTTATACTGCTTTGGCATTACTTATACGCTATTGCTGGAGTAACAAGAGACTAGAACAAGACATCTTGCCTGTTTCCACCGAGACCCCGCAGTCGCTGAGGGAATACGCTCTGCGCTGTACATCACCGTCCTTGTGTCTCCCTTCTCACAGATGACGGCATCAGCATACCGCAGAACTACACGTCGTTCCTGCACCCGGTACAGTCGCCCAAGCTGTACAACGACGTGCGCAGCTGCCGCGAGAAGGACAAGCCGGCCGTCTCGCCGTTCGAGATGCCCTACGTGGTGTACCTGCAGAACGTGCTGCGCGTGGGCCAGCCACAGCCGCTCTTCCACTTCGAGCACCCCAACAGAGGTGGGTTCACACTTCACTCAGATTCAGGGTCACCGGTCACTGGTCAGTGGTCAGGCGGAGGTCACTGTGTGGGTAGGGGTTACTGGGTTGCCGGCCTTTTCACTGGTCACTGGTGTTGTGTCACTCTCACTCTGCCGTGCAAAGGCAAAAACCATTATGTCAGGTCAGAGGCCATTATCTCAGGTCAGAGGTCACCCGAACATAATGGGTTTTGCCTTTATACGGCAGCACTGTCCTTGTCAAGTCACTGCCACCAGTCACTGTCTAGGCGAAGGCTGGCAGGGCTCAGTTCATGCTCCAGTATAGACCTCTACATGCGTACCTCTTCATACAGAGCTGAGGTCTCTGGTTCCAGAGATATCCGTATCCATAAATGGAATCTGTCTGCTATACTAAGTCGGTTATATAGATGAATATTGAGTAAGTCACTGTTAGTTCAGGTACAGGCTCGGGGCCTCGGGGTCAGTATCTGACCCGAGTGTATCGCTGCATGGGACGGACGGGTGATGGCGCCAGCGGTCGGTGGGGTGGCCCGTGGCTCTGTCTGTTGGGCTGGCGGCCTCTGCAGCACCGGTCAGATTGGCCCTGCGCTGATCGCACCGACAATGATAATGAATCAAGATGTCAGTGGCAGTTGTGGTGAAAGTTGTGACAGGTGCAAAATAACGGTGGCAGTGACACCGTCCCTCGAGGGCTGGTTGTGTTGGCAGAGGACCATCTGACCCAGCACGACTCAAGATGCTGAATGACAATGGACATTGGACATGAAAATCTGTCATACAATGTTGCGCTGCTTGCCTTGCAACTATGAACTCATGATTCGGTGGTGCTATAAGACTGTCGTTGGCAATTCTGCATTACTCTTAACTGTTCATTACCGTGTTATCCTTACCACCACCCCTTCACCTCTGCGCCCACAGACGAGGTGATCAACAACAGCCGCTTCAAAACGCTGACGTTCACCGCCGATCAGGACTGCACGGTGCACGGCTTCGGCGGCTACTTCGAGTCGGTGCTGTACAAGGACACCATGATCAGCATCCACCCGCACACACACTCGCCCGGCATGTTCAGCTGGTTCCCCATCTTCTTCCCCATCAGGGTGAGTGTGATGCCACCGGCCGGGCGCGCTGGGCTACCCACACGGCTCACCAAGTCAGTTTGGTATTGTAATGGGTTATGAGGATGAATGGGCTAATGGCCCGGGGCGCTGGGTTCCCTGGTATTTCAGAGCTGTTGTGTTTGTTAGCGGGCGCTGGGTTCCCGGCCCTTTCTCCATGTAGAGTTCTCGAGGATGAGTGTGATACGGTCGGGTTTCCGCGCATATAAGGATATGACTGCCGGCCGATGGATTCCCTACCCTGTTAGCAAGTGTGCTATCGGCAGCTGGATTGTCCAGTCCTGTAAGTCCTGTAAAGGTCACTTGACTAGCTGGACGGTGGACCTCCAGTTCACCGTATTATTGGTACCTGAACTCCTACAGGGTGAGATCAACGGGCCGCAGCTGGTTTCCTATGCCTTCCAGTGGCTATGCGGCCGGTCGATCTTTCCTCCTTTTCTTTTTTGCCTCTTGCTTTCCAATTGGCCAGATCTAGAGCCAGTGGCTAAAAAGTCAATAGCTGACAACTTGCCTTTGATTACGTTCTCGTAACGCTGGTATACTGAAATCTGATGCTATATGAAACCGCATTACAATTATCAACTGTACTGTAAATTGTAAAAAGCAAGTGACAGGTGCCAGCACTTACACGGACCCAACGACGACGGTACTGGAAAACAAGGCCGGTGATCGGCAGCTGATGACCGTGCAACCTCGTTCATTTTGTCATATTCAGCCATCCTGTGCCGCCGATCTGTGTCCCACAGCCCGTCTCCCTGCTGTGTTTGGGGACCGCCTCCCATCCCTACTTTGTTTGGGGACCGCCGCCCATCTCTGTCCCGCCTCTGCTTTGTTTGGGGACCGGTGGCCATCTTTGTCCCGTCTCTGTTATGTTTGGGGACCGCCGCTGCCCATCTCTGCTGTGTTTTGGGACCGCCGCCCATCAGCTGTGTCCCGCCGCCCGTCTCTGCTCTGTCTGTGTCCCGCCGCCCGTTTCTGCTCTGCTCTGTGTCCCGCCGATCTCTGCTATGTTTGGGGACCGGTGGCGCGCCGTGCGTTACCGATGACGTGACCAGACTGCCGGCGCCGCCCGCCGCCCCTCTGCTCTGGATGGGCAGAGATTAATGAGCGCGTTTGTTGACGCACGTGCCCAGTGTGCCGGACCGCCGCGTGATGTCAGCTTTTAGGGGGGGGGGGGGGGAGACATCGGAAATCGGCCGGCTAGGATTGTGTGGAAAGGGAGCAAGGAGGCATCATACCCAGTACGAGATTATGAGGGTAATGCTCAGGGTCAACTGATGAATGTCGTTACTTAATTTGAATCTCGTTGGTGACTTGGCTAGGTAGCCTCTGAAAGCTGAGTCATTCAACAGTTTTATGTAGTGTACGGACAGAGCCATACATCGTGGAAAGAAATTATCAAAGAGTAGTCCGAATTGGCCAGTCACAATTTTTGAGAGCCGTTTATCTCTGTAGCAGCAGAACCTAACAACCATCGGTATGTTGAGGATGATCAAATGGCAGATATATTATACATATGTCAACCATCGGTATGCTGCATCAGTTAATCTTATGACCGCTACCAGACGTGTGCCACCGACACTTATGTTTGTTGACAATAGCGCATTTTGAGCGTCACGATACTTTTTTCAGAAGTGTCATCTTGACAGAATTTTTGCGATGGCTCGTTCAATTCTATCCAAATGTTGTTTCTTTATGTAGGTACGTCCACATTGTATTGTACCTCTCTTTCTCAAAAGAGTGACGCTTAACCCGCGCCCCGCTGGGCTATTCAGCCATACGCGCCCTGCTGGGGGAGGGGGAGATTCTGCCCCCCCCCCCCCCTGTCTAACTTCAGAACCGATGGTCGTAGAAAGACGGGGAAAACGGCACTCGAAAGCTCTCAACAAGGCGGATCTAAAGAGCCCAAATTTTTTTGCTTAAGTAGGTCAGAGGTCAGGTCAAGGTCAGGTCAAGGGTACAAAATGTAAGTTTCTACAGTATCGGCCTTGCACCGTAGTTGCCGGAGAATGGACTGAGACTGATCGCCCAAAACGTGTTCTTAGACTACCAAGACAATATTCGTTGCATACAATGTCATTCAAAGGTCAAGGTCAAGGTCAGGTCAGGTCAGGTCAGGTCACCAAAAACAAAATATAGAAAAGGGCATGTGCGACACATGTTTTAAGGGTCATTTTACTCATATAATTCAATAGGCACACTCAATAAGTGATATGGACCACCTCTGGATGAATTTCAGGTCGAGGTCAGGTCAAGGTCAGGTCAAGTGAGGTCAAATTTTGAAGTTGGTTGTTAATGCCTAAAAAGGTGTCTATCTGATGCAGTTTTTCACGGCGAATCGAATGGTGCTATTTTTGTTTCCGTACGAGGTCTAGAACTTCCAAAAAAATCATTTTTCAAAAATTTTGTGTGTCCTGACGTCATAAAATTTTAAATAACTCCCACATTTTCGAACCGATTATTCTAAAAATTGGTATATAGGTGCACATAGACTACTTCACTGACATATATTCCGGTTTTTTGGATACACTAAAAATTTTGGATTTTATAATAATTTTCCCAAAAAAGTCAGTTTTTTGAAGAAAAAAAATTGGGCCCAAATCCAAAATTTTCAAAAAACCGAGATAGCCATTTGATAGACAAAGTAGAATCACGTATAACCTTTTTTTTGTTACGTCTTGATTCCTTTAAAAATGAAGATGTTAGCGGCGTTTGAAATTTTGCCGTTTTTGAGGCGAAAATGGCGAACATGACGTCACAAAAGCGTCAATTTCTCAAAAAAATTTCCGACGGATTTCGCTCAAATTTTCAGGGAACGTGTCAAATTGATGTATGATAAGGTACTGAAAGTTTGACGTCGCTGGCGTAACGCGTTTAGAAGTTATTGGCGAAAAACGGGAGGGGGGGGGGCAGATTCTGCCCCCCCCCCAGCGGGGCGCGGAGTAAACAAGTTATTGCATCATGCCCCTGGTGATTCAAGCGTGTCGATTGCTCAGAGCATATCCGCTTCCGTCCCCGTCTAAGAAGGTGGCGATCGTGATTTCCTGCTCACGGAAAATGTGCTGTTCAGAGAATATTACCGCTTGTCCTACAACTTTCTCCGCAGCTCTGTGCTGTTCTCTGCTCCGATTATTTTCGCTGAGCTGTATACTTTTTCTGTCCCCTGAATTGCTGTGGTACGTGATTGAGTGCGAATGGCCCATGTAGCAAATACTTAAAACGCCTTCATTTTGTCAATTGACTCGTAACTTTTTGTTATCCGACTAAGTAATATCTTGCATAGACTGGCTGGCAATAGCTGGGCTGCCTTGTTGCTACATGTATTAACCCGCGCCCCACTGGGGGGGGGGAGGCTATTTATAGCTCCCCTCCCGTTTTTCTGCAATAACTTCCAAACCGCTTGACGTATCGACGCCAAACTTTCAGTACCTTCGGCTGCATTAATTTGACACCTTGTGTCAAAATTTGAACTTCGTAGCTACCATAGGTCGGCCGGAAATGACGTCAGAGTGACGTCATGTTCGGCCGATTTCGACGCAAAATATCGAACCACGGCAATCGCTCCCAAGGGCTCAGTTTTTAAGCTAGATTAAATTTCTTTGCATGAGAGGACTAAGAATTGACTGCGCTATCCAACTGCTATCTCGGATTTTCGAAATTTTGAAAATTTCGAAAATTTTATATAGTAAAATTCAAAATTTACATTTTTACATTTTTTTTCAAAAAGTTTTTGACTTTTCGAAAAAACCGGAATATATGTGATAGAACGCGTTATTATGACTAACTCAAGCAAGTTTCAGCTAAATATCTTCAAAAATGGCCAAGTTATACGCATTATTGCAAAAAATTCACAATTATTTATTTTTCAAATCAATTTTTCACCACGTATTTGACATCGTACGCCAATATAAATAGCACCATCGTGTTCCTGAGCTCAAACTGCATCCAATAGACACCTTTTCTGTTGAAAAATTATAACTTCAAAATTTGACCTTTTTTGACCTGAAAGTGACCTGACCTAAGCTAAATTTGACTTAAAATGACCTCGAATGACACAGACGACATCAAATTCGAAATCTTTGACGTAAATGGACCATAAAACATGTGTCACGTGACCGACGCCTGATATATTTTCGTGACCTCTGATGACCTGACCTTGACCTGAAAATCAAAGTACAAGTTTGGTACCCTCAGGGTATCTAGATCATCTGTTCACGAGTGTGTGAACCAAAAATGAGCCTGATCTGACTTGTAGGACGGCGGCCAGAGCCCAAAACGTGAACAAACCAAAATGCTAATAATTTTTACTTTGACCTGACCTGTGACGTCATCGGTGACCTCGAGGTCAATGAAATTAGGTTTCGTTCGACAGTTTTTCCGGGGCTATCAGACGCCGTTTGAATTTTGACGATCGGCCCAGTAGTTTCGGAGTTAGGAGGGGGGGGGGCTATGAATAGCCCCCCCCCCCCAGTAGGGCGTGTTATACGCAGACCCCAGTGGGGCGCGGGTTAAAGTTCATATAATTTTTTTTTTCAGACGGAGCTGCTAAATGTGTACCCATGCTCTTTGTATCAGTTTGAGTCTGAGAGTATCGCATGCCGCTGCATTCTTGAGTTGGTTCTTCTGGCTGAGTCGCACCATGGGATCAGTGAACGCTTGCTCACACATCACTTCTTCAGAGCTCAATGGAGCGGTGCTGATGACCGCTCTGAGGCTGCCCACATCCATCCAACACTCAACGGCCTCTGACTGTTCTCTCCAGAGCTGGATTTATTTCGAATGTGATGGTCAGAGGGCAAAAATCCGCCGCCAACTTTTGCAATGTCACGCTCAAGTTGGGCCTAATGACGGTGGCTGCCCGCATTTCGTTCCCCGAAGCACAACACTCCATATTTCGCCCGTCTCACAGCGGACCGCGAGAGCCGACCGCAAAAAGGCTCCTCCAATCCAGCCGGGCCTGCAGCGAGCTGTGCCAGCGCGGTCGTTTGGTCCAAGTTGGGCGGCGCCAGAACGCGAGCCTTCAGTGGGGAATGTTCATACCTATTAGAGCTGTTAATCTGGAGCATATTCTATACCGATAGCAAACAGGTCAATCTGGTGTTTGAGCCTGATATTTGGGTACGTCGTCGGCATAACAGATCAAGATATGTAGTCACATTCCTTAGTTTTTATTTAGTCCCGTCCTTAGTTTTCGGTGACTTTAATGTACAATAAAGATGGTAATCCTTTTTTTCCGCTTGGGTCTCGGTTGGTAGGTATCAGTTTCAGTTGAATAGTTGAGGTTCCCAATACACTGACACTGACATCAGCTATCCTGTAGCGCGTTCGGTATCCCGTTCGGCGGGACCTGTCCCTGTACGACGAACCCGTCTGCCGTCGGCTAGCCATAGTCCGGATTGAGGTCGCTGCTCGCTCGGTGCCTGGGTTTCTGCAACGGCCGGAAACGGCAACCGGGTGTCCGGTTATCGCGAGGAATGCGCGTGTCGGGCTGACTCCTAGAATTTGTGAGAAACATTGCATTGCTCATTGCTAGTTTGTGATACCGATAGGCTTGCCTTGCATCAAAGACCTGAGCCATCTATGCCTGGGTTTATTTGATAAGGGAATCGAGTGTTATAACAGCCGTCTTTTCCTTTTGTTCATTTTCTTTACAGTAATTAAAGTAACATTTTTTTTTGTCACGAAGACCAATTACCTTCGAAAGATGCCTCCCCAAACCATTTTAATCACATTTTATTGCTCGAAGTGCCTCAAACTTGGATCAAACTCAGATACCCTTGTATCTGGGCACCTACTATTCTTCAGGTAGGTACTTGTTGACTAGTTCAGCTCCTCAAAAAGAAGAAAAAACTGGAAGTCCGTCTCGCGAAATTCCCCTACGGCCTGGATCTATCCTAATAAGAGCTCTCCCATTATCGCCCTTTGAAGTACGAGAAAATTTTCTTGGTAGTAAACCAGATGGTGATTCGATCTATCACGATATCTGACTGGGGCTGCGGAGTCAGAGTCAGTCGGAGTCGACAGTTCTGACGGGAGTCGGAATCGGAGTCGGTTTCACCGAAAATCCGTCGACTCCGCAGCCCTGTCTAACGATCTATCACGAAACCTTTTAGGTAACATGAAACATCATGCAGTCTGATCGGTAATGTTTTTACCAGAATGCTTTTTCAGTTGAGACAAGCATAATAACACGGAACAAAATTGATAGACGAACGCGTTTCGGCTAAATCGCTAACTTTTAGACGCTGATGATGGCGATTTAGCCGAAACGCGTTCGTCTATAATTTTTGTTCCGTGTTATTACCAGATTGCATTTGTTGTGTAAAGCTCAGGTTAGAATTATCGGTAAAATTTTGGGCAATTTCTTTTCGGAAGTATCTGCCGATTAAGGCAGAAGTTTTAATGAATCCGTGTACGATTGGTAGACCTGTAAAGGAGGTCGGAGCTTGAGTAACCGTGGTTATAATGTTTCAAGATACGCGAAAGTCTCGTTTTTTTTTTTTGCCTGAAATTGTTAAGTTACTGGCCATGCTATGCTTTTGCTCCTGCTGTTTTTTAGTGTTATCGCTACACTGCGATAACTAATATTCTGCAAGCTACCGTAAGCTATTTCGCTCCGCTTATGTCGTCTCCTAAACTTATTAAAGGGAAAAGTGAAATGATACTTTAAGACACCTGACTTCTCGATGCGACTGCCTTTTTGTAGCATTTACAGTTATCAATTGTCACCCATTGTTATGCGCCAATTATGATTTTCACGCGGCACAAACTGAATTTTTCTTTATTCCTAGATTGTGCCCTGATCTAGATAAAATATGCATACCTCCCGCTCCGCCTGGAAATATTTCTGTGGGACTGAGTCGACCTCTAGTCACGCTCTCCCGTGTGGCCGGAATGGGGTGAGACGCTGGCCGGACCGGCCCCGTCTGACCTGCCCCCGTCCCCCCCCCCTGACTGTAGAACTCGGCCGTGCGGGGAGCGTGGGGCTCCGCAGACCGGCCGAACGGGTAGAACCGGTGACGGGAGAAACACAGAGGCCCGCGCTCCGCGCTGGGTGCCGCGCGCCGGGCGGAGAATAGCGGGGTCAGCCGCCGAACTGGGGGGGGGGCGGCTGCCGGGGGGGGAGGGTAGGTAACAGGGTTGTTGAGTTGTGGAAAGGGAGAGCAGGTACTGCGTCAGCATCCGGCTTGACTTGTACAAATATACTTTCTTCTAATTAAATCAACCTACCTCCTTTATTATTTTTATCTGTGTTTTGCGTAGACGTCAACCTGCGCCCCACGGGGGGCATTCATAGCCCCCTCTCGCTTTTGTGCAATATCCTCTAAATCGCTGGACGTATCAGCACGAAACTTGCGCTACTTTTGGCTGCATCAATTTGACTCATTGTGTTCAAATAAAAACTTTGTGGCTACCAAAGGTCGGCTAGATATGACGTCAGATATCAAAATCGGCCGAATATGACGTCAGGGTGACGTCACGTTCGGCCGATTTGGATGCAAATCATTGAATTACGACAATCGCTCTCAAGAGCTCAGTTGATAAGCTAGAGCTAATTTCTTTGCATGAGAGGACTCCGAATACACAGAAATATCAAACTGCTCTCTCGGATTTTTAAATTTTTTGAATATTTTGAAAATAATTGAATAAAAGCTTGAAACATTTATTTTTGAAATTTTTTACCAATAAGTTTTTGTTTTGTTTTTGAAGAAAAAAAAACAGTATACCTACATGTGATAGAACACATACCTACCTGTGATCTATTCTGGAAAGTTTTAGGCCGATATCTTGAAAAATAGCAAAGTTTTACGCTTTGTACTTGTAGTTCATAATTTTACCATTAGAAAAAAATCACATCCATTTTTCAGTACGTTTTCGATGTCGTACACCAAAATAAATAGCACCATCGTGTTCCTGAGCTCAAACTGCATCTGCTTAGGTAGGGTAAGGTGCCTAATTAGCGACCCCCTAAATTTGAACCGTCATTGCTCACGCTCTGTGGGTGCCACTGTATTACTGGCTTGATTTTCGGAGAGATCGTTCATTTTTCTATTAAAATATAGTCATTTTCTGCCCCAATATTCACTAACTTATTTGTAGTGTGCATTTTGGCAAACCATTGCAAAAAACGCTAATAGGGAACTCTTCCCGATTAGCGACCGGGGAGGGTCGCTAATAAGTCTATGGGTTTCCCCATATTAAAAATGGCAAAAAATGCGACGCCTGAAAAGATGAATATATGATCTCAAAAAGGTAACCTATACGCAAAGCACTCAATCACTCGAACATGCACGTTTATCCAACACATTTACGTAAGTAAAAACTGATCACGTGATGCACTGAAGGCGAAAAGAAGGCGGAAACCCAAATTTTGCGGGCTATCTCGTATGATATTCGAGGTCCGCGCTGAATTCGGCACCCCTGTAGTCGGTGACGACATTTGGCATCCCCTGCCACACATTGCAAGCTTCAGCAACATCTCATTTTCATTTCTCTCTTTTCCCCTTTCTTTCCCATCTTGAGCTATTTGCGACCATGTCAGGCGCAAATAGGAAATATGAGTTGCGACACATTTTTAACCGCCATGCTGTGCACAGTTGAGCGATTCACTATGGGAAAACGGCAATCAACTGAAAAAGGAATGTCGATTGAGAATAAAAAAGGTGCATCATCCTAATGTGCATCGCTTTTCATCAGAGAGGGCCCAAACACACACGTTTTGGATAAGAAACTCGTCATTTTTATTTAAACTCACCTGAAACGTCCCACCAGAAACATCGACGACCAGAAAATAATTTAATTTGCTAACCAAAGTATGGCTGACTTTTTGACGATGTTTTTACCCCGTTTTCTCCTGCCAGTTTTTCTGTAGGGTGGTAGGTCGCAAATCGGAAAGGGTCGCTAATTAGGCACCTTACCCTACTGCTAGCCACATTTTTGTTGCAAAATCTCAACCACAAAATTTTAATTTTTTGTCATTGAAGTGACCCGACCTCAGCTATGTTCAGCTGAAAATGGCCTCAAATGACACAAATGACACTGATTTCGAAATGTATGGCCTAAATGGACCGTAGGTAACACATGCGTCACGTGACCGATGCATGATACAATTTTTCGTGATCTAGGATGACGTGGCCTTGACCCGAAAAAGTATAAGTTTGGTGGGTACCCTCAGGGTATCTAAAGCATCTATTCAAGGGTGTGTAAACTGATCTGACTTGTTAGCCGGGGGCCAGAGTCCAAATTGTGAAGAAGCCAAAACGTTAATAATTTTTATTTTGTCCTGAATTGTGACGTCATCGGTGACCTCGAGGTCAATGAAAATAGGTTTTCTTCGACAGTTTTTCCGGAGCTATCAGACGCCCTTTGAATTTTGACAATCGGCCCATTAATTTCGGAGTTGAGGGGGGCTATGAAGAGCCCCCCGCCCACCCAGTGGGGCGCGTTTCAATACACACCCAGTAGGGCGCGGGTTAGATGCATCATTTGTGTGCAAATGTGACCTCAAAATATGCGAGAAGATGCTATTGAACTCTTATACAGTATTCCGTTTTATTGGACTTTTGTAAACAATTGAACCCCTGATTCAGTAGGTATTCATTTTCGTCCCATGCACTGATGAATTGATATTGTTTCACCTTCCAAGATATTTGATCATATTCCTATCATGGAGACAGCTAAGGTCTCTATTGCGTTCCCTTCTTTGAACTCTAGTTGAATACAGGCATTTTATCCATTTGGCGAACCTTGCACCTCTTTCGCTCATGTTTCAAAATGATGGTTAAAAATATTACGTTATCGCAGTTTGTCTACGATGCGCGGATATTGTCTTTCGCATCAGAAAAGGATGGGTGTTCTCGAGATAGCTCGGACAGCTCGTCTAATGTATGTAATTCTCGCTGTTCACGCTGAATGCACTTAATCCTTTCAGCATCTGCCCAGTGCCTGCGCCACGGCTACCGGCTGGATGTGATTACCCAACACCCACGCGCGCACGAGCTCTGCCCAAACGGCTCGGTTCCGGCGCCACGCGCGCACGCGCTGCGGTCCGCGCCAGCTCAGCGCGGTCTCTGGCGGGACCACACGGGACCACACGGGACCGGCGGTATCTGTGTGACCCGGGTCACAGAACTGGGACCAGCTCGACCCGGTGTGGCTGGTCCGGGTCGCCGTGGGACCGCTCCCGCCACCGGTGTATGCAGGAATGCCCAGCCGCCATCTGACTGGAAAGTGGAGATATGTTGTGGAGAGATCCGGGCCTCGCGTGGCTACTGGTTATGTGACTTGTCACATGGAGTCGTTATAATGAGACGTTAGCATTTTGGTGTGCATGAAATGATAGCAGAACTTTTGCTGTGTTCTGCTGTCCATGCAATATAATCTTCATTTAGTTTATCGCCGAGTTATTGCGAATGGCATTTGCTCCCAAAAGCAATGCAGGTTTGCTCACGAAAGATCAGAGGTCACAAAAGGCTCTGACGGTTTGGACCACAGCTTGGCGTTTACGGAAGCGCTTTCGAGGCTTTCTGGTTTGCAGATTTTTTTAAAAAGAAAGCTCAAATAAGTTCTGTGCATCGCTATCTGGAGATAACAACCTGGGAAACACGAACTAGTTTCCCAGGTAAGCAACCTTCTGCGCCATTTTGTCACTGAAAGAGTCGGTTATTATTTGAACTTACCTTTGACGCTACGGGTAGCACCAATGATGAATATTGGTTTGTTCCGTCGACCAAGTGCCCCTGTGTTCTTGGTATTGATTCTGTAATCTGTACTCCTTTCTCCTGGATGGATTGGCACATTCTCTTCGTCCTCTCCTCATCCGGGACTGACGCTGTCCGACCCTGTAGAAGTGTCGTTTGGCTGACTCTGTCTGGATTGTTCTCTGGGTTTGAACCAGCACCCTGTCGCTTGTGTTCGTGGGGCTGACGTTATCTGTGTGTGTCTAAGTGACAACCGTTTCTATATGTCTATCGGACTGACTTCTTCTTGCCCCTGTCTCGGTTTCACCTTGGGAACCCAGTCGCCCCGCCTTGGACTGCAGGTTGGACTGGACTCCTTGGACTGCCCTGCTCCCCTGCCCCTGGAACTGACGCCGTCAGTCTCAGGGGCAGCCCCAGTCGGCAACTGGCAGTCCCATCACCTAGGACTTGCCTCCACGTCTCGTTTAACCCTCTTCTCTCCCCTGTTCCAGGAGCCGATGGAGGTGAAGCAGGGTGAGAGTGTCCAGGTGAGTTTCTGGCGGCTCTCCAACGCGCGGAACGTGTGGTACGAATGGTCCGTGAACGCGCCGCGCACTCTGCCCATCCACAACCCCAACGGGCGCTCCTACACCATCGGACTGTGAGTCAGTCGCCAGGGTCGCCACGGTTACCAACAGCGGGTCGCCAGTCGCCAGCCGCCAGGGTCGCCATTCGCCAGTCTCCAGTCGCCACGGTTACCACCAGCGGGTCGCGAGTCGCTAGGCGTTAATCGTCAGTCACTGGTAGTCAGTCGCTAGCTTCCGGCTGGTGACCGCCAGTGTCCAGTCACCAGGAAATCAGTCGCTATTTACCAGTCGTTCGTCTCAAAGTACCACCAACGGGTTACCAGTCATTCGCCGCCTAGCATCAGGATCGCGAGTTGCCAGGGTTGCCAAACACCAGGTTCGTCGCACAAGAGTCGCTGGCTGCAAGCAACTCTTTGGTGCCACTGTCAGTCTCCTGGGCCCAGCTGCACAAGAAGCTGACATTAATACACAGTCGGGTCTAGTTCACGGGTGTTCGATCATCGATGGGAGATGCTGGTGTATGCCGACCTAGTGGGACGCGCGATTCGTCCTTTTTGTGTCTGTGATTTGAGTTTCCCAGCGGCCGGTGGATGCGAGTGGATGCTGTGATGTGAACTGCTGTGCGTCAAGAGTTCGCTTATTGCGACTTTGGAGCTGACGCGGTAAGAGAATGGATAGATCGGCTGCTGGTTCGTTCTGGGGGAGTGACTGGAGTGAGCGGCTGTGCGAACTGGAAATTGGCTGGGCTGTGTACTGATGCGGCGTGGAGACTGGCTGGTGTGTGCTGTTGCGATCCGACTCGAATCGGAAATCAAAACTGGTGTGATCAGCGGCTCGGCGCTGGCAGGTACCCGTTGGAGGTAAGCGCTGGCTGCTGTGCCGCGTTATATGTCGATATGTACCGGTATATACCGTGTGTACTGGTTGGAACTGGTTCGCACCGGTTCACAGACGGACCCGCCCCATCGCTACGCTGCTGCCATGCTCATCCTGAACCCCATGGGAAATACAGTAAACTGTTTTTGTTTTGTTCGTTATATATTTATGCACATAGTCAAGAAGAGCCCAACCACTGAGCCAAGAGACAATCATTCACGCTCACAACAATCTCACATAATAAATATTTTTCTGCCCTCGTTAGGCTATAAATTAACAACAGATAGCCATGAGCTGCACTTCCCGTCGGCTCAGCGCTCCTCCCACGGTGGAGACTGATGCTGCTGTCCGACGGGGACCACATTTCCATGTTGCAGTTAAAACCAGCTGGCCAGCGTTCGGTGCTCCCTCACGGGAGGTATCATCACCGGCCAGTCTAGAGCACGAGGCCGGCGGCCAGGCTGAGTCCGAGCAGCGCGGGGGGCACCACCATGGCGGCGCGGAGCACCTGGCCGGCCACGCTCGAGTCCTCCTGCTCGGTGCCGTCGGCGCCCACGGGCACGGCGCCGGCCTGCTGGGGCTGGTCCGACTGGCCGCTCAGCCAGGACGGCAGGTACTGGGAGATGCCGCCCTCCTCGCCGCCGGCCGCGTCTGTCTGCTGCGCGCTGGAGGTCAGCCACGAGGGCAGCAGGCTGCTGACGCCGTCAATGCCGGCCTGCTGCTGCTGCTGCGTCTGGTGGCCGGTGATGGACTGCAGGAGCGCCGGCAGCTGGTCGTCGTTGGCCACCGACTCGGGCTGCGCCAGAGTCTGAGCGTCTCCGCCGATCACCGTGACAGGAACGCCCGCCTGGCCGGCAATCGTGACAGGCACGCCATTCTGACCAGCGATAGCGACGGGCACTCCCGCCTGGCCAGCAATGGTGACTGGCACACCGGTCTGGCCGGCGACAGCGACAGGCACTCCGTTCTGGCCAGCGACTGTGACCACGGGCTGCTGCACGACGACGCCGCTGCTGGTGGGCCGGCCGGCCAGACTGTTGTAGAGCTCGGCCAGGGCCATCTGCTGCTCGCTGGTGTAGTGCTGGCCCGACTGTCCGGAGGCAGCCTGCTGCACCGCCGCCATCACCGCCTGCCGGTACGCCTCAGCCGCCTGCTGGTGAGCCACGCGGTCTGCCTCACTGTCGGTGGGTGGTGGTGGCAGGTGGGCCATCACGCCGTGAGCGGGGTGCGCCGCCACCGGGACGGCAACCGGAGCCGGGGCCGGGGCCGGAGCAGGGGCCGGAGCCGGAGCCGGGGCAGGAGCAGGGGCCGGAGCGGCCACCGGAGCGGGAGCGGCCGCCGGCACCTGGGCCTGCACCCGGACCGGGCGCTGGGCGGGCGCCGGTACCGCCGCGTGCACCGGGCCCTCGGCCTCAGCAGCGTTGAGCGTCTGGCTGACGCGCGAGTCGGTGTGGGTGGAGCCGGTGGAGGTCATCGTGATCCGACTGTCGGAGGGCACCTGCAGCTCCCGGTAGCGGCGCAGGTACGGAATCACCACGTCGTTCTTCAGCGAGAGGCCTGCAATGGAGATATAGGACGTCAGCGGATGGGCGGAGGGGCCGTCACAGTTTCCAGCTTCATGTTGAACTGAAATACTTATCACGATGCAAGAAACTACGATTACGAAGGCGATGAAGTCGACTTCATGACAGTACGAAGATTCAAATCAAACTTCAAACACAAATTACGAATCGCTCTCAAAGCATAGTGATATGCAAATTGAATCTCAACGCTTTTCAAAAGTCTGATGGTTCTGTTACGCATTATGACATTTTGAGACCCTTCTTTTCCTCCACCGTTTCGTTCTCCTATCGTCTCCTCTCGCCAATACTGACCGGTATCGCGAACGTCCTGGAACACGGACGGCTTGCTGTTGGCGCCCGTCACGAAGCTCAGCGTGTAGGGCATGTCGCTGTGTGGCTCGCGCAGTCCGCTGGGCACACAGGTGCTGCACTCGATCAGCAGGTTGGAGACCGCGTGCGTCTTGGGGTCCACGTTCATGGTGACGCCTGCGGGTGGAGGGCCGGTCAGTGAGTGGAGGGGTGGAGGTGGATGTCACAGAGAAGGGTGGGCTCTTTGGCAGGTGAGCCCCCCAGTCAGGTAAAAGATCAAATGTTTGTCTGTGAACTGCTGCGCAATATACTGTCGGCAGACTTTGAGATCGTCACCATTTGACAATCGGTAAGTGGTTTGTTAGGAGCATCGATAAGCTTAGCGTGAGCCCACCATTGTTGATGCTTCTTTTATATCAATTACTGGCGAAACGTGAGGGACTGACATCTGTTTTCCACCATCCCATGTATCCCGGTGCACCTTTTCAACGCTTCTCCAACCCTCCGCGACCTTTTCTCCCGTCCGTCTCGGTTTCTCCACTCACCGGAGGCGTGCAGGAACTCTGTGTTGCTCATGGTGGCCTGCATGAAGAGCTGCATCAGCTGGGTGGTGCCGCGCAGACGGCCCATGTAGACGGTGGCGTCGTCCATCAGCGAGGTGGCGACGTCCGACTCGCGGATGTCGCCGGACCAGGAGCCGCTGAACACGCCGCTGCCCACGACGGCAGCGTTGATCCGGCCTCCCAGCTGGAACAGGGGGTCATCGTCAGTCTCCTGGCCTTCAATTGGCTCAGCGGCGATCGGTCTGTGTAATGAGGCGACGAATATGTATTTATTGGTCGTGAGTTCCTGACGTGGAATGACGTTTGACAGAGGTTAATTACTGACGTTGAAGAACGTGATGCCCAGGTGATGGATATCTGTCACTACTGACGTACAGGGAAGTGACGCTGAGGTGGTGGATGCCTATCGCTACTGACGTGTGGCTGATGTGACGCGGAAACGGTGACCCACTGAGCTACCGGTTTGCACAGCTGGGCCGGTTTGTGGGAATCGGGTGGCGCGCAGTGCACACACCAGTTCCTGCACGAGCGGTCAGATTTTCCGGACTGCGGGATTAG
The DNA here is from genome assembly GCF_019059575.1 of Amphibalanus amphitrite. Taxonomy (NCBI): domain Eukaryota; kingdom Metazoa; phylum Arthropoda; class Thecostraca; order Balanomorpha; family Balanidae; genus Amphibalanus; species Amphibalanus amphitrite. Next base: position 354,501 of record NW_024882106.1, read on the forward strand.
TGTCATCTGATGAATTCCGCTACAACCGGCTCTTAGGAATGGCGCTTTCTCAACTCCAGCGCCGTTACAAAATCGTTCCACTTTTCATCTGATTAAACAAGATTTGAAGCATTCCTAAAGCATTCCTCGTTCCTCGTCTCCCGTCATAGTCTCCCCGGCACTCACCCTCCATTTGATGGCGTCAGCGATCAGCTTTCCCATGGCACACTCCTTGTCCTGGCAGTCGCTGCCCAGGCCGGATATGACGCCAGTCGAGGTGGCCAGGACCTCGCCGCTGGGCGCTGCCACGGGCGGGCGCGGCCGGAACGGCGCGGCGGCGGCGGACGGCGCAGATGCCGGCTCCTCGCTCTCGATCTTGTTGTCGGCGGAGCTGTGGCCAATGACCTCGTTGTCCTCGGGACGCAGACGCAGGATCTCGGCAGTCTCACGGTCCAGAGTGTCTGTGGAGACGGGGATGGGGTCAGTGGGAGGTATGGTACCCTGGGGCCCCGCTAGTGAAATGTAGGCTTTCGCTTGTACTTGAGTGATAAGGCGACGCCGTGCCATCAGTGTACGCCGGTGGTAAGGTGAATTGCATCAGGAAACACATTTGAAACATTTTTTTTTTATGTCTTCTGATGTTTACTCAAACAACAATTCATGCTCACACATGAAAAGCCTTTAACGCCCAACATTTGAAAGCATTCATGAAAAGGCAAGCCGCCACCGTGGAGACCGGTGCGCCGGTACGAGAGATGTCCACTCACCGGCAGTGCCCTGCTTGACGGCCTTGTACAGTCCGACGCCGCGCTTCATCTCGCCGCGCGCGTTGAACAACAGCCGAGTGACGCCGATGGTGTTACCGGTGCGGGTCGGGATCTCCATCAGGGGTATCTCACGCGGCCGGCCAGCGCTGGTCACCTGAGGGCGAGAGGAGAGGCACGCGGTTAGCTGAGAGACAATAACTCTTCGCCTTTTTTAACTTCACTCCCTTCACTGACTGTTTACTTCTTCTTCAAGAGCCCACCGAAACCAATCCGTTGTCCGGTCCAGACTACGCAGTGACGTTACTAAACTCTCGAGCTGTCACTACAAAGTGCATTCACTTTGGTCGCCAAAAGTGCTGATGCTTATTCACTCAATGCTATGTCCCCGAAGCCCACGTGTTCCTCCACTCGCGTCACCAAACACTGTACCATGTCCTCGATATCGCTCACTTCCCTTCCCGACGCCCTGATTGGGTAGGTACTGACCATCTGGGGGAAGTCGGCTCCGGGCACCTCGGTTGGCGCAGAAACCACCACATCTACTGTGGGCACCAGCTTGGCCAGCTCCATGTTGGCCGCGTGGCCGGCGTTACCCATAGCTGCGGACGGACGGACAGGTCAGGTCAATGGGAACGGGCAGGGAGTGGCACACCGCGAGCGAGACGTGAGGGTGACAAGCGGTTATCGATTAGTTAAAGAAAAGGCTGTGGCCATTCATGGCAATGCCCTCCATGACAGCGTTCGCCTCGCATCCTTTTCACTTTCCACCGTTAACCTCTCTGGTTCGTATCGCGTCCACCTTACTACGTATTTATAAAGACAGCCATGATGTTCGCATATCCAACAGCAGTGACCTCTGACCAGCCCCAGCCGGTCAGTGACCTGACCCACCACGGGTCTCCACGCCGCTTCGTGGGGGGACTCACCGATGATGATGTCGGTGCCCTGGTCCTGCAGCCGGCTGGCCTCGGCGCGAACGGCCATCACCTCGGAGCCGATGTGCGAGTCGTCGTCCTCCCGGAGCAGCACCTGGAGGGGAGGGAGAGGAGGTCAGGAGTGTTGAAGAGTGTCCGGGAGTCCATGAGTGACCGAGAACGTCTCTGGCAAGTCTCCGGGAGCGCCCAATTCCAAAATGTACAATATTTTATAAGTAACGATAACATCAAAACTCGTCAATTACCAAGCACACATCACACCACTCTTAAACGCTCACCATTCTTCCGCAACCCTCTTCATTTCTATACATCTCAACACTCTGCTGTCGGCACTCACGTTCAGGTACGGTGAGACGAATCCGATGACGGCGACGCTGTAGTCGCCGAAGCGGGTCACCACGGACTTGGAGACGAGGTCGCCCAGCCGGGTCGAGTTGAGGTTGGCGGCCACAAACTTCTCCCCGGAGGCGGTGAGGCGGGCCAGGAGGCCGCCGTCGCCCTCGAGACCCTCGTCAAAGTCGCTCAGGGACAGGGCCTGTGGAAGGGACAGGCCGTGTGATGGATGCGCCGAGGAAGAGTGGCATAAAAAGTGTGTTATGTAAGAAAAAAACATAAGTTAGCTAACGAACACTAATCCAACGAACTCCATCAAGCGCATTCCAGATCAATCCCAAGGCCAAACAAAAGCCTAAAAGTGAAGTGATTCTCAAGTATTGAAACCGACACGTCTTGGAAGTGACACGTGACCCATGTAGTCTCATTGCTGCCCGTGTCTGCCTGGGGGCGAGTTCTGTGTACCAATGCCACCCTGCGCTGTGCCCTGATCGCGACGCGTTCACTGACCGTGGCGTCGGGCGACACGGCGGAGTAGGCGGCCGCGTCCCGTCGGGACAGCGTGGCGCCGCCCGTGTTGAGCAGGAGGACGTTACCGCCGCCCTGCGCCTCCACCAGCTCCACTGTGCGCCGCACGCGACTCATGTAGTACTCCTGTGGGGCGACCCGTCACTGTCAGTCAGTTGTCGGGGAGGGAGAATGGTTGGGATGAGGTGACCACAGTCCTTGACCACGCTGCTCCAACAGCATCGCTGTGCTGGGATTTCATCGGAAAAGAAGCCGAGAAAGAGAACAAATTGACGCTACTCCTTTGATGTTATTATAATATGTCTCAGTTATCAATATTAGTCGTACTCGTGTCACCCTGCACCGACAGCGGGTCCTCTCATGAGCTGAGAGTTTTCAGCCTGCAGGAACAAACACACCTGCAGCGTCTTGCGTTAAAGCGCAGCGCTGCGGTACTCACCCGTTCGGCGGGGTTGATGGGCGGGTTGTACTGGACGATGGTAAGCTCGAACGGGCCCTGGCCCTGGGCGTCGGCCGTCACCAGCGCGGCCAGCACCGCCACCGACACCGTCCACAGAGACATGGCGCCTGAACCGACGGCAGAGCAGCTCTCGAAGTACGGGCTCGGGTCGATTCACTGCGCTCGCGGCTCGGCAGGTACGGCAGCTACGGCAGCGGAGAGAACACAGCGGGTTACGGAGGGAGGTGGGAGCACTGTGTCTCCAGGCATGGGAGACAATATACGTCACATTGTGTTTTATACCTTTACGTGTTAACACAACGCTTTCTTCTAGTGTTGAAGTGAGAGCATGCTACTAGCGTTTGATTACTGCTGTTTGCGATTCGATGCAGGGGTGGACAATTGTGCCGAGTTGGGGTAGCACGAGTCTTCCCAATTCCACGCCGGCTGCGCCAGCTTGGCTTTGGAGCCGCACCAGACGGCGGAGGTCAAGGTTACCGCCAGGGCGGCGGCGGATTTGCTGCGCCCGTGCAACCCCAACGCGGCATATCTCTCCACCCCTGATTCGATGTGAGTTTATGGCTGTTTACGTTCCTGCTGCCAAGGAACATGCACGCAATAGGTGCATTTGATTCGAGTTCGATTCGAACATGTGACAATTTATGGTGACAAATATGACGGACATACATCTAATGTACCGTAATATTTGAAGTTGCTGAACTTAGATCAGGTACTTGGGCATCAAGTCCCTTTAGTGAGACTGCGAAAAAATAAGAAAACTTGGCCGCCGATTTCAGCAATGATCATCAAATGTCTGATCACGCTTTTCGTAAATATTTTCCAGAACTTCACTAGTATGCACTTAAAATTATCAGCAACTTGAACGTCTCAAGTCATTGATCAGGTACCCTCCCAATTCGGAAGTTCACATCACTGTTCTTCTGTATGCTCCGTCACTCTACGAACTCCGGCCTCCCGCCGCGCGGCGGAGAGGTGACGTATCTCAGCTCACCTGTTCGTCTCAATCCGAGGAGAGTGCCTCCTCTCGACCACTCTCTGGCCACTGCCACCGTTCAACTGACCTCTCCTGCTGCCGGGCACACCAGCTCAGCTCCGCAGCTCCTCCGGAACACCGGCGCCAAAGTCGTCGGACCGGCCGCGCAGCTTTCGCAGGTCGCACGCGGACGGACACGGCAGGTTAGTGGGTCGGCACCGCGCGGAACCGGCGTCTCATCCCCCGGCGGATGGAACGGACGGGACGGCACGGCCAGCCGGCCCTGCCACTCGGCCAGCCAGCCCTGCCACACGGCCAGCCGGCCGTGCCACCTTGTCTGGAATGTGGCGGCGAACAGAGCCGCGACGGCGCGGCGGCGAGGTGTTCGGGCCCGCATGTAACTCTGGGGATATCATTTAGGCTGCTGGGGTATACCTTCTGCTTGAACATCGCACAGTCCACCAGGGCACAGTGGCAGTTGGCACCGTGTTTCGACTTTCGTTATCACTAAACCTTGCTGTTAGTAGTTTGTGATGTGCCCCCTGAATCAGTTCGAGGTCGAGGTCGGGGTCTTATGAACTTCCGTTGCGCCGACCCATTTGACAAATTTTATGAGAAGCGGAAAATATCTAAGGAAAATGAAAATAGAAAACGTGCCCAAAAATCCTTCATCTAAACCGGCAACTGAAACGAAAAAAAAAACTTCAAAACACTCGTCAGCCAGTTAGTTGCCTGACAAAGCCGACAAACAAATGAATCAAACGCACGATACCCTCAGGAAACCGGACAGCTAAGCCCAATGGTCTCCCCGAAACACACAGACCAGACGTACCCCTCAGACCTATCGTCTATGCATGCGGATTACGCAGTACGGTATAGGTAGACTTTCAAATTGCGGCCCTTGTCTGGTGTCGAACTGCTACGAGTGCGTAAAACACGCATGCGTTGCGCGGTTCAATGTTCAATCTAACTAGCAGCAGGCACATGCAGTGCGGTGCAGTCTAAATTCAGGCGACCACATGTGCCGTGCGGTGCAGTCTAAATTCAGGCGACCACATGTGCCGTGCGGTGCAGTCTAAATTCAGACGACCGTATGTGTAGCGCGGTGCAGTCACTACAGGCGGCTGCATATAGTGCATACTGCATATGCTACAGGCCGTATAAAACTTCGTCCGTTTGCAAACCGCCTGAAATATTAGGCCGTTTGGAAACGGCCTAGGGAGCTTGAAAACGGCCTAGTGAGTTTTACGGCTTGGCGGAGTATAACAACCTCTGACTGAAGATAACTTGATGGATCCAGATTGGTCAATGATCGGGTCTGCGGAAAGACTCGTCTACATCGAGCATTTTCTAACTGTGCAGGTGCTCGTCCCGGGCCTGTTCCTGACAATATTACTTTAGGCTCCCTCGCCGGCACAGGCTATTTTGCGTCCTTCGATGGCATAAGGGGGCAACCTACGACCCCCTCGCGTTTGTCTCCTGATCGAGCTAAAGCTCCGCGAAAAAAACGAGCGTGCTGCCCGTGACGAGAGGAAGCCGATCATACCCAAGTTTAAGGTCCGAGGTCATCGGTTGGCCTTCCAGGTCAGGTCAATGACCCAAAAGTCGGGAAAGTTGGAACTTGTTAGAACGTCGTGAAGTGTGGCTGCTATGGGGTTTTTCGTGGTGCTGATCACGAAATGATGACTTCATGCATTTAGGCCAGGTTGGGTCAGGTCAGGTCAACCAGTGGGGTAGCCTGGGCCAAGACGCCCCAGATAATTTATTTTGCTACAAAACTTTTGTCCTACATAACCTGGAAGGCTAAATTTGTGCTTAATGCGTTCTTTGGACATTTTACTTTAAATTGGACGCCATTTAATTGCGTCCCAGAAAAGCTATTTCTGGCACCTAAAAGCTGACTCGCCCCAAAATTGGTCCTCAGCACCTATTTGGTGGATACCAGCACCAATCATGGAAAATGACCTTAATTAGCTGTTGTAGCGGGTGCAACAGCGCTCCGTTGCTAGCGACGGCGCCGTAGCGTGTGCAACCCAGCGGCGGCGTCGCAAACTAGTAAATCCTTTTGATGCACGCAGATGTCAGTGATTGATTGACACATATGTCTTGTGATTGTTTTCTGCCTTATATGTTATCTCTTGTAACCGTAGCTGTTGTATTGTCACGCCTTAAGAGGGTAATCTAGGAGCGCAGGTGTGGAGTAATTTTTCTTTGTCCAACTGTCACTGTAATTTGTAATATTACCATTTAGACGCTGAAACTACCTATGCAAGGTAGCCTTGCTAGAAATATAGTGTGCCAATTTTTGTTCAATAAATCAGTACGATCCACGATCGGTAACTCGTTCATCCTAGTCAAGCTCAGAGCTACCGACACGGGCCCACATCGGGAGTCTCCTCCTCCCTTGGAGTTGTGTGGTGCCGACGGTGGCGGATGGTAGTCTCTGCCTTGACAATCCTTTCACTCCCTCTCACAACGAGAGGTGAACTACTAGCGGTATACACTGCTAGCGGTTCAAGTGGCCAACGGCTACTCTCAGCCGTGCCACATTGGTGACACCCGACTCTGGACTCACGTGCCAGACACTTACTCCTGGCCGTCTCACTGGCCCCGCTGTGGTACGGACCACTACTGGCCTTCTCACCTGCCAGACGGCCACTTCCGGACTTCCACCTTCTCTCGCCGCGGTGCGGACCCCCAAGGCACGCAGGATTCGCCGCGGCACGCAGGATTCGCCGCTGACTGGGGGTACGCCATCAACACGCCAGCGGATTGTGATGTCTTCCCGGACCTCTGTAACGCAGCGAGCGTAGTGGGCAGCGGCCAGGTCCGGGATGAGCAGTGCGTCGTCTCGGGCTCTCAGTGTACAGTGTTAACCCCCGGACCACGGTAGCGCAGCGAGCGCAGTGGGCAGACGAGTTGCCGGTCCGGGGGACGCGGCGCGGTACGGTGACGTGTACACCATGCCCGTGATGGAGGGCGACACCTCGCAGGAGGCTGCGTCGGCCGACACTCCTGCCACCACGGCTGCATCGGACGAGCGGGCGCGACCGCTTGCTTCATTCAGACTGCCGGCGTTTGCCCCGGACGAGGCGGACCTCTGGCTGCTCCAAGTTGAATGTGCGTTCGACGTGGCTGGCATTGCCGATCCCGTCACAAAGTTCAAGCTGCTGGTGGCAAATCTGCCTACCAACGTGGCGGCCCAAGTACGGGACGTTATCGTCAGTGCACCAGGAGACTTCGACGGGCTGTGCACTGCCCTCCGCCAGCGCCTCGCCCAGTCCCGTGCCAGCCGCCTCGAGGCCCTGCTCCGGCATCAACAGCTCGGCGACAGGTCGCCTTCCCAGCTTCTTCGCGATATGAGAGGACAACTTTCAACGGCTGGCGACTCGTCGGTGGACAGTGGCCTACTGAGGACCCTGTTCCTCCAGCGGCTGCCGCAGTCCGCCCGCGCCGCTCTCTCGCTCCTGCCGGAGGCCACTCCGCTGGCAGAGCTCGCAGAGGCGGCTGACCGCTTCCTGGAGGCGTCTCGGCCCACTGGCGCCGTCTCCGCCGTAGGTGCGAACTCCAGCCCGGCTCCTGCGGCCACGACTGGGGACGGAGATCTGGCTGCCGCCATCGCTTCCCTGTCCGCCGTCATCAGCCGGCTGGACATCTCCCATCGGCGGTTGGAGGGGGCAGTTGCTGGTCGCCGCTCGCGGCCAGGAACGCCTAGGCGTGGCTCCCGGTCGTCCTCGCCCTCCCGCGACGAGCGGGAGGATTACTGCTGGTACCACCGCACCTACGGAGCGCGGGCCCGAAAGTGCACTGGGCTGTGTGCGTGGACGCCGGCGGGAAACTCGGAGGCCTGAGCCGGCCTGCGCCTCCCGCATCAGGCCCGACACCGGACTTGGCGCCGCTCTTTTATGTGCACGATACTAAATTGAACTGCCGATTCTTGATAGACACTGGGGCCGAGGTCGGTCCAGCGGACCGGCGGATCAGCCGCACGCAGTGCAGTCTTCAGCTGACGGTGGAAACGTTCCACCAGACCGTTGCTCTGCGGATGGTAACTGGTGGCCCGTTACGGCGTGCCGTCCTGCGTCACTACTGACCGTGGTGCACAGTTTGTCCTCCTCCCTTGGAGTTGTGTGGTGCCGACGGTGGCGGATGGTAGTCTCTGCCTTGACAATCCTTTCACTCCCTCTCACAACGAGAGGTGAACTACTAGCGGTATACACTGCTAGCGGTTCAAGTGGCCAACGGCTACTCTCAGCCGTGCCACACTGTTTCTGGCACCTATTCATCGGTACGCCTTACTCTTTTTTCTGAATCTGGCACCTAAATGCTGAGCGTAGCACCAATCTAGTAGAAAAATGAGCTACTAGCTGGTAGAATCATGTTGTTCTGGTATAATGACCCCTGGAGTCTAGCCTAAAGGTTGCCAGTGCAGCTACACTCTAAGACAGCCCCGTAGTGATCTCAGAATTGTATATGACGTTTAAGTAAGCAAATAATATTGATTTGTTTGAAAAAAATGTCATTTAAATATTTAAAAGTATTTATTTGTAATGCTTAAAGGGAAACATTTTTTTGTGAGTAATTGTCTCGATTTTGACCATTAAAACGGGTATTGTATTTTTTGACGTCATCAAATAGCTCCAAAAAAGAAATGTTATGTTTTCATTCCGTTCAAGGCCGCTGAAGAAACGTTTCTTATAGGTATCTTGGAAGAAACGCGGGATCTTGCGTGGGACATTGTCTGTTGTTTGCCGCGCAGAGTTGTGCCGTGGTTGTGCCTTTTTCATCCGTTTCTTAATGTGTGCATGAAGCTTTGATTTTGTTTTTGGTTATTGTGTGACCGGTCAGTCAAACGCCCCTGTAGAAACCGGATGCTGCGTTTGATCGAGATGGAGTCAGACGATGATTGCAGGAAGCTAATAATATTGAAAAGAGGGCCGGTTGCGTGGCATGTCTGTTCAGAGTTGACATTTTGCTTTACTCCAGTTTATGACCTGAGAGCCTGCCTGGAAGTGACGGATCCAAACTTTTCACGTTAAAATGGCTGAGGGTGCAATAATCTCTACATAGCGGGCTGGTATAGGAGCGTCTTACTATGCTGCACCATAGCTGGCTAGTGATTCTCTTTTGGCTAGAAATGGCATTAAACATTATCTCCACTGGCGAAAATGGCACTTGACATCACCGAATGCAACGTTCATGTTTGTTAGGATACATAAAATCAGGAAGATTACGCGAATTAGGTAGGCAAACGTGGAATAAAATAGGTGCTGGATGTTTTGGTTTTGGTGCTGAATCAGCAAACAGCAAATACGGAGTTCAACTAGACGATCTGGCAACTTTAGGCTGTGTGGAAGCAATTAGGTGCCAGATTCAGATATTAGGGTCGAATAAGCATTTTGGGGCTGATCAGCAATTAGGTGCCAGAAACAGCTTTTTAGGGACCAGAAACAAATATTCCCCCTTTAAATTCCACCCCTCAAATTATTTCTTTTATGATCGGACTCCCAGCTAGGAAGTGATTTGTGAAGCGACTGCAAATGGGGCATTTTGCCCCAACCCCAGGGCAAAACGCCCCATGACCTGGAGCAAGAATCCCCATACTCTAGATTAAAGATTAAACATGGTAGTTGGCTAAATCTTATGTGAGAGGTCCGTCAGACCTCTGGAGGCACGGCACGAAAGTTACCACATTCCATCCTATCAGGTGTTCAGCTACGACGCTATTGTATAAACAGCTCTTTCACCTGCCTCATAAGGCCAAATAATAAATTATTGCAATGCAAATGTTAACAAATTACTGCCTTTGCCATCCTGCAGTTGCTGAGAAAAATACATATAAATGCATAGAAACTTACTGTTTGCCAGCTACCGAACATTAGGAAGTGGGTAGTCCGAACAACACATGAGGTAGGGGAAAGTGGGGTAAGACGGGCACCCTAACTTTAGAGCCATTTTTTGGCCGGTTAGAAACAACATAGAGACGTGAAACTGAGTGAAAACCTTTTCTACATAGACATTTTACTTCCATTTGCCAGAAGATGAAACTTTGAGCTGATTCAACCAATAGGTAAACTGTAGCTTTTTTTGCAAAACCTTGCAAAACCCGTCTTGCCCTGTCCCATGGGGTAAAACGGGGTATGGGTCACATGGGTAGGGTAAGGCGGCCAGCTACTTTCACCGACCAGCACAACTAGTAATAATTACCCGAGATTAGCCGCATTGATACTGTCGCTCGTTGGTCTCAAGTGCTTCGAAAAAGGCAGTATACGAGGTTCGTGCAGAATGCGTATGCTTGTATTTAGGCCCTAGTTCAGAAGCCTTGTAAATCCGTCTGTCATTTTCATCATTAGAGGAAAAACTGTGCCGAAGGAATATTGCTAATACGTCTGTGAGTATCGAAATCGAACACATTTTCACCAGAAATGCTTCTTTTTTCCTATAACAGCAACAGAAATATTTTCAACATTTTAACCCGCGCCCCACTGGGGTCTGCGTATAACACGCCCTACTGGGGGGGGGGGGGGGGCTATTCATAGCCCCCCCCCCTCCTAACTCCGAAACTACTGGGCCGATCGTCAAAATTCAAACGGCGTCTGATAGCCCCGGAAAAACTGTCGATCGAAACCAAATTTCATTGACCTCGAGATCACCGATGACGTCACAGGTCAGGTCAAAGTAAAAATTATTAGCATTTTGGCTTCTTCACGTTTTGGGCTCTGGCCGCCGTCTTACAAGTCAGATCAGGCTCATTTTTCGTTCACACACTCGTGAACAGATACTCTAGATACTCTGAGGGTACTGAACTTGTACTTTGGTTTTCAGGTCAAGGTCAGGTCATCACAGGTCACGAAAATATTATATCATCCGTCGGTCACGTGACACATGTTTTATGGTCCATTTAGGCCGAAAATTTCGAATTTGATGTCGTCTGTGTCATTCGAGGTCATTTTGAGTCAAATTTAGCTTAGGTCAGGTCACTTTCAGGTCAAAAAAGGTCCAATTTTGAAGTTAAAATTTTTCAACAAAAAAGGTATCTATTGGATGCAGTTTGAGCTCAGGAACACGATGGTGCTATTTATATTGGCGTACGATGTTAAATTCGTGCTGAAAAATTGATTTGAAAAATAAATAATTGTTAATTTTTTGCAATAATGCGTATAACTTGGCCATTTTTGAAGATATTTAGCTAAAACCTGCTAGAGTTAGTCAAAATAATGCGTTCTATCACATATATTCTGGTTTTTCGAAAGGTCAAGAAAAAAATTCTGAAAAAATGTAAAAATATAAATTTTGAATTTTATTATATAAAATTTTCAAAATTTTCAAAATTTCGAAAATCCGAGATAACAGTTTGATAGCGCAGGCTATTCTGAGTCCTCTCATTCAAAGAAATTGGATCCAGCTTAAAAACTGAGCTCTTGGAAGCGATTGCCGTGGTTCAATGTTTTGCGTCGAAATCGGCCGAACATGACGTCACTCTTACGTCATTTCCGGCCGACCTATGGTAGGTACGAAGTTCAAATTTTGAATCAAGGTGTCAAATTGATGCAGCCGAAGGTACTGAAAGTTTGGCGTCGATACGTCAAGCGGTTTGGAAGTTATTGCAGAAAAACGGGGGGGGGGGGCTATAAATAGCCCCCCCCCCAGTGGGTCGCGGGACCCATTGGATCCATACTTGCCCGTCTTACCTCAATGTTAGAAGTTCAGCACGATTTTTATCTGTGGACAATTTGATGCAGGCGGAGCAATTCCGCGGTAAATGAACACTGGTGGCATATGAGTGTTCAAGATGTTTACGAGTTTTTTTTTTTATTTTATTGTGCTGCGCACAAGAGTTTGCACAATACATTAGGATGTTTTCAATGAAATGAGTGTTTTTAACTCTCGCCCGGCCGCACATGCCATTTTCCCATCCTAGAACGCACATGGGGGGATGGTTGCCTCCCCCCGCGCCATTTCGTTCCTGTTGGAGATAGAGCTTAGCGGTAAGAACCAAAAAGATTCTTTGGGAAGAGACGAATCCAATGATACCCAGTTTTACCTTCTCAGGTCAGTCATTGACCTTCCAGGTCATGTCAAACTAAAAAATGTTGCTGTTTTGGGTCACCGTTGGATATCAAGTGCGCTGCTTATCATATACCGATGACGATGCTGTTTTCTGGTGCCAAGCCAGCTAGAACCTCTTTGTGACACTACCCGACCAGATTATTGCTGCTGAGGTCATTTCAGGTCAAGTTAGGTCAAGGTCAATTATATGTGTTTGTATGTCTGTGTGTGTCTGTGTGTATACTGGTGTGTGCACCGATTGTTTTTGTGTCCATATTATATGAAATCGTGATCTAATGAGCTTTTACGAAAAATGCAGTCAAAAAACTTCACAAAAAGTAAATTCAGCTTGCTTAAAACGCCATTATGTTAGATGACCTAGGTTGACCTTGACCCTGTCCTTGACACCTGTACATCGTCGAACAACATGTTCCATGATAGGTGGGAGGTAAGACTGGCAAAAAAGGCCGAAATCAAGGTGTCAAAAGCTCACAAGGCCCCTGGCAAAGGCAAGATGTTGAGAATTGGCCATTTGGGTCATGACATGACCTGAAAAACAAGGTCATATCTCCAAAACCAAAAATCACAGAAACTTGAAATTTTCAGTGGACATCAAGAAAAGATAGAGGAGCAGCTATACGAAAAATCAGCATTCTAGCTCTAAAAATGTTGAGTGCAGAGCAGAAAGACTACCTGGGGGGTGGCAACCACCCCCCCCACGTGCGGGCGAGGGTTAAAGGGACCCTCCCAACTTCAAAAAATTTAATGAATTGGCATGAAAGTGATGTCGCTCGGTTCAGAAAGAGCGACAACGAATATCTACCAAATTTCATCGAAAAATATTCACCGGTTTTCAAGATATTAGACTTTTACTTTTGTTTACTTTTTGGGATCTCCGCTGTTCCTAGCGACTTTATTTGAAAGTGCAGCATTTGTTGCGCGCAAAGCAGCATATACCACCGCGTGCTACCAAACGTTTAACCCGGCGGCCGCTGGGCCTCCGCGCCACCCGCCGGCCGCTGGGGGGGGAGGCATATAGTTGCCCCCCTTTACTTCTCCGACGATATCGTCGCAACGCGAAGAGATAGAGAAGCGAAACTTTGCACACATCTTTCTGAATACCTAGCCGAGGTTGTGTCCAAATTTGGTGTTGATCCCATTTGTAATGACGTCACAGTGACGTCATAAGTGAAATTATAGATTTGCGACTCTCATATTCCTCACGATACATCAGATATATGGGACCGAATATAAAGGACCGATTATTGGTCAGAAACTAGATGGAAGTGTAGTTAGATGTTTTAGGATGACAGCAGGTGCTGTCTAGTTCATTTACAGTTGAGTTTCATGCTCAGCGTCATCAGAAACGGTCCATATCGGAAAACGGCAAAACTTTATGACGTCACTGTGACGTCATCTTAGGTGCTACAACCACCAAACTTTCCTCAAACATTGCCTAGGTATTCATTTGAAGCTATGCCAAGTTTCACGTTCGTAGTTCATCAGGTTTCGGAGATATTTCACAAAACGTAAAGGGGGGCAACTTTATGCCCCTCCCCCCAGCGGCTCGTGGGTTAAGTAAAAGATTTAAAAATCGTTAGATCTCCGCTGACGTCACAAATTCTAAGGGGGCATACCAATGCATTAGCCCCTTAGAATCCGAAAACTGCAAGTTTTTCCATATCTCCGAATTAAAGCATTTTTCGATGTTGTGAGTGCCTAAACCGGTATTTTCAGGCCATGGCCACCAATTTGGCTATCTCAACTCAAAACTTATGTTAAGGTGGCATGGTCACTTTAAGAAATCGAAATAAAATATAGGTAATTGACTAAACACAAATTCACCAGGCTTCAATGGTGGTGTGGTGGGAAAGACAACTCTAGTCCTAATTTTTCTCGCTCGTAGAGCTATTTGTTTGGTCTGCAGAAGGGGTGCCCGTCTTACCTACCCTAACCGTCTTACCCCACTTTCCCCTAAAACGCCACATGGGGCTTTTTGCCCCGCGATCTACTGGGGCGTTTTACCGCATCACGTAGTTCGGTCAGAGAACAACGCCTTGCGCTCTTGCAAGACATATACCTTTACCTATTTAACACGAACCAACCAGGCATTATAAGCGTTAGACAATACAAGTTGTTCAAAATACATTCAAGTCGCTAGCCTGATATGGACTATAACAAAACGCTATGATGCATAAACAGACAACAAAACATAAAAATCACTCCAAAACACATGTTTGGCTATGTCTCCCTAAAGAGTTATCACAATTTCTTTCCAGTCTGTTCATATAATGATCATATAGTGCACGCTTTATAGAAGAGAGAATGTTTCCCCAGAACCTTGCCAGTTCCGAGAAACATCGGTGAGGCGTTTTACCTCGGCGGGGCGACTTGCCCCGGTCTACCCTATGGGTCCTGCCGGGTATTCGTAATACGTGTCAACCGCCTCTGAGTTCTGACAGCTTCGTAACACGTTACGAAGGCACCGAAATAACTTCGTAAATGTTCAAATGGTTGCTAAATTCGAATTCAGCTCCAAAAACTAGCCTAAAAACTTGTAAAACTCAAAAAAGGGAACCAAGGTCATTTTAGGTCAATGACCTGACCTGACCTGACCTTCTGGTGACCTTGTCAGTCACCCTTATGCATGGGACCAACATCATATCACATGACGGAACGCTTGAAACCACGAAAAGACTGCAAACGCGCAGCTAATGTGGGTCGACATACGCCGAATCGCGATTACGGCCAAACGTCTCGAGAAATAGGTCACAGGTCAAAGGTCATTCGGGTCATGGTCATGACATTTTCAGCTAGGCGTAAAAATGATTAACTCGAGGGTACTAAAAGTTTCGTCACGATTGGCCGCTTTTTACGCGAGATATTTGCGAAAGAGTGCATAGTGGGGGTGCATCAACCCCCGACCCCCGCCCGCGCCGGTAAGGGTTAAAATTGAGTATCATCGGCTTCATTTCGCCATGAACAGCACGCTCGTTTTTTCGCTACCAACTAGGATCGTGCAGGCCGAAGGGAGTTTTTGCCTGCTATGGCGGTCGTCGCGCCATCTGTGTAGCATCGAGTGCTGCCACCTTACCGTCTCCCTAAACTAGCAGTCGCGGAGGTCGGCGAAAGCTCGGCGCATATCAAGCGAGACCTTTAGCAAAATCATCGATTCAGCCCGCATTAATTGTAACAGGTCTCCAAGCTGCAATGAACACCAATCAAGGCTATCTGGAAGCGTATTTTCACAGTCTGCCAAGGAGTTGCTAGCTCCGTCTAAAAGCCCTAACAGCCGGCCAGAGCCGCGGTTTTCACGTGTCCTGCGGCACAGTCTACCTTTCAGTGCCCGATGAGCTCGGGCTCGCGAGGGCAAACCCTGACGCCATGCAACCTGCCACAGAGGAGCACACAGAGAATGAGGATGCTGAAAAGATATGTGACCCCGACGTGATTTGAACACGCAACCTTCTGATCTGGAGTCAGACGCGCTACCGTTGCGCCACGGAGTCGGTGGGAAAGCGTCGGACAAGTTTCGTGTGCTATCATCAGGTGGATAAGGGCACCAGGTGCATGTTCTCACGGACTCACGGTTCAATTAGGATGCGCTTATTCAGGACGAAATTCATACCTACTCGTCGCTGTCAAGAAGGTTACAGCTGAACATGAAGTGTTTACTTAAAAATTTGCACCTGTGCCCTTTTTTACACCCCTGAGGTCATCTCAAGTCACGAAAGGTCACCAACAGTTTTTCGACAACACTGCTTTTGATACAGACATGCCTTGCCTTATACGAAAATGCCTTAGATGTGTTTAGCTTGCCTTAGACGAAAATGGTTTCCTGATGCGCTGGACTCTGGAGCTTTATTCGCTCCCGTGTTAAGCACGAATTTGTCGAAAATTGGCGAAGGAATCGTAATTTGACTTTTGGTGATCCCTGGTGAACAGACCTTTGACCTGACCTAAAATTTACCTGAGTATTTTCATTATCATTTTTGACACTCCTTCGAGCGTCGTCTATCACGTGTCGCTACGTGACCCAGGAGCCGAGTTGAAAGGGGAGGGTGTTCAAACACCCCCAGCAGGGCATGCAAGTCCAGGAGGCCCATGAGCAGGGCGAGGGTTGAACAGATTGTTAGTAGGTATATTTATATTGGTCTTGATTGATAGCAATATATGCTACAAGCAGGTCATAATACCTATTGACATAAAAATGACGTTGTTTCTATATTCTTGTCCACGCACAGTAGGGACTAACTTAACTGCTCCTTAGCCTTCCAGGCGGTGGGGGGGGGGGGCATTTTTTGCCCCCCCCCCTTTAGTTTTTTTTCGATATATCTCGAGAACTGCTGCGCCGATCGTCACCAAACTTTCAGTACCCTCCCGCGAATAGCTATTGCACATTGTGACCAAAAATTTTTTTTTCCAAAGGCTATCATAGGTTGGCCGCTAATGACGTCAGAGTGACGTCATTTTTGCCATTTTCGACCCAAAAAAAGGTTTCGCGGGGAAGAGCTGTCAGGCCTACAGCTTTAGAGATACAGAAAAATGTTTTAGACATAAAAGGTGTGGAATTAAAAGGGCTACAAAACTGCTATTTCGGTTTTTCGAATTTTTTTTTATTTCGACCCCCAAAAATCAAAAAATAGATTTTTTAAATATAATAACCGAAAAATCCAAAAAGTTTATTGAACTTCGAAAAAAACGGAATATATGTGATAGCTACTACCGCCTTCTATCTACATACCAAATTTGAGATCGATACCTCTTTTTTGGCCAAGTTATAGCGAAAAAAGCTGTTCAAAATTAATGACGTCAAATTTTCAAACTCATTTTTTAACAATTCTAGACCTCGTAGCGCAAAACAAAGACCACCATTAGACTCCCCGTGACGAGCTGCATCGAATCGGTACCCATTTTATGCAAAAATATCAACTTTGAAATTTGACCTTTTTTGACCTGACCTTGACCTGACCTCCACCAGAAAGTGACCTAAACCGTACCTGATGGTCTTATAACCAACACCATTGAGTTGGAAATGAAAAACTGGCCATAAAACATGCATCGCATAACCTTAGTAAAATTGGGCTCATGTGGTGACCCTTCGTGACCTTTGGTGACCTGACCTGTGACCTGACCTGGTATGACCAGTGACCTCTAATAGCAACATATGTACTAGATAACTGACGCCTTATCGCTGATTTTCGACAAAATGCGTTTTACTCGGTGTTATAGCGCTTTTCCTAGAAGCCCCGTGAACGGTGAAACATGTTATCTTTGACCTGACCTGTGACGTCATCGGTGACCCCGAGGTCAATGAAATTTGGTTTCCAATAACAAATTTGACAGGGCTATCGAACGCCGTTTGAATTTTCCGGATCCGTCCAGTAGTTTCGGAGATACGGGGGGGGAATGCCCCCCACCGCGCGGAAGGTGGCCCAACTGGCCCACCGCCTGCCGGGTTAGTCTTTGCTAACGAGAGGGATCCTGCTTCTTTTGCAGTAGAGCAGGAGCAGGTGTTTGCATATTTCTGGGGTTAAACGAGCATAGCCTTTACTTTGAAAAATACAGGCCCATCGCCGATTTCGCAATCGATCGAGTGCTTTTACCTTAGTGCCGCTACTCAGGAAGGTGCCACCTCCACATGCCTCCACTGGCAGGTCCAAAAGTGAGGGGCATTTGGGGCAATTGCCCCACGTAGCACCCGAAATCGACTAAAATTTACGTTTCTTCGAGGATGAAACGAAAATAAACAACTTTTAAAAGGAAAATTTCGTTTTAAATTATTTTGTAGTGCATAAGCAATAAAAAATCCGATGACTTCTTTAAATTGGATATACTTTTTTTTGGGGGGGGGGGGGGGTAGGTGTACCCAGCGTCCAAGACCGCCTTTCTGGATCCACCAGTAGCCACCTCTCTTCAGTGAATGCCACTTCTCAGTTAGTTTTTTTTAGTTCGACGCGTCTGATCCGCGACCAGAGGGTACTACACACCGGAGCTTCGAGCGGACAACTGTGGGGACCCATGTTACACGTGTATATCCCGCCCTGTCCTATAGCCAGTTGGTAAAGCGTTGGACTCCCGGTAGTGAGAGCCCGGGTTCGAGTCGCTCCGGCGCTCAATATTTGAGACTCCTGACGGGGATGGTCTGTGGTTGGTGGAAGTAGCCGCAGCCAGTTGAAGTCAGTTGAGTGGGGCAGGCCGTGTCCGGCTTTGAAGGGCTCGTTAAACTTTGGCATCTAGATTCCCCCCATTACCCGGAATTACGCGATTGGACGGTATGTATCGGGGTCCACGAAACAAGGTGAGGTCTGCTAAGCTTGGGCTCCTGCTCTTTCAATCCATCCATCCAAACGTTCGTTCTTAATTTGTAAATAATAAAGATGCCGCAAAATGTGCCGCTCATGAGGCGCAGTAGCACGATATCACAATTGTTCTTGTTTCCGATATTCACTGCTGTTATGGCCATTGAGTAACTTAAGCGACCTATTGAAATGAATCCCCTGTGGCCAATTGAGCAGCCCACCATGGCTCGTTGCCCTGTGTGCACGCATTCCGTCCAATGCAGGTCCGGCCCTGGTGACCCATTCATCACTGGAGGTCGTACGACGGTGCTCCGTCGCGTCCGACGGCCCGCCGCGCCGACGATCGTCGGGTCCGACGGCCCGCCGCGCCGACGATCGTCGGGTTCGACGCGTTGGTGGCAGCACGTGCTCGGCCGTCGCCGCCGTCGACGTCGTCGGCATTCGGCGGCGGCGCGGCGCCGGCGGCGGAGGTGTCTCGGTGACCGCGCGAACCCGTCCGGCCTGCCGTGGGTCAGGTAGGTGACCGCGCGGACCCCGCCCGGACCCCGTCCGGACCCTGCCCGGACCCGTCCCCGCGGGTCAGTGAAGTGGGGCGCGCGGGGGTGCGGCAGTACCTGGTGTGCATGGTGAGAGGGTATCTGTCAGATGATGATTTAGCTTTTCTTCATACAACACTGAACGATGTTTTAGCTATATTAGCTTAACAGTTATGAGTTGCTTTGTCCTAGAATGTTAAAATCCTCCAAACATTGACCTTTAAAGTACTCAAGGTGACTGCTGGCCTTTGACTTACCTCGAAAAATGACCAATCATTGTTCATGATTTTGACACCCTTTCGAACGTCACTTTTCACGTGTCACTAGTTAGAGGGTGGCGTAAAAACGCATTCGCAGTTCGCCCCGATGTTTCGTGATTGCCCCCCCTGGACGCGCCCTGGACGTCCCTTTGTCGTCCATCCATGCATGAGACGCGTAAGGGTGTTTCTCATGTATGGCCTATCGCAGCAATTGTATTCGGAAACAAACAACAAGGACTATATTGTAGTAACTACACCTTTGTCTTTCGTCAAAATAATTGAATGCTAGGCCATGGATGAAAGGTTCTCCTTCATCCATGGCTAGGCTGTGAATGACATGCTGCAAAAGCTAACATTGTTTGCTTTGTGCTTCCAAATTTGAGCACAAATTTCGATCAAGCTGTTAATTGGCCCTTTGTTGTCTGTGTCAGCGGATGTTTCCTGAAAATGGGTCCGTGATAGTTGTGAATGAAAATCATTCAGCTTTTATTAAATTTGCATATGCAAATTACATTACAAAACTCTTGAATATTTTGTTCGTTAATTTGCTTATGCATGGCTGTGAACATTGTGAAAACATGACTGTGGAATGCGAAAGATAATTTTGAGCGTGAAAGAGAGGGAGAGAGGGAGAGAGGGAGAGAGAGAGAGAACTTTCGGAAATAAATTGTTTTTGACACTGTATTGTTGAACATGTTTTTTTCTGCTTGAGGCAATTTTTTATCAAAGAAAAAAGTGTATGCTGTCATGCAGTTATCAGAATGTGATGTCAGTAAGGGCTACCTCAATTATAGTCAGCGAAAGGTATTCCAATTTGGTTGTCGCAAGAGGAGCATACAGCAGACTGGTTTTTGATTCACCTTTTTTGGATCGATTCAATCATTGATTCATTTGATTTTCGTTTGATTCAATCACCGTTTGATTCCTTCAAAAAATTTGGTGAATGGATTCCTTTTGATTCAGAGAATCAAAAAACAATAAAAGGAATCATTCACGTTTGATTCAGCCAAGTTTTTTTTTGAATGATTCTTTTTTGATTCAATTAAAAAATAAAATATACAAAATATCAGGGATAGTATTGTATTTGTTGTGTTCTTTTTGTTGTCATGTAATGGCAGTAGTGTTAATATTTGTTGATAATGAACTATGTTCGTTCACTTCAATTTTTTTTTTTAAAGTTCATGAATCATTAATTTTTTTATTCAATCAACCCTGATTCCCAATGCGTTTGATTCAATCATGGCTTGTGAATCAAACAATCCTGACGGTGAATCAAACCTTTTTGATTCACCAAATTTTGTTTAATTCAATCCAATCGATTCAATCACAGATGAATCAAACACCAGTCTGGCATACAGTATACCATATCTTTAGAATAGAACTGGCAAGGTTCCCCGTTGCACGAGATGGACAGAAAGCTCTAAGAGCTCAAGCCTCTGAAATCTTCTTACCTTCTCCGTAATCTTTCGTCATTTCGTACCTGTGTCATGGAAGGCCGCCACTGTGACTGCGCTTCACAAGAAGGGTGACATTAGCGACCCAAACAATTACAGACCCATATCAGTGTTGCCTGTTGTCGCCAAGCTGTGTGAAAGAGTTGTTTGCTCCCAGCTAGTGACGTATTTAAGCGAGCACCACATCCTGTGTCCCCAGCAGTACGGTTTCCGGCCGGGTTTGTCCACGGAGGCGGCCCTGCTCGATGCTGTTACGTACGCGGTGACGAACATCGATAGTGGCCGCGTGACGTCACTTGTCACCGCTGATACGTCGAAGGCCTTTGACAGCGTTGAGCATGGCCGTCTCCTGGACAAACTCGGTTGGTACGGGATTGACTCCGGATGGTTCTCGGCCTGGCTGAGAGGACGCACACAATGTGTGAGAGGTGGATCAATTGCTATGAACGTGTCCCA
This sequence comes from Amphibalanus amphitrite, assembly GCF_019059575.1. Taxonomy (NCBI): domain Eukaryota; kingdom Metazoa; phylum Arthropoda; class Thecostraca; order Balanomorpha; family Balanidae; genus Amphibalanus; species Amphibalanus amphitrite. The sequence continues at coordinate 375,533 of NW_024882106.1, forward strand.
TGGAGTGATCCAGGGTTCGATTTTGGGGCCGATTTTGTTTTTGATTTTCACCAATGATTTACCTCAGCACATTCCACATGGTAAATTAGTCATGTACGCTGACGACACCCAGTTCCTTGACACTGACTATTATACAAACTTGCAAAACTTGAAGGACCGCATCGAAACTTCTCTCTCAGTTGGACTGAGATGGTTCACCCAAAATCGTCTGAAAATTAACCCAGCTAAAACTGAACTGATAATAATCAAATCTAGACGTCAAAATCTTGATTCAACATTCTCGATTCATTTTGGAAACGATGAGCTTAAACCAAACCACAGTGTCAGGGTTCTGGGGGTCGTCATCGATTCTCACCTGATTTGGGATGAACACATCACGGGTGTTGTTCGTAAGTGCTTTTGCGTGCTGGTGTGCCTGGCCAGGATCCGACATAAGCTACCGAGATGCACAAGACAGCTGATGATCGAAGCTCTAGTATTTCCCCACATACGTTACTGTTTAAGTGTGTGGGGAAGCTGTACGGTCACACAGAAGCGTCGCATCCAGAAATCTATTAACTTTGGTGCGCGTATTGTTAGCGGTCTTAGACGGCGCGATCACGTGACTGCGGCGCTACGGGAACTGGGGTGGCCCACCGTAGACGAGTTGATCGCCGAGCGTGACCTCGCAAACGTCACTCGCATCATCGACTCATCTATCACTCCTGAACTTCTGCGCCAACAGTTCGCACTGCGAGCCGATGTGTCATCCCGCAGCACCCGTGCCGTGTCCGACGGCCGGCTGCAGCTGCCCCGGGTCCGCACCGAGTTTGCCCGCCGAAGTTTTCTTTATCGTGCGGCGAGTGCGTGGAATAGCCACAGGTAGTCAGCTGTCACTTGTCATATAGGTATAGGCACGGTTGTCACATGTGTTTTATATTCACTGTTTTATGCCAGTGTGTCATTTTTCATGTAGCACCTGTCTTGCCTAAGCGTTTTTACAATGTCTGTTTATTTGTCATTGACGTAGACACCATAAAAACCATGTCAATGGAGGGTCTTAATAAACTATCTATCTATCTATCTATCTAACAACTTTCCTTGGGAACCGTAATTTTATTGCTTCCGCTGGTTCAAATGGTCTACGAATTGAAGTGGAGCTTGGGCATTTCCGTTTCCATTTCTAGCACAAATGCTCGCAAGAAATGGGGTAACTGTGTCCCGTACAAATTCTATATTTTAGTTGGAAAATGTTGCTTTTTATCAATATATTTTTGAACCGTTTTGTTTGAAGGATGCGTGCAGTTTTCAATTTGCTTCTCATCAAATAACCCTATTATGGAGCCTTGCAATATTTCCCCATAAGGTCAATACGGTAAACGCTAGGCAGTCCAAGCGTAAAAAGTAGATAATCAATTGCATACGCTGACCTCGAGAACTACGAAAAAGATAAGAAGAAGGTTAAACATTACCATCACCTGGAACACCCATCCCAAATACCTACATGTACGGTACTACATACATTTAGCTAAACACGGCAGCGCACTGCGCTTGCTGTATGATTGTATGTGCCTCTTCGCTGTGCCTACGCCAAACGCCTTGCCACCGCAGAGAAAAGGAAATGGCCCATCCGGACAAAGCTGTGTCTCTATTTCGTGGATCGATGAGAGGTCTATTTACACTCTAGACAGTGAAATGTATGCCAAAGTGCAGTCTGATTTGTTGTTTTGGAATGGCTAGAGCCCGGCGGCCGGCCAGGCAGGACTTGTGAAACACCATGGATCCACCTTCCGAACATCTTTGTATTTTTGTAGGTGGTCCTGCTCGGCCCAACACAGAGAACTTACTGCTGGAATACCCAACCAGATTCGTTTGTTCGGCTTTTTTCTATTTGCCTTTTTCTTCGGGATAATACTCTGCTTCCAGCTACCCGTTTGATGTTTCGCCGAGTAAATGCAATGTGTAGTTAGATCTGTCAAGTTACTTGCCTAAATTGCACAATACGCATCTGGACCTGCCTACATGCCTGCTGTCCCTACTGACTTGCAAGTAGTGTTTTAAATTGAAAAAAAATAGCAGATTATTTTTTTCTCACGCTTTTTGTAGAAAAGTTGTACTGGTAAAAATGAAATGTATTTGCATCGTATCATATCTTAGCCGAAAATCGACGATACGCAATGGAAATCAAAAGTCGATAACTGCATTTTGCTCTGATTTTTTAACTGCGATTCGTCGTAATCCCATTGGGTCTGATCTAACACACCCTCCACCGGTACACCGGCCTCATGAAGTCTGGTCAAACACTGCACAGTGCACCGTTGTACCCCTGTCCATGGTCAAACACCTCCCTCCGCCGCACCGCCATACCCCGTCCATGAGGTCTGGTCAAACCCTCTCTCCACTGCCCTATACCGCCATACCCCGTCCACGAGGTCTGGTCAAACACCTCTCCCCGCCGCACCGCCATATACCCCGTCCATGAGGTCCGGTCAAACCCTCTCTCCACCGCACCGCCATACCCCGTCCATGAGGTCCGGTCGGACCCAGCCCATTGGGGTCACGTCAGGACAGCCACCGCCGCCGGTTAAATCGATGACGTGTCGATGGGTAGCCGGTGATGGCGAGAGGAGCCTTTCCAATCTGCTGGCTTCCTCCTCCCTTCTTCCCCAGCCGGCCGGTCCCCCTCTCCTCCCCCTTCCTCCCGCCGACCAGCCCGGTGCGCCCGACCTTCCCGATCGACCGCCCCCTCCCTCTCTGCCAGAGTGACTCCCAGGTCCAGATCCGGGTTGGACCGGGCCGGATCGGGCCGGATCGACTAAAAACACAGCCCGCACTCCGGCCTGTGAGCAGTTTTGAGAGGCCCGGCCGTCGGCTTCGATCGGGGAGCCACGGTAAACAATACCTAGAAAAAAGTCGGACAAAGCGCCCTGGCGAGCTGACTTCTTTTGTTGATGTTGGCTTCAAGTCGCTTTGAAGAGCTGAGGAGTTCCTCGCAACAAATTTCTCTCTAGATATCTTAGTTGAAGCACGCTAAAAGCGCGCCCGGTAGGCGTTTATACGGCTTCGGGATGCCGGTTTTAGCGACGAGCTCCTTGGACGATCTCTGTTGCCATTCTGGGGTGTAAGGTCTTCTTTTAGGTCAATGTTAAATCGCCTCCCCTGGCTGGGGGAACTTATAGCCCCTGTTGGCTGTAGATGTTGATATGGTCAGACTGTGAACCTCAACGGCGTCTCTTAACTTCTGGTTATGAATTGAAGGCTGAAGCATCTCAACAGCGCTTGTTCTAAAAATTATGGATGGAATGCCGAAACATTTTTAGAGCTATTATAGCGAGACACATTTTCTGCACGCTGAAGAGAAAAAACACACTGGAAGTAGAGACTATAATCGCTTTCTATTTCACTACCACATTTGCTCGTAATCTTCAGGTAACGAAGAGCCGAAAGAGGTCCTTCCGAAAAATCCCCCGTTAATTGGAAACTGGAGAGAGCCGCCGTGTTTACCGTCCTCTGCCGATCCCGTCGTCTGCGCCGCACCGGGCTCATTTACCAGGTCCATTTACCGGGCGCCGGCCGCGGACCGACGCCAAGTTTTTAGCGCCACACTCGTTTAACGCCGGAATGAAATTTTCGCGCGCCCGATGGCGGCCATCGATTGGCGGAATTTGGCGCGCCGATCGCCCCCCGCGGCGGGAATTTGGCGCGCAGATCGGCCGTCGGAGGAATTCGGGCTGACGCGGATGGTGCCGCCGACGCTGTGACCAGCGAGGGGATCGTGAAGCACGGAGCACGCCCGGAAATTGCCGGCTGCGCCCGTCCATGGACAGTTTCGGGCGCCGCTGCACGTCGGCCGTCCGCCGCTGCACGTCGGCCGTCGGCCGCGATGGACCCCGGGAGGGGAGGGTTAGATTGAACGAGCTGCTGAGGAGCCCCAGCCGAGCCGATGGCCGCCGTCCTGCGGCGACTGGACTGGTGTGCGTGGGCGCTGGCTGGTCTGTCATACTCATGACATTACTTACATCTCAGGCGTCGGTTTTTCATTATTTTTATTTTGTAATTTACCATTTAAATATTACGACTAAAAATATTTCTTTTTCATTTTAGTTACACAAATTAGGCATAGGTATAATGAAAAAAAATGATATCATGTATAGCATCAAATATTGTCTTTTTCCCATTTTGAGTTCACAGCGTAAATTATCATTTTTCAAACATGATATTGATGTGCATATTTCTGGAAGTCAGTCCCGTCATTTGATAAATCACTTAGGACGATTAGGAGTCGTCAGGGAACGACTTCCCAAAACCACCTCTAATTACTTGTGATTCCAGTAATCTCCCATTGGCGTTATCGATCGGTCGGCCGATGATCCCGGCGCTCCCTGCCCCACCTATGAGCTCGACGTTCAGGCCACTAAGGTCATAGCCGTGGCACATTTTACAGCTTTCAAACCGTTTGGGAAAAAAACGTCTGACAGCGACGTCATCAGCGTCTGAATCCTCCGCTCTGGGATGCCCGAGGGAGGTTCCCATTAAGAAGTCTTTTGCAAAAATGACGGTTCCTACAGAAGTTAGCGAGCTTTCGTCTCTAATGACCAGTATTGTTCGCTGGTGTTAGCATCCAACGGGAGGTCGGAAGGCCCGTCAGAGAAAAACAGCTGAGAAACGTGATTGATGATGAGCGAAATGTAGGGAGAGAGAGAGAGAGAGAGAGAGAGAGAGAGAGAGAGAGAGAGAGAGAGAGAGAGAGAGAGAGAGAGAGAGGGAGGGAGAGAGAGAGAGCGAAAGAGAGAGAGAAGGGTGAGGGAGAGGGAGAGTGAGAGTGAGAGGTAGAGAGATTTAGAGAGATTTAGAGAGGGAGAGAGAGAGAGAGAGAGAGAGAGAGAGAGAGAGAGAGAGAGAGAGAGAGAGAGAGAGAGAGAGAGAGAGAGAGAGGGAGGAAGTAAGAGAGAGAGAGAGAGAGAAAGAGGGAGGAAGAGAGAGAGAGAGAGAGAGAGAGACAGAGAGAGAGAGAGAGAGAGAGAGAGAGAGAGCGCGAAAGAGAGAGAGAGAAAATGGTGAGGGAGAGTGAGAGTGAGAGTGAGAGGTAGAGATATTTAGAGAGAGAGAGAGAGAGAGAGAGAGAGAGAGAGAGAGAGAGAGAGAGAGAGAGAGAGAGAGAGAGAGAGAGAGAGAGAGAGAGAGAGAGGGAGACAAGACGGAGGTCGTGAAATCATACTACATCAACAGTTGCACCTCCTTTCCCTAATGATTCTTTCGCTCTCCGTCCCGTTTTTAACTCACGAGTCTGTCACTGTTAACCCGCGAGTTGCTGGGGGGGGGGGGGGCGTTAAACGCCCCCACTTTTTTCGCCGGGCCATAGCATAAAAACGGCGCGCCGCAGGCGCGCCAAATTTTGGGTACCTGTAGGGAATTGATTGAAGTTTATTGTGACGAAGTTTCAAAAAAATCGGTCGGAAAAATTTTGAGATATCGAGGTTTTAGTGACGTCATGATTTCTGAGTTTTCGACCAAAAACGGCATATGTTCAAAAAATCATATAAAATCACAGAATAGACATACAGACATGCCGTAAACACCATTAGACTGCCAATACCATGAACAATCAAATGGCTATCTTCGATTATTGATTATCGTTCCGCATTTCCCAAATTCTTGAACTGAAACTTGGCAATCTCTCGTGACTACTTGACGACCATGATACATGCATTTCTTAAATTGAACTTTTTGAGCCAAACACGTACACATATGATAAAATGAATGTCACCATCGTGTTCTACGCCCCGAATTACCCATAAAACATGTGTCACGGGCTGCGAATATCAGTTTTGATTTTCGGGGATATGTGCCTACCCGGTTGACCTGACCTTGACCCTGACCTATGCTTGACTGACCCCTACATGGAGCTGACACTCTTGTAGGCCTTATATGATGGATTGTGCACCGTTTTGACAGAGTTTATGACGAGAGGCGCCCATTGCGAAGTCCTGAAGTCCATGCTACTGAAAGCCCGATTTCAGGTGTTTGACCTGACCTTGACCCGACCTGTGACCTCAAAATTCAACTTTAAAGTACTCATCTGAAGCGTCTCGTCGCGTTCTTTCGTTTGCCGCCTCGTGCGTTTCGCTGCGCCTATTGGTTCTCGAGTTATCGGCTGGGGGCGTTTAACGCCCCCCCCCCCCCCAGCAAACGGTGGGTGGCGAAATACCCCAGCAACTGCCGGGTTAACAGTTCATCCGGTTGCCTTGTCAATGTCGCTGTCTGAAGACTTTGTGCCCGCTGAGTGTTGTCTGCTGGCTGCAGACGCTGTGACCGTCCTCTGACTGTGGTTGTAACTATGTGCCAGCTGTCTGTCGTCTGTGTCGCTGTCTACAGACGCTGCGACAGGCCTCTGACTGTTGTCCGTATCGCTGACGGTTGACTGCCGCTGTCTCGGCAGACGCTGTGCCAGTCCTCTGACTGTTGTCTGCCGCTGTCTCGGCAGACGCTGTGCTCGGCTGCTGACTGTTGACTGCCGCTGTCTCTGCAGACGCTGTGCCAGTCCGCTGACGGTTGACTGCCGCTGTCTGCAGACGCTGTGCCCGGCGGTCGCTCTCTGTTGTCTGGACACAGAGTGTCTGTACCGCTGACTGTTGACTGCTTCTGTCTCGGCAGACGCTGTGCCAGTCCTCTCACTGTTGTCTGCCGCTGTCTCGGCAGACGCTGTGCCCGGCCGCTGACTGTTGTTTGTATCGCCGCTGTGCCGGGCCGCTGACTGTCTGTGCCGCTGACTGTTGACTGCTTCTGTCTCGGCAGACGCTGTGCCAGTCCTCTGACTATCTGCCGCTGTCTCTGCAGACGCTGTGCTCGGGGCCGGCGGCTCCGATGAACCTGGAGCCCCGCCGGCTGCTGCGCTCTGGCTGCTGCGCCGGCGAGCCCAGCTGCTGGGCTGACCTGGCCATGACCTCCGCCGACCGGGTGCCGCTTGTGGTCGGCTCCAGCGACTCAGGAGACGAGACCAGCGAGAGGGGCCGGCGGCGGCGCCAGCGGCGGCTGCGGCGCCGCCGGCAGCGGCCGGCCGGCGCGGCGCCCTACAGCCTCTCGCCGTCGGGCGCGACGTCCGCCGACCAGCCGCCCACCTCGCTGGTGCAGATCCAGGTGCGCCGGTGCTCGCGGGTGGGCCGGCCGTCGCTGGCCGCCTCGGAGGGCGCCCGCAGCACGCCTGACCTGCACGTGGACCTGTCGGACGGCGGCGGATCGCCCACCCGCGGCTGGACCTCGCCTGGAGGTCACCTGAGGGCGGGCACTCCGCCCGAGAGGGGCAACCGCCGCCTGGAAGGGCCGCACCACTCCCGGTCACAGTCGTGCCGCGCGCCGCGCAAAGCAGGTGAGGCATACACAGGGGCACGTCTGCACTGTTATCACAGCGAAGTTCGCATAGCGGACATCAAGTTAAACGGCTTCATCAAAGTCAATCACTCTCGGTACGGCAGTTCAGTTTAGTAGATCATCGAGCTGGCGGCGGTGAGCGGGCGGGTGTGGTTCGTTCTGGCGCTCGATAAATGAGACTCCTGGGTCCTGACGATAAGGCGGCTGATGGAGGCAGTGTCGGGCAGTTGGAGTCAGTTGAGTGGAACGGATCTTGTCCGTTTTTATGACCACGCTAAACTTTAGCGTCAAAAGTCTCCCTTTACCCGGAATCAACCGATCGGACGACGCTAGAGGTCACTTCGGGACTCGCGTGATTTAAACTCTGATCAGCCCAGACCCGGGGTCTCGACTATACTCGTATGTGTTTAAAAAAAAAAATCGAGCTAGTTTTTAACAGCAACAATGACAGGCTGTATAATTTAATTTAAAGCCATCTATTATTGACGGAAAAATGAACCGTTCACGCAACGATCTGGCTCCAGATCGAAGGAGCCCATTTATAATCAGGGCTGCTTCCGCTCAGCATGCCGATCACCCACAGAAACGGATCTGAGAACAACCATGCTGAAGCGCTATAGTCTTGGGCAAAAAGGCAAGAAAAAGCATGCCACTTACTCGGAAGACTCGCCTTTCTTGTGTGAATACCAAGCCACACAAACTAAGCGATATCTTAGCCTTGATATCCGTCATTCTCTTTGAGCCTTCTGTAGAGACGGCCACCGCTGCCGCCTGCCACCGAGAAGACGATGGTCGTGCCGTCGGCGCATTGCCCAGACTATACCAGCAGGCTTCGTGGCACCGTCGCCCGCAGCACGCCGGGTGCGCGGTCCAGAACGATTCGCAGGACTATACTAATGGTGATGGAAAGCAAGCAAGGTTTAGCTGACCGAGTTTCGAGCTGCGGCGCGAGCAAGAAAGCCACATGACCGTCTGACTGACCGTCTCCAACTGTCTCCAACTGACCGCATGGCCCCTGGAGGAAGGACCGAGTGGAGTTGTGAAGATGTGAGAGTGTGAGCGCACCATTAGATTCTCCTGACGTTGCTGAACCAAAGCTATCAAATCAGAGACTAATCAAAGTTAAAGTGACTTTTGAGGACAGGAGTGAGGCCAGAGAATGTTCAGCCCTAAATGATAGCGAAGGCCATCCGCGATGGAATCACTCTCGACAGTCGACACTTTCTTCCGAGTGATTCAACAATTGTGTGCCCCACACCGAGCAAAACATTCGCCTGGACGGCAAGGAAGTCACTTGTGAACACGTATGTGTGCAGAGCACGTGTCTTGGCTGAAAATGGGACAAGGATCGACATGTTCACAACAAACTCAAAGCCCATTGTCCAAGCTATATGTGGTGCGATAAGATGGTGGATAGCATGTACTTTGAGTTTGCATTGTTTTTACAACATTCACAAATTATGTACATATGCGCTAGCATGAAGACCGTTTGTCCGAAGGCGAAAGAAAAAAGACAGAGGTGGGTGTTTTACGTTTTTCCAAGGCGCGATGTCGGTTGCAGACATTTCATTAAAAGTAGATGCCGCTCCCAAAGAAGGCGCCGAATGTGGAGTTCTGCTGACTGTGTAACAGCCGCGGCACGCCGTGGGCTGTTAAACATTGACGACTCGGAGGCTCGATGGTGACATTAGAGCGATAACACTGCTCGGCCCCCGGCCCGAACCATACCAACCACGGCGACCAGGGCGAGTGTCGTTGGCTGACTGGCCACAAAACGACACTCGCGTCCGCCGCCACACAAAGACATGTCCACAGCGAGGCACATCGCCGCACAGTCTATTTGTACCTGTCACGGTACTCAGCCTATTGTCGGAAAACGGTGCTTTGATACGCTGTATCGAAATCACCATTGACAGTGGGCCGCTGGCAATAGGGGTGCGTACTGCGTAGGTATACAATCTTGCCAGCATGTCAAGAATATCAGATTCGTACGCAAACTGATGTGTTCTTTTGATGATGGCCCTTATTCTTTTCTCAATACTCTACCAATAACATGTGCTCTTTAATAATTTGTCGTCATAGGTATGTACTTGTGCGCTAATTCACCATTGTAGTGTACCTACTTGTTGCAGCAAGAAGCGTAATTTAGGAGTGGTAGCCCTGATGATCGAAACCAAATGGAAAATAAAATTGCTTATTTGGAAAATTCCTTATTTGGAAAATTCATTACCTATTTGGAAAATTCCTTATTTGGAAAATTCTTTTTTTTTGGAAAAAGAGGACCAGCGTGAGAGAGAGGGAAAAGGAAGGGAGGAAGGAAGGAAGGAAGGATGGGGAAAGGGAGAATGGAGGGACAGAATGACAGAGTTGAGAGGAGGAGGTAGGAAGAAGGGAAGAGAAGGTCACTGCTACTGAGCAGTGAAATAGTTAGGACAAGAAACGACATGAGCCCAGCCCTAAAACTGAAGAGCTCCAACCAATATCTTTTGATATTATGCAAAGAGAATTATGCTAAGACTGCGCACAGTCACACTACGATGATGAACACTAACACAGCTAAAAAATAATACATAGTCACTAACGATCGCTTTTGTGATAAACCGAGGTAATTTAACGGTGACATTTGTTTACCTAGGTGGGTAATTTCCATCAAGGTAGCCATAACCGCCACGCAATATGCTGTAAATGTCTTGGGCTTTCTTTGCGCCGGAGGGCATTGTCTGACAATAAAGGCGGTGCGGCCGCGGCCCGCACACATCACCACCCATGTCATTGGACGGACGCATGGCGGGACCCGCGGCCTGACGACTCCCCAGCCGCGCCGGCCCCGCAGTCCCGCCCGCGGCTCCAGCGGCGCCAGTGTGGGACTGTCGTCCGTGGACCTTCCACGGAACGAAGTTGTTCCACCAGCTGAGCCCCTGTAATGGATAGTTGATATGGTAACTCACCTCAAACAGCCTAACGGGGCGCCGGTGCTGACGCAACACTTACGACCGGCTTTACCGCGCGGCACGACGCGTCACGAAATCCGGCGCCCGGGCGCCGTGACAGGTCGGCCGGTGCCGTGTCGACGGCGACGGGCGACATGCCGTTCTCATCGCTGCCGTCGCGGCCCGTGTAACCTGTTCGCTGCGGGGTCGGGGCAGACTGATAAATCACACGCGGCGCTGTGCGGCTGCCGTCTGACACGGCGCGGATCGATGGCCGCTGCCGCTCGCTCCACTGACTCGGTGGCGGGCCGCGTATACCGCCGCCGGCGTCACGGGCCGCGGCCGCCGCGAATCGATGTGCTCGTCACAAGTTGAACGGCGCCACAGCCGCACCCACATGGTCCGCCGCGGGACGGGCGTCGGTCACGGCTCCTGCGCGCGGGAGGGATGGCACGCTCCAGGGCTGCCCTCGGGGCGATATGGACGCCCGTCTCCAATCCGCTGTCAATTTTTACCTGCTGTTTGCTGTCATTTTCTCTGCTGATGTCTGATGGGGGCTCTGAAAAATGTACACACACTCATTGAGGTAGGAATATTGAGAGGGGGTAACCTTGATGCCAAGCAACTCGATACATCGATCACTAGATTTTCATATAATGAGGTGGGATGACAACCCCATAGGCACACGGTGGTCACGACTGCATGCCTTCTGCTAGCGGTATCATTTATTGATTCCGCCGAACGCTATCAATCAGTCGATTACGCTCCATCTTCAAGACGAGTTCACATACTAATGATCCTTTAAATTGCCTGTCATGTTAAGCCAAGCCACAAAGAAGACAGATTGGCTGCCTCTAAATATATTGACGTTTTAATATCATTAGAGTTTTGTGTTACTTTTTTAAATTAAGTAATTATTGCATAAGCCAATGCTAACTTCAAACGTCCAATTCCGGACGAGCGTCACTGCATATTGATCGGGGATGATAAAATCAAAATAAAAACACATGACCTTTACTCGTCATGCAGTATAAGTTCAATTACCAAGCTTTGTTATAATTCAGCCAACAGGCCTTTTGGGAATGCATACTGAATGAATCGCTGCCGTACATGCAGTGAATGAACTTTCAATTTTGGTAATCTTTGTTCAATTCTGGTTTCCGTAAGAGCGCTCACAATGTTACCTATCGTTTTCAGTCATTTTTAATTGGCTGCTATGCCCAGTGTCCACAAGGATCATGGAAATATGGAACAAGAATCCATTGGTCTCAGTCGTCTTCGAAAATTGGCCATCAAACCAAACCAATTGACCGCACAGTGCGTCATCTGACCAGGCAGGAGACGCAATGAGCCAGCCCACGTGCAATGTTCGCAGGTGGGCTACATAGCAGGTCACCACAGTCACTGCCCACTGGTAGCCCCAGCGGCCGGTCAGCGGTATAGCACCAGCAGCAGTGTGCAGCCGCATTCCAGGGTCTATTTGGGGGAAATGCACCGTTTTACGACTCGTCCCCCTAGTGCTGCAACGAGTACCAAGCTGCCACTTAGTCCGTACTGCGGCGGTGGTTAGCAGGCGCGGTGTGCACCTTTTCCAGGCTTTGTTTTGATATTCCCATCACGCTACATACACGAATTCTCACTCGTACTGGCGCCGTGCTCCTCACACCTGACACCGTACCTACATACGTTGGTGGAGGCGAAATTGAAAATCGATTTTTGCAGCTAACTACTTATATTTTTTTCCATTTTGATCATAGCTGAAGGTGTGAAAAGCGGGCTATATCCCATTTCTATGAATGAGCAAACAACAAACATGGTTGTACAGAACACAATCCATTTGATGCATGGGCACTGGACGCAGGACAGCTATGCATAAGAGCTCATTGCGTGTCATCCGTTATGTAGTCCCCAATAAGCCGCCATTGGACCCTCCTTCTGGCAATCATTTTGACATGAACGGTGCTATTATCAGCCAAGTTGCGCACTCCCTGGGGGCGCGAGAAGGTAATGTTTTGTGTGGCCGACCGCTCCCTTTGATTGGAACTGGGCCGCCCGTGCACGCTATGGTCAGCTTGTGATAGAAAAACTGAGAACGAAACATCGTGTAACAACCGGTGTTTGGGCGCCGTGTGACTCGGCTCGGAACACTTCTCCTCTGTTGAGGAATCAAGACATCCGAAGGATGAACAAATTATTGGTCTCGTGATTCTAAATACAAATATACAAAATGACGATCTGTCTTACATTATCCTCCCGTTTCAGCAATGCAGTAATTTGCTCCCAGCACAGACAGTCGCTGCGCCGTCTCGCCGCCCGCCCTCCGCCCCGCGTCAGTTGGGTACAGCGCTGCCACAGTGGGGCCGCTCTTCATAACTCGGGCTTATTGGAGTGGCCAGTCGGCACGCCCGCGGCAGGCCTTACCCCCACATATGGACGGCAATTCCGGGGTAATACCGCGCTACTAATAGAGTCACCGCGGCGGCGACCGTATAGCAGTAGGTACATATGTACTCACCAGCCGGGGACTACCTTGACGCGATATTGTGATAAAGACACGTAAATACGCATACTGTTCGTACAATCACATCGATGGCATAGATCGCATTAAACGGCTTCTGTAATTAAACGCAGCGCCATTATTATATTTTTTTGCTACGTAATTCAAATTGTATTCAGTGCTTCATGAGGCGAACAGTGATAAATCGGAGGGGCATTCAGATGACATATTTTGTCAAAAATCGTGGCTTCATCTTGATTTGGTTTTCATTCAGCCTTTTTCATAATAACGAATACAAATTTGATCTACTCAAACTTTCCAAATGACTGCCCATTCCATCACGATGATGCTCGTTTTGTGCATGTCACTTTGACACTGACCGCATCCTGTGTGGATAGATTATACCTGATTTATTGACGTTGATCCATTATCCAAGCGTGGGTTGATGCGAAGCTCGAAGCGCTAAGCTGGAAAGAAGTTAATTTTGTAATTTTCGTTTTTTTCTTAAATATACTTTCTTTGTTCCAGCCACTTTGCTAGTCAGTATTCTGGTCTTTGTGTCTTATGCCACTTTATGACCCGGTGACAGGCCACATGTCGAGTATCCGGCCAATAGACCAGCTACGCACTTCATAGATTATCATCAGAGCACTCGACGATCTCGACGATAAGCAAACCACCTAACGACCCCAGACTAGACGACTCTACTACCCTGGACCACAGAAGGATCATCTTATAGGACCGTGGACTATCACCAGAGCACCTGACAGCCCCTAGACTAGACCACTTTACGACCCCGGAACAGCGCCATACCATTAATTCAACGAATGACTGCCTCTGCGCGCCACCAAATTACTTGATCAGTGACCGGTGACCGGTGACGAGTGACCAGTGACCAGTGGCCAGTGACCAGTGACCATCTCTCCTCGTCGCCAGTTTAACCCTCGCCGGCCGAGGGGGGGGGGGGGCGGGTGCCGCCCCCCCCCCATAGTTCGCGATAGCTCCGAACACGCTGGCGATAGAAAGCTGAAACTTGGCATACCTGACCTTTGATTCAAGCCAGATCTTTTGATACCAACTGCATTTTTGGGTCAGGTCAGGTCACTGACCTATGACGTCATAAGTGAACCTCTGCACGGTCTTCAGAAGTCGCAACTTCGCAACGCCCTCACTGCCAGAGGAGATGTCACAGGGAAATGAAACTTGCAGGATCTAGTATCCATTATGAGTCCCACAACTTGTATATCTCGGATTTTTCCTTAAGGTCATATGAGGTCAGGTCATTTTCGTGACCTCACCATTATAAGTCAATGGGGAAAAATGAAAACTGCTATTCTGGCGCCGGGAACGATCTCCAACTATCTCAAGCACACAGAATCGTGTTTTGATGCACTCCTTGCAAGGTTACATGCGTCACTTTTGCAATGTTGACCTTACGTGACGTCATTTATGACGTCATCAAGTTCATATTAGTTTTTCGTCAATAACTCTTGATCAAATTGAGCTAGCGAGTCGGGAAAGCCACCAATGGACTCAGGAAGACCTGCCGAATCGAATGATATGCGACATGACCTCTTTCGACCAACTTCGTGACCTGGGGGTGCTGACCTGACCTTGACCTGAGGTCAACACCCCAAGTTGACCTGACCCGGACAAAAAGTTTATCATTCGACGCGCCTGAGCGAGCCGAACACGATGCTGCCAAAATCGCGGCTCTGCGGCCGTTTTTTGCGAAGTTATTCACCAAAAACTGAACCGTACCTTGGGGCACTTGACCTGACCTCAGAGGTCACCGGTTGACCTAGGACCTTAAAATCGGGTGCCAATATCTGCGTCTCGTAACGGCGCACACGCTCGTTTTTTCAGCGACGCGCTAGCTCCACCAGGGGCGAAACGGCGAGGGGGGGGGGGGTCGTACCCGCCCCCACCCCTCGGCCGGCACGTATGTAGAAAACCAATAGGTCCGGCGAGGGTTAACCCTCGCCCGTATTGGTGTTTTTCCAGCCGCGAACGTATAAGGGGGTGGGAGTCCGTTGGACCCACCCTTGCCGTTTCGCCCCTGATCGAGCTAGAGCTTCGCGGAAAAAAACGAGCGTATTGCCCGTGACGAGAGGAAGCCGATGATACCCAATTTTAAGGTCCTAGGTCATCGGTTGACCTTCCAGGTCAGGTCAATGACCCAAAAGTCGGGAAAATCGGGACCTGTTAGAGAGTCGTAAAGCGTGGCTGCTATGGGTTTTTTTCCGGGGTGCTGATCACGAATATCATGTTAGTTTTGATCACAGATGATGTCTTCATGCATTTAGGCCAGGTTGGATCAGGTCAGGTCAGTTCAACCAGTTTCGTAGTAGGTGGCAACCGCCTCTGACAGCTTCGTAACATGTTACGAAGGCACCAAAACTATTTCGTAAATTTTCATATGGTTGCTAAATTCGAATTCAGCTCCAAAAACTGGCCTAGAAACATGTAAAACTCGAAAAAGGGAACCGAGGTCATCAAAGGTCAATGACCTGACCTGACCTTCCGGTGACCTTGACACCCACCCTAATGCATGGGAGCAACATCATATCCCATGTTTGAACGTTTAAAACCACGAAAAGACTGCAAACGCGCGGCTAATGCGAGCCGACATACGCCGAATCGCGATTCCGGCCAAACATGGTCTCGAAAAGTAGTTCACAGGTCAAAGGTCATTAGGGTCAGGGTCATGAAAATTTCAGGATAGGTGTAAAATTGAGTAACGCGAGGGTACCGAAAGTTTCGTCGCGATCGGCCGATTTTTCCGCAAGTTATTCGCGAAAAACCAAGGGGGGGGGTTCGTTCGACCCCCCCCCTATACGGGCGAGGGTTAAGTAATTTAATAACCAGCTCTGCGCACCGGCAGGATACCCACCTGACCAATACCCACTTCTATACCGGGCAAATTATCTAATCAATGACTATCTTCTCGACCTCTCCTTGCCGCCAGATTATATACCTAAATATTGACCCCTGCCTGACAGATAATTTGACCAGTGACCGGCTGTCCTCGCCGCCAGATTACCTGACGATCCCGGACCACCTGGGCCGGTGTCGAAGTCAGAGCTCGCTCCGAGACGATGCCGAGACGGGCGATACGGAGTACTACCGACTGCGCCACTTCTCCGTCACCGGGAAGGGAGTCGTCAACTGCGGCGACCAGCTGCGCAGCAGACGATCGCGCAGCAATGTCAGCGTCGCCTCCGACTGCTCCGAGTATAGGTGAGTACCGAGTATCGTGCATTGAGCACTGAGTCAGTACCGAGTACCGAGTACTGAGTCAGCGTACTGAGTACCGAGTATCGAGTACTGAGACAGCGTACTAAGTACCGAGACGGAGCACTGAGTCCAGGGTTGTGCTTGACTCATGAGTTGAGTCAGAAATTTGACTCAACTCTGACTCAAATGAGTCAGATTTGAGTCGAGTCGGATAAAATGTTGAGCTGTTGAGTTGAGTCAGAGTTGAGTCGGACAAAAATATCAAGGCGTTGAGTTGAGTCAGAGTTGAGTCAGTAAAATAACTTTTGACATTCAGTTGAGTCAAACATTTAGGAACATGAGTCAGCTAACTCAACTTTCTAGAAACAAGCTGTTCACCCCCCCCCCCCCCGCTTCACAACTTCGCCCTGGCCCTGCTGCCGGATTTTTTCACCCCCCCCCCGCTCAACAACATTTTATCTGAGTCAATTTTGAGTCAACTCGCTTGACTCAATAAAAAATTTGAGTCAAGTTTGAGTCGACTCATATTTTCATTGAGCCGTTTGAGTCATGAGTCGAGTCAAGGGAAAAAATCAGCTCCTTGTTTGAGTCAGAGTTGAGTCAGGGCTTTCTGAAGTTGAATGATGAGTCGAGTCGGCAATTTTTTTTTGAGTCGAGCACAACCCTGCAGTGTACGAGTACCGAGTGCTGAGTCAGTACTGAGTACCGAGTACCGAGTATTGAGTCAGCGTACTAAGTACCGAGTACCGAGTACTGAGTGTGCTGAGTTTGAGCATTGAGCACTGAGTACTGAGTCAGAGTACCGAGTCTAAGTACCGAGTCTGAGTACTGAGTACCAAGTCTGAGTTGGTACTAAGCAGTTAAGCACAGAGTACTGAGTACCGAGTACTGAGTACCGAGTCTACGCACTGAGTATGAGTACCGAGTAAGAGTGCTTGGTAACGAATCTGAGTACCGAGTACCGAGTATGAGTACTGAGTACCGATTACCGAGTCTGAGTATGAGTAACAAGTACCGAGTCTGAGTACCGAGTACTGAGCATGAATTCTGATTGAATATACTGAGTCAGTGTCAGGCGAGCGTGAGGTTGATCTGACTCACCCTGCCGTCAGCTGTTCCGACCCAATTATCGATCCAGGCATCATCGACGCTGCATCATGCATGCTCGACCCCTACATAAAATCACAGTCATTACTGTCATAGCTAGCATTGTAAATGGTTGATTCGTGTTACTGGCAATGTAAAAATCGATCCAATAATCAAAAATAATCCGAAATGTCCAATAACATAAGAATACATTCGGAAGAGACCATGTTTTGAAGTTCAGCCGCCCTGTCTGAATGCCAGCTCGATAATCTGACGTTCAGCGAACGGGTGGCTGGACAGTCCGAGAGCCAACCGCGGCAAATCGGAATTAATGTCTCCTGGAGCAGAGAAATTTTGTTCTTATAACAGAACTGGGACGAGGGAAGATGTGTACGAGGTTACCGCAATGCTGCTCATTGCTCAACTTCATCAATTATTTATATTCCGTTTTACATTGCCCGTTTTGATGCATCATCGGTGAACCAGCTCATGCAGTCTGAAATCATGTCGGGCTGTTTTGGCTATTCCGTTGTATCTTAAGGCCAAAAATTTGCAAAACCACTAAAATATTGAATCCTGATTGTCATGGCAGTCAGCAGTGAGCAGGTAATCTGTTCAGGTCGATCCAATGATTAGTGGCACCGTAAATTATGTTTTATCTTCCACGGTAGTCATGTGACAGTATGATGCACCTATCGTATCACTTCAGCTTATTCTGCGATGTTTATTTCTTACATGGCTATCCCCAAGCTTCGTTCTTGCATTTATTTTTATTTTTGTTTTGATTTGATCACATGTTTTCTTTCCTCAGCTAATTAATATTCCATCTCAGCAACCTTCTATAATTAAGCTTCCTATCTGGAGGGCGTTTGCGGAGATTTACAGGTATATTTGTGGAGCACCACTCAAGATTACGTGTTCCCCCACATAATGACATCTCATTTGGACATTTCGCTCTGGCTGGCGGACCATCGTGCCTTCATCAGCGCCTCGTAGAGGGCAGCCGGGGCTCCAATCTGCGACCCTTTGAACTCCAACTTCATACGGCCAGACGGAGTCGAGGAATACATTTCAATATAGCGCGAACTGAGGAGCTCCCAGCCCGCGCAGGAGATGTGTCGAGAGCGCTGTGAGGGCCGGCAGAAACTAATTAACTCTCGCTGATTGGCGACAGAATGGAAATTAATCTGACGACATGGCAGTGGATTAACTATCACAGTTCACTAATTACCAATTGTATAATATTGCATGCTACTCTCCTCCAGTGCGCTTTGTTTGCTTTCGGTAATGATATAATTCCTGTTACTTTATTCTTTTGAAGCTGTCGATGGCAACATTTTTCTTTTTAGAGGTTTTCCCTGTGAGTGGATCCTCTCCAACAATGGGCCCACGGCCAGGGTGACCCTCTGAGTGGTCGGGTGGCCCGTCCCACCAGGAGAGCCGTGGTCCGAGGGACGGGCTTAGCCGCTACACCGGCACTAAGCCGGGCTCAGCCTCAGCCGAGAAGCGTCAGCCGCTGATCGCATCGCGCTAATGTCCAATGCTTATCCTCTCAACCTGAAATGGCCCAAAATGACTGAAAAGTCCTAACGAAACAAACAAAGGTCACACATCCATCAGCACTGCGCTAAAACGTTATCCAATTTAGAGAAATCACAATTCCTTCATGTTGGCACTTGGACACAATAACAGTTTTCACACGGGCTTTCTGAGGAATGCACCCACATAATTTGATCAAATCTGCACCAAATGTCTTTTAAAATAAAGATCTCCATATCATGAATTTATTTCGGTGTTTCCATCAAAAATATTGTCAGATTATTTGGAACTGAGGTCTATAAGGATCTGTGCAACCCAATCTGAGAACTTTTAACCCTCGACGGCCGAGGCAGGGGGGGGGGGGGGCGCCAGGAACCATCAGAGGTCTCACAATTTGTGTATCTCGGGTTTTTTCTAAAGGTAACATGAGGTCAGGTCGGTCACCATTATAAGTCAATGGGAAGAAATTAGAACTGCTATTTTGGCGCCGGGAACGATCTCAAACTATCTCGACCTTACAGCATCGTGATTTTATGCACTCCTTGCAACTTTCGATGCTTCACTTTTGCATTGTTGACCTGACGTCACCATGGGGTCATAAGAGTTTTTCGTCAATAAATCCTGATCAAATTAAGCTAGCGAGTCGGGAAAGCCACCAATGGACTCGGGAAGACCTTCCGAATTGAATGATATGCAACACAACCCCCTTCGACCAGCCTCTTGACCTGGGGGGGGGGGGGCTCTAACCTGTCTGTGACCCGAGGTCAACACCTCAAGTTAACCTTACCCAAACAAAAAGTATAGCATTCGACGCGCCGAAGCAAAGCGAACACGACAATGCCAAAATCGCGGCTCTGCGGCTGTTTTTTGCGAAGTTATTTACCAAAAACCGAACCCGTTCCAATTGGGCCACTTAACCTTACCTCAGAGGTCACCGGTTGACCTGAGACCTTAAAATCTGGTACCAGTCGCCGCTGTCTCGTAACGGCGCACACGCTCGTTTCTTCCGCGACGCTCTAGCTCCATCAGGGGCGAAACGGCGAGGGAGTCGTACCCCCCCCCCCCCTCGGCCGGTGCGTATGTAGAAAACCAGCAGGTCCGGCGAGGGTTAAGATATATAACGAACCTAATTTGACCAAATCTACACCAAATCTGCATCTAATATGCACCAAAATTGTATCAGATGGCCGTCGTGAAAACGGCTGATACTAAGCCGGGTTTCAACTGCATTAGTGAGTTTGTGGATGCCTTAGTAGCAAATGGTATGACATAATCGTACACAGTGCACAGGATAATCGAATAACCTTGCCAGCTCCGCTAAAAGCTTTATCCTTTCTCATCCATCGCGGCTTTTCCTGTGGACTGGCCGTGCAGTGTGTGTGCCCGCTGACAGCGCCCTTTCAGCGCCGTCCTATTGGGTAGTACCTGCAGACCACTCACCCTCGTCGCGGACCGCTGAACGTGCCGCGTCAGCTGTCTTCTGCGACCGCTCGCTGCTGCTGTGTCACACAGACCAATGGAGACGGACGGGACGGGCGGAGCGCAGAGCTTCGCCCAGTCAACACCCGGCGGCCGATATAAATGATGATCGCGCCCGGGGCAGGGCTGACTGCTAACTACCGCGCGGTTAATTAATTAAATCCCTCTGAGAATGTACTTCATTAGTGTGTCAGGCGGTTCAGTGAGTGGCACGATAACAGTTCCAGCATTAAATGTGAAGCCACCCGCGCTACAAAGGAGACTCAAAAGGATCAAAGGAACCTGCGAAACAAACAGGGCCTTTGGCAGTAATTAAACCATTCAAATTTCGGACTCGGAATAGCTTTGGCTAGGCAATTCAAAGCCTTGACTCAAAAGACAAATTTTGAAACAAACTCTAGGCTCTAATTATGTACGAGCGAGCGAGCGAAGCGAAGTCTTTTCAATATAACGGAAAAATCGCAGTATGAGCGGCCTGACCCGGCCTGCAGTAACGCTTTTCAGAGGCTCATATAAAACTCAGCAACCGCTGGGCCGACTGACATGCGGTCTTTTTTGCTGGGTAGCCCCATCCCTTCTACCCCGTAATTGACTACTTTTGATACATCTCAGTGACCGTCGTGGCACGTGCCACGTGAAAAGTCAAGGGTATTCAAGCAGCTCTACAGAATTAGCGCTTTTGGCGAGGTCTATGTCTCAGTAACTGCTTCGGTGATTGACTTGCGGTAATTTTTGTACGGTAGTTGAATCCCTTCTACCGAACACCAGATACTCTTGATGCATGTGGGCCATCCCCACTGCACGTGCAAAATGCAACAATACGAGGTGTCAAATTTGTTCCGATTACAATTACTCTGAAATTACAGGGGCGATTTCGCTGAAACTTGACATACAGGTAGGCACCCACTAGGCAATCCATTCCCATGCGTTACGGTATAGGGTGCTACTGCACGTGCGCACGTGCAGGGGCGTTTCCAGTTCTTGAGAACGGTTGGGTCAAGTGCGCTCAAATTTGGTAAGCAGTTGGGGACCGGTCGGTAGAGTGCCTTGCAAAAGCCACTTTGGACCCAGTTTGTACGAGCGCACGTGCACGGTGCCGCTTCCAGATCTCGAGATCAGCTGGGCCGATTGAGCTCAAATTTGGCACATTGCTAGAGACCAGTGAGTAGGGTGCCGTGCACATGTCAGTTGGAGGACTTGGAGATGCCCCTCACAATTTCGCACGTGCAAGACCCACCCTCTCGCTCGCTCCGTTTGTAGCCCTATATAATGCGTTTTACTGGTTTTTAGGCGTTTTTACATAGCCAATCATAAGCGGCGGAACGGGGAAGGCACCGGGGCACCGTGCCCCCTTTGATTTTGGCATTTTAACATTAGCCCTATGGGCGTTGCATGGAAATAATGGGACCAAAAGTCGGCAGTGCCCCCTTAATTGAAGGTGTTCCGCCGCTGTATAGCCATTGCAAGCTGAAATGGGTGCCGCGTGACTTTTCTTTGCACCGAAAGCAGCTGCGTTTCTAGGAACACTTTACCTTTCCTCAAACACATTTATTCCTGTATAATAACGGGCAAAATCAGATAGCTGTCGGGCCTGGTATGACCTGAAATGATTTTTATATGTCATATTTTTAGTTACATTAAAAAATCGATGCGATATAAATTAATGTTACTTTTACAAATATAGTCATTGTTTGTCATGTATTTTCATCATTTGTCAGTACCATAGTGTTGAAACCACTCGCTCAAGCAAGGCACGAGCTTGTGTTGGTCGATCAGTTCGAAAGCGGAATTGAAGCGTAGTGGAATAAACACATGCCAGAATCCAGATGTTTGCTTCACTGTCGAACGCCATATTGCTTCGGAGTTACAAATGGATACAAGTGCCAGCTGACTCCTAACCACTCATCATAGAAATCGCCGCGGCCGTAGCCTACCTGACCTTTGTGAGTGGTTTGCCAGCAGAGCCGCTGTAAAACTCTGCCAACGGGAGACAAGTGGACTTCGCCCGTCATCGGTGCTCTTGACGTTGATGGCCCTTTGGAAGCGACTGTAGTGGCGTCCAACCAACGCGACCGTTGTGGACGAGGCTGAAGTAGCCCGCAGTACATACATATCAATGGTCAATTGCTAGGCATGGAAGAGGAAATTGTGCTATTGTGTTGAGTGAGTTGGCTACGCCTTGATGCTAGAGTTGGGACAAGTTTCTACTCGATAAACCAGTGCTGGGAAGGTGAGCTTGGATTATGTGTCATATGATGCTGTAGCCTTTTGAAGACTGAAGTGTGTTTTAAAGACATGTTTAGATCTGAGCAATGAGCATGCTCACACATTTTTACCATCATCAAAAACAAAGGATTCAGCAACCAAGCTATTGCAGGAGGCGAGAATGGGATGCTCTCACTAGCACTTACCTAGAGCCTTATGTGGTAGATCACAGACGCCGTCCCTGTCGAACTTTAGAGGCAAATGTCCTTATATCATCATTCATCTCTCGCGAAAAGTTGGACGTGATACATTGGCCAATTACACCTCAGGTCATTTGACACAAAGTTGACCGTCCTTATCAGCTCGGTTCAGACTGTCACCAAGTCTGTTGAAACTCCACCGAAAATGGTAGTTGCCGACGTCTGAGCGTCTTTAGAAGCTCCACTGATTGCCAGCCAAAAGACTTCGATGCTCTCGGGATATAATATAAATATTTGAGAAAACTTGTTTATCTTAGAGCACGGTTTTTAGCAAACCAAGATCTGACTCCGAGTGTTCAGCTGGGTTTTCACGAAGAATGTAGTGGGATAATTGAAACAGAGTAGATGTTTGCATCTCTTTGTTACGTCATAATGACGAGGTCTCAATTGTTGGTCATTGACCCGTTTGAGGGGCGTCTCCGTATTGTCTGCGCTGGCGTGGGGTCCGCCTGCCGAGCCGGAGTGGGTGCAGCCACGGCAGGGAGTTATCGGCCACGACCTCGCTCGGCCACCCATGGACAATATAAAATAAAGTAGAAACTTCTCTTTTCTACAGTGGGAGAAACTAGACTATAACGACCTACGGTACAGTAATTAAGATAAGCTCAAACAAAAATAACTTGTTCCATGTCAACCGAACTAGCAAATATCTGATAATACAGATTGAGTTATTTCATGAAAAAAGAAGCGGGAGGGACAGAGGGAGATAAAGTGTGAGTGAGAGAGAGAGAGAGAGAGAGAGAGAGAGAGAGAGAGAGGGAAAGAGGAAGGGAGAAAGGAAGAGTGAGATAGAGAACAGACAGCTACGGGCATGCTGAGAGATATGGTCAAAGGGACAACACATATGAAGACAGAGTGAAGGAAGGTGTAAGAAAAGAAAGCAGCGTAGATCCCGATACATTGCAAAAAAAAAAAATGTTTGATAAAATTATTTTTCATGCGTCCTGACTTTAGTAGCACTCTAGAATTCTGAGAGCCCCGGAAGCCCAATGTAAATCATATTCTGTTTTCCGCCGTAAAACTCTGCCGTAAAAAGTTAGGTAAGTGGGATGGAAAATGCCGTCCCGCATAAAATTGAACTTTCCGCGTAACTTTGTAAAGGTAAATGGGTCCCGACAGAGCCCTTTTTATCTGGTAGTGTTGTTTGAAGCCCACCTGCGAAATTGGAAACTCCTGTCAGCCTGGGATCAGTCAGAAAGAAAGAAGCCCCATATTACTTTTCCATGTCAGCGTGTTAGCTGTTTACAAAGCTTGACCTTTTACAAGCTTTTACTTCTGCTGAAGATGACCCCGAGATGTGACTTGTACGAGTATTGCCAAGTAAATAAAAATACTGATTTTCTCACGCCGATTTACTACCTGCCCAATACCTTAGAATAAAATTTATCGAGTTAATTTTTTGATATCCCTCTTCAGTCTTCATTATTTGAATTGATGGATGAAAGAAATGCCGGCAGAAAATGTAATTTTCCATGCAAACCTTGAGCCTAACCAGTTACCTGACCTGATCATCTACATGTATCACGCACTCTAAGAACCCCGACTAGTCAGGTGTGCAAAAGCCAACATTGCACTTCCCCACATAGTCTTAAACGCTGTGCTGGACAGATATCTATTCCGTGAAAATTGAGTCACAGCCTGTCTCGTTTAGGGTAATTCATAAATCTTATTAATCATCAAATTCTGTTCAATTCTGTAAATATCCTGCTTCCACAAACCGCAAGATATCCGACCAGCAGTCACATGTATCGATCCTGAAGCCACTCTACCACGGGCTCCTCTCTCTGTACCGCAGAGAGTCCGATACCCGAACACCTGAGAGGTGATACCTACAGCACGCAGCGGCCGGCCGGCCGGCCCGCTGGTAATAACGGGGAGGTAGACTGTGCCGCCATACACAGCAGCCCGGCGGTGCAGTCTACCGGTGCACCGCGCAGAACAGCCGACTGCGGCGAGGGACTTCGTCGCCTGTTCGTAAAACACAGTTGGGGCATTCCACGTCAAATCAAACACCGAAATCCGTCATCCCCTTCGATTTTTCTGAAAATTTGTAGGCAGACTGGGCATGGTTCAAAACTGAGTTACGTATAATATTTTCGAAATTTGATAACGTATCGCTGAGATATAGGTCATCGAATATAGCGAAAAATGCCACACATCAATTTTTTAAATGGCTATAACTCTGGTTCCTTTTCTGGTATCAAAATGATATTAACAGGGTCTTATAGGCAATTGATAAGGCTTTGATTTTTAATTGTAAAATTAAATTGAAGTGACCTTGAAATGCATTTGACCTTGAATTAAAACAGAAAAATTTAAATAGCAAAAAACACGTCACCTTCGATTTGGGTAATTTTTACATATTATGTCCGTCACAATGTTCTTAACCATCTGTGAAAAAATTGGAGTGGGCCATTCATAACTTTCGCGGCAAACGCCGTTTTCATGCATCAACATCACGCAACCGCGCGTGACCTTGAAAGACAGAGTCAAGACATGCTTGCTTGTGTACACTTTCTGAAATGAATGATTGCTGATTAGTGATATCCGAAACTCTGCGAGAATGGAAATGCATAGTCATCGTAGTCAAGCATTCACGTTCCATAGTAAAAGTGTCTCAGGCAAACGGTATTTTGCGGTGAATTTTGAGCCGTGTGGAAATGCATCATGAAGTAAATTCAACGAAAACATTATCACGCAACGAAATCTTCACGTCTTTTGATCTTCATTATACGAAAGAACATACATTTTTTAGTATGTATGGAGAATTTCTAGTTAATCCAATAATAAAAATGGCAGTTAGAGGCCTGCTAAGAGTAACATGTCGCCGGCTGAGGCGGGCTCCGCCGATGCGGGAAACGCAGCAATCACAAATTTGTGTTTACACGTTCATATTTCAATTGTTTACCAACTGATTTTCAAAATTCTTTCACCATACGATTGCCTGTACATTTCTTAGTCTTCTCACAAAATTTGACGCGAATCGAACGTAATCAGCGGTAGGGAGCGCGATGTAAAGACGGAACCGTTCCGTTCCGTCCCGGCACAGTCTACAATTCAGGCGGCGCGTAGCGGTCGGCGCCGGCTGCCGAGTCGCCGCGTCGCTGCGGCGACAGGATGTTCACTTTACACCGCTATTACTAGAACAGTTGTTAACCGATTTTCTTATTGCTTGCACGATGAGATGTCCAATTCAATTCTTGACAGGTAGCCATCATTAATTTCGCATTAATCTTATGAGATATTGGTGAAAAACAGGAGGGGTGGGCGAAATTCGCTCTTCCCCCTCCACTGCGCGTGCTAACATACGTTTGCATATGTGCAATTTTCTTCAAAACTTATGAATGGCCCACTCTAATTTTTTCACAGGTTGTTAAGAATATGGTAGGCAATAAAATATATGAAAATTAGCCAAATCGAAGGTGACGTGTTTTTTGTTATTTCAATATTTGTGCTTAAGAACAGAATTAAGCAAATTTCAAGGTCATATATTTAAGTAGGAACAATTCTAAACAAATGCTTAAGAAATTACCTAAAAATTAAGGTTTATTTCATTCAAATCAAACAAGTACAACCAAAGTTATGGTCGTTCAAAAATATAAAGATGCAACATTTTGTAAAAATTTGATGCCCTATATTTAGAAGACCTGTGGTCAGAATGTGCAAAAAACATCAATGTAATGTCCGGGGCCACACAGGAACTCGCTCACAAAGTTATAATGAAATCGCTGATGGTAAGGTGCAAAACAGCCGATTTTTGTTCGATTTGACGTGGAATGCCCCAGTTGATAGGCGGTCGTTCTTATGCACCCAGGCTGTCGCTATCATATAAGGTACAATTGTTGCACATTACAATTTTGTTTTGTTCGGAGAGTGATAAAACGCGACAGCGCTAAATGCATTTGTCAGTGGTCGATGTGCAGAATAGCCGTTTTCACGACGGCCATCTGGTACACATTTGGTGCAAATTTGGTGCAGATTAGGTGCAGATTTGGTCAAATTAGGTTCAGTGTATCTCTAAGTAGCTATCAGCTAGGGTTGTGCTAATTGCTTATATGCCTGCTTTGTCATATTATCACAGAGTATCATCGATTAAAACACTGAAATTAATTCATAAAATGAAGATGTTTGCTGTAAGTTAGATAAGGTGCAGATTTGGTCAAATTAGGTTCGTTCGCCGGATAGCCCGTCGTGAAAACGGCTAATATCACGAAGTCGATCAGTAGGTAAATTTTATTTACCGATCCGTTGCATAACATTTAATTTACCGCAAGGCTCAAAAATTTTCCAACTAATCTGTTTTCCAAGCAACAGAAGTTTCACGCTATGAGCTGATGCAAAAGAATTACCACCGTACATACTATAAGTTAGCTAAATACCAAAATGGTTCCCCAATTTTACCTACCTAGGTATTGTGGTGCAACAGATCTCTTTGTAAGACGGGCTTGATAAGTCTTGAACAGCAATTTGCATCAAGAAGTATGTCGCAATGGAAGATAATGCTCCATTTTCTAGGCATGCGGATACACGTCTATGTAAAGGGAACGGACGCCGATCTTAAGTACGGTGTCCACTCGTCGAATTCCATCATATAGGTCACCGTTCCCATTTTTACCACTGGTTACGTAACTGGAGGGCGGTGACACTGGACGACTGGTCGGCAGGGTACCCCAGGGTGTCCTCAGGATCGGCTAACCCGCCGACATGGCCTCCTCAGGGATCCTGAGCAGATCGCAAACGAGCCCATTGACGGCGGGCCGGGAGCGGCGGACGACGCTGTTCGGCCACCTCCGGGATGGGCGCTGGTCGTGGGGCGACCCCTAACTGACCTCTGGGATGTGCCTGGTCGTGCGGTGACCCCTATCTGACATCTGGGATGGGCGCCGGTCGTGGGGTGACCCCTAACTGACCTCTGGGATGGGCTCCGGTCGTGCGGTGACTCCTATCTGACCTCTGGGATGTGCTCCGGTCGTGGGGTGACCCCTAACTGACCTCTGGGATGTGCCCGGTCGTGGGGTGACCCCTAACTGACCCCTGGGATGTGCCTGGTCGTGGGGTGACCCCTAACTGACCTCCGGGATGTGGTCTGCTAGTGGGGCGCCCCGCCCTAACCTCAGGGATGTCCTTTGCTCGTGGGGAGCGTTCCTGGCGTGACAGGTCGGCACAGATCAGTGGCAGGTCGTCCGACCAGTGGCAGACCTGTCTGACGAAGATAAGCCTCCACCGTGGTCCAGTCCGTCCGATAAGCCGCCCACACGGCACGGGAGCTTGTTTGTGGGCTGATGCAGTTGCTGTGTCGAGTGTTTACCTGTCGCGTCGCAAGGTAGGACATGCAGGACAGTAATTTAGATTTCCCTGGGGTGCTGTCAGCACTACAATCCATGGCATTCATGGGCCACTTTGGGGCTGGTGCTGTCTGCGAGCCGTCCTAGTGTTACGAGGAAGCACTGAACGCATGGGGACTGCGGTCGGCCATGGACATTGGACAAAACTTTGGAAAGTACCGTAGAGGGTTACTGGTGGTTTGACATAAGGTGAACCGGTCAATCTGCACCCGATATGTAGCCAAAGAAGGTGGTGTTTTATTGACAAAATTTCAAGCAGCGCTTTTACATTTGAGAAACTTTGAGTACGGCAGGAGCTCAAAGAGTTCGCCAAACTTGCATGTAGATTGAGGATGATAACTTTGCAATAGAAGACATTCATTATGATAGTGATATCCAATTATGCGGTTGGATTTCGCAGTCACGCAATCTATCATATTGCGTTGGTATTGTTAACATTTACAGAGCTGAATATCACAGTCCATCACCAAATACAGTGGTTTCCCAACAGACCACGGTATTGCTAGCACGGTATATTTACTCGGGGGGGGGGGGGGGGCTGAGTGAATGGTGGTGGAGCTTTATCTGTCCCGGTGTGTACTGGTCTGGACCAGTCTCTCACCAGCTCATCAGCTCACCAGCTCAGCGGCTATCAGCTCAGCGGCTCAGCGGCTCAGCGGCTCAGCGTCTCGGCGGCTCAGCGGCTCGGGTGGCTCTCGGTCACCCCAGCCGGGCCGCTCCCGCCGTGGTGGGGGAGAGCGATCGATTGATAAACGTTCGCCACCCCTCCCAGCCTCCCGACCCGACCCGGCCCCACCGACCCCACGGCCCACCCGCTCCAGCTGAGTACTGCCGACAAATGAACACGGAAAAACCTGCCCTCGTCCCGAACAGTCTTTTATGTATACAACGGCGCAGCGGGGGGGGGGGGGCAGATAAGTCATCGGACATGTATTTTTTTTGGGGGGGGTGGGACACCTGCGCATGAATCAATGCTTGACAGTTGACACTCACATAGCCAAGGGAAGACAATATTTCATAGTGTCATTCTCCCGTTTAGTTTCGGCTTTCACCTGCCGTGTTCTTACGGTGATCCATTACCTTCGATCTTCACTCTCCCTCGGCAATCGCATGGCTCGTAGCTGAGAGCGCCTGCCATACTAAAGGCGCTGCGCTCAGAACGTAATGCTTAGATCACTACTCGCTCTGTTCAGCGCTCAGAGTGCCGTGCTCGTATGACCGTGCTCGTATGACCGTGCTCGTATGACCGCGTGCTCATGGAGCCGTGCTCAGAGCGGTGTGCTCAGAGCGGCGTGCTCAATTCGTGGGTCGTCTCAGCCCTCGATAATCTGCATTGATTGCCGCGGCCGGTCTGCCGGGCGGGGTAGGTATATTCCGTCCACACAGACTGCGGGTGGGGACCCGCTGGCCGCGGCCCGCTCGGACAATATTTACCCGGGGAGGGGGCTGCACCACGGCGCCGAGCCGTTCCCCGTCGGCGCCCGACGCGGTGGGGGACAGCAGAGCGCCCACCATGCCAGCGTGATGTGATTTGTCGAGTAGGGAATGCCCTTCTGCCTGTTATTTTTGCTCCAGAAATTCTTAGTGCACTGCGTGGTGCATCCAACTTATGCATGCGATCTGACTTTTAACTTATAACACTGGATAGTTTCTTTGTGTTCTTACTTCTCTATGACCCCGTTTCCATGGGCGTCAATGATCCGGATCAGTGCCTCGTAAGAGTTTAGGCTGCCCATGGAAACACCCGTAAGCCCTTACCGGTGATTCGGATTCGAATCCTGTTTCGAAAGAAGCTGTATATTGTATAAGGTTGACAGCTCAATGAAGTGCACGATAGAGGCATGGTTTGGTTCTCTATTCAGCTGCTAAACCTCTGACACAATGGAAAAGCGCAAATGATGTTTATGGGTGGATTGATACCGTTACGATTTCGTGAGAATGCGTTTTGATGCATTATTTTCTAATTAGCTTTCTATAATCACTTTTCGTTTCCTATATTTACCGGAAATACATAGTCAAAGCAAATTGGCAAAGCTAGCTTCCATACTTGAGACCAGGCCCAGGGCCTGTAGAGGCATAGTTCGCCTTTTGAAAAGGCAGAATGCTATTTTCCCCGGTGAGTAGCTTTAGTCCTCTCACCGCTCCTTCCCGACTGAATAGAGGACCTGCTTTAGCCGCGTCCTGCACTACTCAATGATGACCCTGTTTTGCCAAAAGTCACGTTCGAGGAACGAAGTGGTGCTGCATGTATGCACACAGACTATATCACCTGGAATGCAGCCAAATAAATATGAAAAGTTTCGCTTTGCAATGCTCGCTTTATGCTTTTCGGTCGTGTAAGACACCTATTTCAAATGTTTCCATTCCTTCCTGCAAGCTGTTACGTGCAAAATGTTTGCCTAATGTCCAACCTGATAGCTCAGTGTGAAGGAAGTATATCGACCGAACGTGGCGTGAGCCGATTCGGGTGTCGTCTTGTTTCTGACGGGGACAGCTACCATGGTATTGTACCCAATCGTTACTTTGTAAAAAGCCCCAAATGAACTGGAGTCGTGGTGTCGGACAATGTGGACGCGGTAAATGCTCGATGCTTTATTCCACCGTTTATTCGTAGAGTCCTTATCGGATGGTATATGGCCCCGGACCAGACAGCCACCATATTTCAATGCCACGCCACAACAGCGACGTAAATTTACAGCACATCATGTATGTAAGCGGAATAATAAGCGTGCATATCGGTATTATGTCAATGGCTGATAAAGTATGCGGCTAGCGATAAGTCATGCATATGTCAATAGCCTTGGGAGCGTGTCATAAGCTGCAATAAACGGTAAACGGTAAACGTCCGTAGCGGTTTCACCCGTGGCGCTAATGTGGATGTGTCCCCTCACCTCACTGCATACGGACATTGACCTATAAGGTAATTGGATAATAAAGCTGGCGGCTGACTATACAGGGTATCCTGTTCCATTTCCTACATGTTTGCGTCCTCTCGCAAGCCCCGCGGTGGTGTCCTGGCACAGTTGGATCCACTTTTCCGCTGGCAGGTCCATGTCCTTGATCACTGGCTCATGACTTCTACATAGTTGACTTTGTTTGTTCCCCTCCGTCACTGACTGCTGGTCTCCCCTGACTTCCCGTTCTCTCTCTCTCTTCTCTCTCTCCTCTCTCTCTCTCTCTCTCTCTCTCTCTCTCTCTCTCTCTCTCTCTCTCTCTCTCTCTCTCTCTCTCTCTCTCTCTCTCTCTCTCTCTCTCTCTCTCTCTCTCTCTCTCTCTCCCTCTCTCTTTCTTTCTTTCTCTCTCTCTCTCTCTCTCTCTCTCTCTCTCTCTCTCTCTCTCTCTCCTCTCTCTCTCTCTCTCTCTCTCTCTCTCTCTCTCTCTCTCTCTCTCTCTCTCTCTCTCGGCAGTTCACACGGTCCTTACCTGTTTAGTACCTGTCTCACCCCTCTGACTGACTCCCCGAGTTCTCTCTCTGTCGACAGCGGCAGCTCGCGCGGTCCCTCCCTCCCCCTCTGACTCCCCGAGTTCTCTCTCTGTCGACAGCGGCAGCTCGCGCGGTCCCTCCCTCCCTCTGACTCCCCGAGTTCTCTCTCTGTCGACAGCGGCAGCTCGCGCGGTCCCCTCCCTCCCTCTGACTCCCCGAGTTTCTCTCTCTGTCGACAGCGGCAGCTCGCGCGGTCCCTCCCTCCCCCTCTGACTCCCCGAGTTCTCTCTCTGTCGACAGCGGCAGCTCGCGCGGTCCCTCCCTCCCTCTGACTCCCCGAGTTCTCTCTCTGTCGACAGCGGCAGCTCGCGCGGTCCCTCCCTCCCTCTGACTCCCCGAGTTCTCTCTCTGTCGACAGCGGCAGCTCGCGCGGTCCCTCCCTCCCCCTCTGACTCCCCGAGTTCTCTCTCTGTCGACAGCGGCAGCTCGCGCGGTCCCTCCCTCCCTCTGACTCCCCGAGTTCTCTCTCTGTCGACAGCGGCAGCTCGCGCGGTCCCTCCCTCCCCTCTGACTCCCCGAGTTCTCTCTCTGTCGACAGCGGCAGCTCGCGCGGTCCCTCCCTCCCCCTCTGACTCCCCGAGTTCTCTCTCTGTCGACAGCGGCAGCTCGCGCGGTCCCTCCCTCCCTCTGACTCCCCGAGTTCTCTCTCTGTCGACAGCGGCAGCTCGCGCGGTCCCTCCCTCCCTCTGACTCCCCGAGTTCTCTCTCTGTCGACAGCGGCAGCTCGCGCGGTCCCTCTCTCCCCCTCTGACTCCCCGAGTTCTCTCTCTGTCGACAGCGGCAGCTCGCGCGGTCCCTCCCTCCCCCTCTGACTCCCCGAGTTCTCTCTCTCTGTCGACAGCGGCAGCTCGCGCGGTCCCTCCCTCCCCCTCTGACTCCCCGAGTTCTCTCTCTCTCTGTCGACAGCGGCAGCTCGCGCGGTCCCTCCCTCCCTCTGACTCCCCGAGTTCTCTCTCTGTCGACAGCGGCAGCTCGCGCGGTCCCTCCCTTCCCCTCTGACTCCCCGAGTTCTCTCTCTGTCGACAGCGGCAGCTCGCGCGGTCCCTCCCTCCCCCTCTGACTCCCCGAGTTCTCTCTCTGTCGACAGCGGCAGCTCGCGCGGTCCCTCCCCCCCTCTGACTCCCCGAGTTCTCTCTCTGTCGACAGCGGCAGCTCGCGCGGTCCCTCCCTCCCTCTGACTCCCCGAGTTCTCTCTCTGTCGACAGCGGCAGCTCGCGCGGTCCCTCCATCCCCCTCTGACTCCCCGAGTTCTCTCTCTGTCGACAGCGGCAGCTCGCGCGGTCCCTCCCTCCCTCTGACTCCCCGAGTTCTCTCTCTGTCGACAGCGGCAGCTCGCGCGGACCCTCCCTCCCCCTCTGAACCCCGCTCTCTCTCTCTCTGTCGACAGCGGCAGCTCGCGCGGACCTCCGTCGATGCCCTGCAGCGCCGGCACCTCCATGGCCAGCTCAGCCAACTCGAGCTGCCTCAACCTCAGCCGGCCGCGGCCCTACGTCGGCCTGATGCTGGGCGCCTCCGGCGTCGGAAAGACATCGCTCATACACCAGTTTATGACGTCCGACTACATGAACGCCTACGACGCATCACTAGGTAGGAAGGAAGGCTGGCATTTGTGGGATGGTTCACGGCTGGATGGGTCGACTGTACACATCAAACGCATTTGTTATTGTTTTATCTGGGCTGTGCTAACATAAAGACGAAATAAAGCTGTTGTTTTGAGCACGTTCAGTGCACTAGGTCGAATAGAAGCGTAGTCGTTTGGAGGTTGTAGTTTATATTGAACACAAAAGGACCCAGATGAAAGTCGCCTCAGAAGCTGTTGCTAGGCTGACCCAATCTGGGGGGGGGAAGGGGGTGGCGGGGTCGATGGGTGAGGAGGGAGGCTGTCAACTAACCCTCTGAAAACGGCTGCTATTTCCGAACGGGTGAAGGGTGCTCGCTCACTTGACATGGCCTAATGGATTGGCAGATCTCTGAAAGACTTCAACTATTGTGCGGTCCAAGTCCGTTATTTATAGGCAGATAAAATGTTTAGCAGAGCATGCCGTTATCAAGTTGGAATCGTTCAGGGAAACTTTGAGATGATAAATGGCGAGGCAAAAGTGAAGCTTGGTGGGCATCCTAGCGCGATTATGCATGATTTGGCACGATGTGTTTCTGACACATAAGCATAGTGTCCATTATGTAATATGATGTATTCCCGTTAATCCGGCTTAGTGGAAGCAATCTGAGCAATCTTCACTGGTCCTCACGACCCTTCATCTACGATAATGCTCAGGTTAATTGGTTCATCTGGGCGTTTTAGGGGATGCAGATGTGCGGTTATCGATGGAAGGCTGCGATTTGTGGAAAATAATAGACCACGCTCGGGGGTCTGATTTATTACTCAGACCTTCATTGCAACGCTGCGAATCGAAGCTTGCAGCCAGCTGGCCACGTACGGTTCACACCGAACGGGGCTGTAAGAAAATTAGGTTGCTAAGCTGAATGCAATGCCTTAAGTTCACCCAACGTTGGATGCAATAAGATGCATTATGTAATTACATAATACATATAGGTAAGGTAGGAAGGTTAGCGAGCTTCCAAGTTGGTGTTCTATCGTTCGTGTGCCCCCCATTTCAAACCAAATGTTTTTTTTTTGTTTTTAACGAAAAAAATGTCGTTTTTTAAAGAACAACATTAATGAAAAATTTACTCCCTGTTTTTCTTCTGCTTAAATGCTTTGAAAATGTTCAATTTATTAATTCTTAGCAAAAAATGGAAGTTTACACTTCCGCGACGGGCTTAGTCATGTTTAGCTTTTCGTTTCAGCGCAACTGCATGAAAGTCTAAATATGTAGAATTACTTTGAATGTAAGCACCTACACGTAGAGTAGTTATAACACATCGCCTCTGTAGGCAGGAATGGTGAAGTACATGCGACTGCATAAAATGGTCAAAACGAAGAGGAAGATAACCATTCCTGGACAAATGGGGCTCTTTGTTCTTCTCCTCGTGTTTATTTATGAGCTTATTTTCTCCATTTCAGAAGGGCATTTTCGCTGCAAGCGACGAACATTCCCTGCTTCCATTCAAGGCTTCGAAACACTAAGGAAAGACAAATATTCAAATGCGCACTTGTTGCATATGAATTGCATCAAGCAGTGGCATCACAACATCACACACAAATAATTTCAGTCCGTGCGCCGCTCTTGTTGCAAGAGGACCGCACCCATTCCGCGCTTATCGTGCATGATTTAGTAACTTGGCTTACGTGGCTCAGTCGAAAACTCATTTACTCTTACACCGTTGTGTATGTTTGCACGCACAGTCACTCCTCCCTTCCGGACTCTGAGCAGCAAAAGAATTCCTTTCCATACCTTACTAAGCACAGGGTGGCAAGGTGTCTTTGCTTTGTCCTTCTCACCTGTCAACTATCCCGCCTCGCTATGAATTTATGTCCAGACATGACCTTGTTGTCCTGTCCGTGCATGACGTGCATACATGACCTCCTGCACCTATACCCTATCGGCGATATCCGCCCCATATCTCAGACTCCCGCCGACATCATCAGCCGCCCGCCGCTGTTTGTCCCACCGCCTGAGGTGTTTGTCGTCGGCCGACCGTCGTCGACAACTAACAGCTTCGGTCCCGACGGCCCGCGCCGCGTCCGCCGCCCGCGCCACCTTCGGGACCCGGTGCATTGCAAATGGCGGCCGGCGCACAAACACACGCACTCTCGGAGCCTCGTTTGGATTTGGAGATGAGCCAACAGCGCGCGCGCCGCGTATTGCGGATGGGTCAAAAGGCGACCAAAGATAGAAAGCAACTGAAGAGCCATCGCGTTCTGAGTGATGCGTACCGAATATGAGAGTTCAGTTTGTTATCTTGTTCAGGTGGAACAATTTGAATGGCGATAACTATTGATTGAAAATCGACGACTAATTTAGGTACTTCTTAGTGACGCGGCCGTCAACCCGCGCCGGGTCGTGGTGTGTTTGAAGCTTTGAACACCCCTCCTTGGTGTTTTTTTTTTTTTAGGTACCTCGTGACGATTTTTGTCATGCCTTTTAGAGCACTTCACGGATAGGCTTTTCAGGATCCGGCCCGGCCCATATCCGGCAAGTCATATCCAGATCCGCCCATTATCCGTGTTTCTTTGAATTTCAAAATCCGGCCCGCCCATGGCCCGTATCTCAGCCATACATCCAAAAAATATCCATAATAATCCGTTTCATTACAAACCGGTTGTGAGACTATCAGCATATCGCCATAAGATCCAAACGTTGGACACTAGGAAGCTATCAAATTGTAATAACAGCAATCTTAGCCACTGCAAAATACATTTTGTGGTAAAAGCTGCATTGCTAAGGATAGGGGTAACACATTGACCTGGACCTCAGCATTTCACAAGGTTGGCTATCATTAGAATTGTTAAGAATCTACTGTGGTCTACCGGGTGGCCCAAAAAAACGTTCCGAACTTTGGAGGCCTATATCTCAAATTCGAGTGCAAATAACGAGCCAAAATTTTCATCAAGGTAGCGTCACTTCTTTGCGCATTGGTATGCCAAATTATAACACTGTAACATCATTTTCAAGCCAGCAATCTTATGTTGAATTAAGTAACACGTTTTTGCTTTTTTTGCCGATGTTGAACGGCAGTAATGATTGGCTTAGACGTACCATGTTAGAAAAAAAGAATGAAAAGATAGAACACGTGAATGAAACCAGAACGCGTGTTGTTATTTTAAATATTTTTGTCCCACTTATGTGCCAAATATTCAAATACTGAGCCAAAATAGTGTTAATGGATGCCATTGTTTTAACAAGTCCTATTTCGAGCAGGAGTGGCACGGTGCATGGGTTACTGATGATCGCCCTCCCTTCAAGAAGATCAACTAGTTATCGACCGAATAAGGAAAAAAGCTAGAGGGAATGTGTCATCCTGAGGCCTTAACCATCAACGAGACTAGTTGCCAGTAGCAGTCATGGCTGCAGGCCGTGGTGCCGAGATGGAAGTGGCCCGCTCACTCATATTTTTAGTAAAAATCTGAGCAAAAAAGTAATTTTTACATGGCATGCTAGAAACACGAACCATTTAAAAAGTAATTGACTGAATAACATAAAAATCATACCATTTACTGAAAATGTATGCCGCATTGACTATTAAAAGTTTCAATGTTGTATCTTTATCACTTTCTGAGAAATATTGATTTAAAGTTGGGAACGTTTTTTCTGGGCACCCGATATAAAAGGAAGAGTACTTATTACGGAGCGAGCGAAGCGAGCGAAGTCTTTCCTTAGATTAACGGAAATTTCTGAGTATGAGCAGCCGGCCGGCCGGCCGGCCGGCGGGCCGGCCGTGCGGACGCTTTTGCGAGGCTTATATCTCAGCAACCACTTGACCGATTTACACGCGGGTAATTTTGTAGGTAGCTTCATTCCTTTACAAGTATTGGGACTATTCCCGATGCATGTGGGTGACCACTTATGCACGTGCCAGTGCCACGTGCAAAACGAAGAGGTGTCAGTTTGTAATTGTTGCAATATCTCGATAGCTACTTGGCCGATTTCGCTGAAAGTTGGCATGTAGGTAGGCACCCACTAGGCACTGCATATCCATGTGCCAGAGTTGGGGTGCTGCTGCACGTGCGCACGTGCAGGGGTCGTTTCCAGATCTCGAGAACGGCTGGACCGATGGCGCTCAAATTTGGTACACGGTTAGGGACCAGTTAGTAGGGTGTCGTGCACAAGTCAGTTGGGACCCATTTTGCACGTGCGCACGTGCAGGGTGCCGCTCCCAGATCTCGAGAACGGCTGGGCCGATTGTGCTCAAATTTGGCACATCGCTAGAAACCGGTCAGTAGGGTGCCGTGCACAAGTCAGTTGGAGGTACCCCTCGAAATTTCGCACGTGCAAGACTCACCCCCTCGCTCGCTCCGTTAGTCGCCCCAAAAGGCGCTATACTGGTTCTAAATTATATAGCAAAACCACAATTAGTAAGTCAAATGGTAGGTAATAACTAAGTATAATACAATGAATAAATAAAGTTTCATGACATTGGCAACATTCTATATGGGAAAAGGCAGAATCAAAACACCTCAAAAACACATGTTTGAAAATAGTGGAATGTGGTCTGACACACTACAAAGAATTTGACACTGAAAACCCAGCTGAAAAGGTAGGTATTAAATAGCCTTGAGCCTGACTTTGGTCCTAAAATGAAAGGAAGATAAGTTAAACCGGCATTTTGTCGTATCAACAAGACGACACAACACAATACACAGACAAAATTGACGATAGTGGCGCAAAAAAGCAAGCAAGGATTGATTTTTTTTTAAGATCCGCTCTCTTTATGAAATAGGCGAGCTGATGACGTAATATTGATTCGTTTACCCTTTAAGTTGAATTTCTGATCAGAAAATATTTTTTGGCGTCATTTACACTGAAAATGTTGATAACATCAGAATTTAATAATATCGTCTTGGATCGTTTTTATTTCTAAAAAAAATCATCCACGAGGCATTGCGCCAAGTTTAAAACTTTTTTTGCAGCGTTTTATTCAACTGGTTAAAAGCATCTGTTATTGCGCATGTGTTTCTAACCTTGCGCAGTGTTTGTTGCTGTCTGGAAGATTGAAAAATTCGAGAACGCATTATCGTTTTTAATTATACATATTATATGGGGACTGTTCTCAGGACAAGTGAGTTATTAACACATTTTTTTACATGATTCGTATCTTATTCAGGAACCAGCGAGCCATGGTGGATATGATGCCATGGCGGTTGTTGTTGCTTCCTCGGTTAGGAACATGGCTGAGTCTGCAGATTTATGTTGTGACCATCTATATTCAAAAATTTGGTTGGTGCTGCCATATACCTTAGAGACTATCATGGCTCACAAAGGTATTTATAAATCTCATGTAAATCAATTAATACTTCTGCTGCAGTGCCTAAGAAGTTAAGTTACCTAATTCTTAACATGAATATTGAATGCTACAATTTTATCCGTTCTGATCCGTGTTCAACATTCAATTCCCAAATCCGGCCCGCCCAGATCCGTTCTATTTTTCCAAATTTGGGATCCATTCCTATCCGGTCCACGGATTTATCCGTGGATAACGGATTTATCCGGCCCATGAAGTGCTCTAATGCCTTTATATGCAAGTTTTCTGCGCAGGTAGTGGAAATTTTCAAGTCAATTCGCTCAAAGTCAGGTCACCAGGTCACGTAAAGTGAACTTACCTCGGAACAGGTTAAATGCTCGCCATAGGCACACGGACCTGAACGATCGCTTTGAAACTTTGATGAGAGTAACACTACGTATAAAATATAATTCTTCCTAATTTCTTTGCTTATGACCTGCATCACATCTATGGGTGCAAATATTTCCTATCAGGTATTTATTGGTCCCGGTCTCTCTTCTTGTTCAATCTTCTGCGGTTCCAAGGAATTCGGTCATACAAAGGGGCCCGTTGGCTCCTGCCATTCCTACTGCTCTTGCGGCGCTGATCAGGAACAGTATTGGTCCGCAGACTGTCGCAATTCGTGTCCATGGCTCCTGTAGAGCTGAGCCGACGAGTTTCATCCACCCGAGCCAGATCACAGTTGGATTATTCAGATCGCGACAGGAATCTTCCACTTCGTTCGTCTCAGCACCCGATGAGCCCATCAAATGAGATGTCGAGTGGCTACTCTGCAGACTCATTTTGTTCCAACGCAGAGGCGCCGATTGGCTGGTACATTTTTATTCTCTGAAATTTGATCAAGCGTATCTAGCAATCTCATCACCTGATAGAACAATTGGGGCTAAGAAGTTCCGGACACCCTATGCATGTGCGTACTTTCTCTTGATCACGCACAGTGCCAGTGTTTTCATTAAGGATCGATTAAGTAAAAGGTTGTGTCGAGTGTCCAGGGAATAGAGCTTTCGATGGACAAACAACCTTTATTGCGTTTCGCTTAAGTACCGCATTAGGCTTACAGCGTACCGCTTATGGTAATGGTTATGATTTATTTCCCTTTGACACATGCGTATATGCAAAGATCTTTGGACTGGGTACCGGCTGCAATGAGCCTTTGCAATATCTCATAAAATTGGTGAAGAAAACGTCTTGTTTACGAATTATAGCTTTTGTTTCTGTTTCAAGTACCATTCCACCATAAAAAACTACTGACATTTGAAAACTTTTATAACTTTATAGAATTTCAAAGCATAACGGCTTGTGAATCACATTTGCCAGGCCATTCAAAATCCACCTTAGCATATCACCCTCCAAATAAAAAAGTGGTTCATAATTTCTAAACGGAATTGCAGTGGGCATAAGACCCCTATGGTATGTGAATCAGATGCGTTAACCAAATAGCCCCCTCCAAACCCAACCATCCTCCTGTTCCGGAGTCTCTGTCCTCTGGAAATGCCTAGCCCTGCCCGACGCCCTGTCGATGGGAAAGCGTCGGTAACGAATGGCACCCGGCACGCATATTTCACCATTGATGACCGCGCAGAGCCGGTGGCTCAGCGGCTCAGCGGCTCAGCGGCTCAGAGGCTCAGGTGGGAGGCTCAGTTGCTCATGTGGGAGGCTGCCCAGCAGCGGCGGCAGAAATGGACCTCGGTGATGAGCAGTGGCTCGCTGACCGCTCCGGCGGTCTAATTGGCAGCCGGCACGTGACGGCAGCTGCGGTCACCCGAGCTGACATACGGTAGTGGGTGGACGGTAGAGCACAGGACGGGCGGCAGCTGCGGTCATCAGCCGTCATTGGGCAGCTGGTGTACGGCGCGGGATAGGACGGGAGGCAGCTGCGGCCATCAGCCGTCATTGGACAGCTGGTGTACGACGCGGGATAGGACGGGAGGCAGCTGCTGCCATCAGCCGTCATTGGACAACTGGTGTACGGCGCGGGATGGGACAGCCGGCAGCTGCTGCCATCAGCCGTCATTGGACAGCTGGTGTACGCCGCGGGATGGGACAGCCGGCAGCTGCTCATCACTGCTAGCAGTAGGCAAATGGGCGGCAGCTGCAGCTGCTGCTGCTAGCGGGGCATAGAATACGGGATGTAACTAATGCTAAATTTGCAATCCAAGGGACGAACTACATATATAGCTACATATACTCTGGACGGCAATACTATTGAATGCAGTCTGACGGGAGTTTGCCATATTAACCTGGAAAATTCAGCAAATTATTCGAATAAGAAAAGGAAAGAAAAAAAAAACGTATGGCATTTCGGCCCCGACGAACACTGGTCGCACTGTTGGGCACCTTTTCTGTTCTTAGCGGGGAAGTCCACAGAATGACAGCTGTCTTCATCATCCTCCTCCCCCTCCCCATCCACACCCGTCAGCATCAAATACCTCCGGCGTCCCAGAGCCACCCCGGAGCCGCAGATGAATCCGGAGCCGGAGCCGGAGCCGGATGACAGGCAGTCCCGAGCCGGAGGACCTGCTGCCGGGACGGCCGGCAGCCAGTCATTACTCCGGGTGTCGTGTTGCAGCTCTGGTGACAGTGGGGGGGTGGGTCGCCGGCGGCCCCTCATTAGTGGATCGTCTCAGGTCACCGAGGCCGCGGCAGGATACAGAGTGCAGACAGGTGTTTGTGCCGGGATGAGACGCCGGTCGGCTGAGACGGCCGCACAGGGCGGACGGCAGTGAAGGCTGGGTCTTGGTCGCAGACAGCGACACCCACAGGGGGATAGGCCGTCACCTACCTGTGCTGGATGACGGTATGATGACTAGGATCAAGGCCATGGGAGTTGTGGCTATGTTGTCAAGTTATTGGCTTGCAATGCAGGAACTTGCCGAGAATGAGCTATGCGATACCTTGTCGAGCTACAACTACAAGCGTTTAGTTATCTAAGTGTTGTTGGTTCTTGTAATAGTCACATAAACCTGAAAAAAACAAGAGTTTTGTTATTTGCATCATTTTATAGGTACCTGTCAAACCATAAAGTGATGAAAGTTAAAAAAAAAATTGGAACATGAAATGTGTAGCAACGTCTCATGAAAAGTAATATTCCTGAACTAATCTTCGTCTTTTTTGCACTGCTGCATACATGGATCAAAGAAACAAAAGACTACCCACAGAAACATCATCATCGGCGGCCCAAACCGAAAAACATGATGTAGGTACTGGCATGTCTCCGACCTTTGCGAGTTAAGCACGCTCTGTATAGTGTGTAGTGTAGTATCGGCGGGCAGCCAGTCCGTGCCTGCGCCGTGCCTTGTAGGCGCGCCGTGTGGGGCAGGGGAGCCGAGCCATTACCGCCTCCGGAGGCCCGATCCATTACTGGCCTGAGAACGGCACACGGGTCGATTTCAGAGACGGAAGCTCATCTTCCTCCCGGACCAAGGCTAAACGGCCGGCTTATCCGTGGTTTGATACCCAACAGGGATTGGAAGGGGGGGTCGAGTGTCAAACCAAGCTGAGCTAACCGACTTGGCCCACACGGCCAACTAAGTCAGCCTTGCTGGGAAGTCAATAGTTGTTTGAAGGTTTACGAGATTATTGATATTTGATATCATGCGGAGACTAAATCAATGGTTGTCCTGCGGAGTGCCAAACTCTGAGAAGAATGTGACGAAACACACATTTGTGGTTAGGGACATCATCCTGTTGCTTAAGTCGTCTAATCATGCCACTTATAAAAATCTACGATATGCAGCTTCAAGCTTTAGGTTTAAACCCTTGCCGGACCTATTGGTTTTCTGCATACGCGCCGGCCGAGGGAGGGGGGTAGGACCCCCTCGCCGTTTCGCTCCTGCTGGAGCTAGCGCGTCGCGGAAAAAAACGAGCCTGTGCGCCGTTACGAGACGCAGAGACTGATACTCGAATTTAAGGTCCTAGGTCAATCGGTGATCTCTGAGGTCAGGTCAAGTGCCCCAAGGTACGGTTCCGTTTTTGGTAAATAGCTTCGCAAAAAAAAAACGGCCGCAGAGCCGCGATTTTGGCAGAATCGTGTTCGCCTCGCTCAGGCGCGTCGAATGATATGCTTTTTGTTTGGGTCAGGTCAACTTAGGGTGTGACCTCAGGTCACGGTCAGGTCAGCGCCCCAGGTCACGAAGTTGGTCAAAGTAGGTCATGTCGCAATTCGATTTAGCAGGTCTTTTTGAGTCCATTGGTGGCTTTCTTGACTCGCTAGCTCAATTTGATTGGGAGTTATTGACGAAAAACTAATATGACCCTAATGACGTCATAAATGACGTCACGTATGGTCAACATTGCTAAAGTGACGCATATAACCTTGCAAGGAGTGCATCAAATCACGATTCTGTGTGCTTGGAATAAATGGAGATCGTTCCCGGCGCCAGAATAGCAGTTTTTATTTTTCCCCATTGACATATAATGGTGAGGTCACGAAAATGACCTGACCTCATATGACCTTTGGGGAAAAATCCGAGATATACAAGTTGTGAGACTCGTAATGGATATTAGATCCTGAAAGTTTCATTTCCCTGTGAAAGTCCTCTGGCAGTGAGGGCGTTGCGAAGCTGCGACATCTGAAGACCGTGCAGAGGTTCACTTATGACGTCATATGTCAGTGACCTGACCTGCAAGCCGAAAATGTAGTTGATGTCAAAAGGATCCGGCTTGAATCAAAGGTCAGGTATGCCAAGTTTCAGCTCTCTATCGCCAGCGTGTCCGGAACAATCGCGAAAAACCCTATGGGGGGGGGGGGGCGGTGCCCAGCCCTCGGCCGGCGAGGGTTGAAGCTGTAAACGGTGGCTCCCATCTCGGTGCCTCCTAATGCGCAGTAATGTTACGACTATGGGTAAGCGGGCGGTGGCATTGGCCATGAGGTCATCGTTTGTGCTCATTGATGCGCTCCATTAGCCAAATGGAACCTCCAGCGCAGTTACGGATGTTGTCAACTTCATTTAGATGTATTTCATCTCGGTATCAATTTCGGTGCTTTCTCTGGGCCGAATCTTTTCCATTGCCCACTGTCGATTCAAATCGATTGAAGGTATGATATGAAGGTATTCAATTGAACGCATGATTGAAAAGCTCTGAATGCTGAAGATGGAACATATATCAGTCATATGTACTTGGCGGTCCCAATCCTCAAAATCCTGCTCCTGCCCTCGAGCTTTACGCCTGATATGTGCACACGCAGACGCGGAGGGTGATACCCACGCAAGAATCCAATCGCCAGTCGACCCCTAAAACTGGGGTTATCCAATATCCCAACTGAATTAGATCAACTGAATTAGCTAGCTTAGAGTCTGTTAAGTGTTAACGAAAGAAGACAAATATCGATAGCGATATGATTCAACAGAGTCAGACTCAGATCATCAGTTCACCTCTTCCGTTCTCCTCCAGCGCCCAAGGTCCTCCAAGGTCCAGGATTTTCACATTGTGCTGCGACGGGACGGTGTTTAGAGGCGCCGTGCTTTCGGCGGCGCGCCAGCGGCTGATGACAGCTTCTTAATTGCCTTCGTCTGCGAACCGCGCTTCTCACCGTCAATAATAATACGGTGGCCTGAGATAAGAGCTCGACAGAGGGGGCTTCTCACACCGCCACGCCGCGCGCTGTTCTCTGACCAGAAAAGGTCGCCTGACCCCACCACGCGGAGTTTCCGGGAGTCACCTCGTTCTGTGTCTGGCGGTGCGGTGCGGCTTCCGCGCCCGACTCCCCAGGGTGACGTTGGGCGA
Source organism: Amphibalanus amphitrite (assembly GCF_019059575.1). Lineage (NCBI taxonomy): Eukaryota > Metazoa > Arthropoda > Thecostraca > Balanomorpha > Balanidae > Amphibalanus > Amphibalanus amphitrite. Next base: position 419,572 of record NW_024882106.1, read on the forward strand.
GATCCCCTGCCGAACTTTGCCGCGCTGTTTACACACTCTGGAGTCAGAGCCCGAGACCCTCGGAATCCAACGGCGGTAGTTGGAGCCAGGTGATGACATCCTTAGGGGTGGGGCACTGGGGAGTAGGGGCAGTGCGCGCCGCCGAGAGGGTCGAGTCACTCGTTTCCATCGTCAAGGCAGGTGAATAGGCACGAGTGTTCAACTGGTGAAGCTGTTACGATGAGACTGGTGTCCTGTACAAAGCCGAGAAAGCAGCATCTAACACAAGTAGACAAGGAATACACCAGTGTGAGGGAAAGTCAGCGCTCACTGCTCTGACGACCAGTCTGACGGCCACCTCGACCTGAGGTCAGCAGCGTGCTGTGACTCCGGCTGAGATGTTTCCGGCCTTGGTCCCAGTGCTATAAAACGCGGTTATCTCCCTATCTATTTGGTAGCATTTATGTATAACACCGGTTACGGGAAAAGCGAATCTAAGTTAACGAAATATTTTCTGAGAAAGTAGTAATCATCAATATTTACGATGGATTGGAACGATAAGTACGATATTTTTACGATTCAACCAGTCCCTTAGAATCATAGTTAGAGCATTTATAAGATTTGGCCCATGGACGTGTTTTTCTGACGGCCAGTCTGTCTTCGTTTCAGACGAGGAGTACGGGGAGAAGTCGGTGTCGGTACTGCTCGACGGCGAGGAGTCGGAGCTCGTCTTCATCGACATGCCCGACGGCGAAATGACGGTGAGCTGCGGCTCTCTCTCTCTCTCTCTCTCTCTCTCTCTCTCTCTCTCTCTCTCTCTCTCTCTCTCTCTCTCTCCTGGATCGTTTTTCCTCTTCCTAATTTTTCAATCTATACCTACCGATCTATCGTTTGAGTTAAATACTTATACAATCATTCCGTCATTTTTTCATGTTGCTTCCTTTCTTTCACTTTTAGGGAAAAAAGTTTGCATCTACCTGAGCATTTTATTGAAATTTTCGTTCTTTTCCCGACCGTATTTTTACTAATGCCTTCTACCAGCCATTCTGCATGCATAATTGAACTGTATAAAAATGTGCATATGCGTAACCATTGTGCATACCTAATGTGCTCTGAGCACTTTGCTGCGTAAGTGGACTGGCCAACGAAATTACGAATGGTCGATTTGGTTTGTGTATGGCGGAAATAAAGAGCACATCTGAAGCTGATACTTAATTTTGATGGCAATTTATAAATGTGCAGAGATGACAAAAATGAAATCGCGACTTACGTCAGCTCTATCCAATCAGTACTCCTTAGAATTCTCACCTGCTCATCTGAATCTTTGCTGTCGATTGTCAGCATTATCAGTCAAAATGACAGTGTCTGGTAGGGAGAGCTCACTGCTATTATGAGTCACGCGTTGTATCCGACGCTCATAAGTCATGATTTCATAACGTCTCGGTATTTGCGACATATGCCAAGCGGAATGGCTGCGGGAACTTGCGCCCCAAAGTTTTCTCGTATCTGCCCACACTCGGGCACATATGAGCCTCAGCAAAACCCAGAGATACTTGTAGCACGTCTCGGTGCTCATTCTTTGTCGCCAAAGTTATCTGCTGGCACGCCACTCATCAAACGAGGTATGCAGCGAAGTGCATCGCTGAAATAGTTAATCGGAAATCACCCGCATAGTTTGAGACCGACGCCCTGTTGTGACACTTCTTGCCACAAAGTTTAAGAAAAGATACATCTTCGATATTGATTGGCTATCTCAACTTTTTGTCAGCTCTACTGGATGTGAAAATATTTTATGATCTTCCACGAAAGCCCGCACGTTCTTGGGGCAAGAAGATAAAAGGGGATGATCTCGGGTCAGCTGAATGCCAAGATGTCATATGATATACATTTTCTTACAGTATTGTGCTCATTCGCTGATGAAATATCCATGTACGTACAGCCCACCGCTAAAGTAATGTGTGGTTTTACCAATCTCAACGGATGGCTTTGACCGACAATTTTTAAATGCGGACTGCTTGAAAAGAAGACGTCAATAAATAAGTTGTAGCTGCAAGGGTGAAGATACATGTAAGCTACATTTAAAGTCTCGTTGCAGTCTGGCTAATCGTTCCTAGGCTTCAGAAGCAGAACATACCCATGACTGAAACCACACATTACTTCTGCTGTGGACTGTACATGACAGTAGTCATAAAATAGCCAACAAAGTTTTTTTGATATATGGGGCATTCCACGATAGATCGTACCAGGCCCGTCACCCTCATCTCTCAGATTTGAATGAAAACTGGTACAAGGGGTAATCATAGGCTCTAAAAACACCTGCCAAAATATCAGACTTCTCAGATGAAAACTTTTTGAGTTACATTGCATAATATTTTCTAAACTTCAGATTGTAAGGGTGAGTTTGATGAGCTATAACTCAAAAATGAGCTAAGCAAGCAACAAACGGTAAACAGCTTTGAACTAACGATGAATCAAAGATTAATACAGTATTTTTAAAATTGGAAAGAAAAGCCTTACATATTGAAAAAGTTGTAGTATTTTTAAAATTGTCTATAATGGTCCTTGGGACCAAAATTTTAGCCATTTTTATTTCTTCAAAATTAACCTCAGGTCCTTTAAAATCGACATGCAAAAAATTAGAAAGGATTAAATATGGTGATGAAATTGACCAATAACATGGCAGTGAGATGTATTTTTACATAACAAAATAGGCCGAAAATATAGAACGAGCTTTCGTCTTACGACATCATCGGGAGAACCCGATGATGTCGTAAGACGAAAGCTCGTTCTATATTTTGGGCCTATTTTGTTATGTAAAAATACATCTCACTGCCATGTTATTGGTCAATTTCATCACCATATTTAATTATTTCATCATGGCAAAACCGACCATTCAATACATAAATTAGAAAGGTGTTCTTTCTATAAATTCCTCATTTAAATGTATACAAAATGGGTTTCCGGGGGGTCGGTACGACCCCAGCTCGCCGTTTCGCCTCTAATGGAGGTAGAACCTTGCGAAAAAAACGAGCATGTGCGCCGTTACAAGATGCATCGAATGATACCACATTTTAAGGTCTCAGGTTCATTGGTGACCCCTGAGGTCATTTCAAGTGACCCAAATTACGGGTCCGGTTTTTGATAAATAACTTCGCAACAAATGGTCGCAGAGCCGCGATTTTAGCATCTTTGTGTTTGCCTAGCTCCGGCGCGTCGAATGGCGTTTGTTCTGGTAAAGTCAGCTTAAGTCTCTGACCTCGGGTCAGCACACTGCCGTGTATTTGGCTCCGCGCCCCGACCGGGCGGCCCAGCCGGCAGCCCCCGGGCATCACGTGACCGCCCCGAGTCCGCGGCAAAGCCAACCAGCGCGGCGCTGGACAATCAGCGCCGCTACAGAGATGGTTAACAGTCGGGTCAGGCCACGAAGCTGTGTGAATGAGATCATATTGCACATCATCCGATTCGCAAGGTCTTCCCGAGTCCATTGGTAGCTTTCCCGTCTCTCTAGCTCAATTTGATCGAGAGTTATTGACGAAAAACTCTTATGACCCTAGTGACGTACGAATGACGTCACCCAAGGTCAACAATGCAAAAGTGAGGCAAAAATGACTTCAATTGAACTTTCAGTAACCAGTGATGTCACTAGGCAGCTTTACCACACCATTTGTAGACGGTGACGCAAAAAAGTACATTTATAGAAAGAACACCTTCCTAATTTTTTGCGTACTACTTAAACATGATCCAAAAATGTTTTTAAGTAAATACAAATTAAAAAAAAAATTGGTTCCAAAGGAGAAAAAAATTGCAAAGGAAAAATGCAAATGAAAGGAAACTCGAGGTGTTATATATCAAAAAAGTATATATTTCAAAATTTTAAAAATGCATATTATTTTTGTTTCAATGCAAGTTCAATGCCGTATAGCATTTGGCATTTGGATTATCCGTCTTAGAGTTACAGCCCGCCAAACTTGGGGCTGCAACGCAAGATCCAAAAGCATGTTATACACTATAACTCAAAAACCACTCATCTGATAAGCCTGAAATTGTTACAGGACGATTCAGAGCCCCTGATTACCTCGTAGACCAATTATCGTTAAAATCCGAGAGATGAGGGTGTCAAATTGGAAAAAAAGTGGTACGATCTATCGTGGAATGCCCCATATAACTTAAACAGCGAATACTAAAGTGGCGAAGTACTAAAATGAGCAGCATGATTGAATATCGTAGAAGAATAACCGTATGCTCACTATCCTTTAACAATCCAAAATTAGCCTAAAATGAATGAAAGCATGAACTCTATGCAATGTGCCATATAACATGTTTTTTTTTACTTTTTTTCATTCATTTTAGGCTAATTTTGGACTGCAAATACTAAATTTAAATACCGAGAAATTCGACATCAAATGACAGGGAAAGCAAATAATTGCGATTTCAACCGCTTAGCATGAACTCCATGCAATGTGCCATATAACATGTTTTTTTTTTTTTTACCTAGGACCTAGCAGGCGCATTGCACAAGTATGCTGTAAAACTGCAATGGGCATATACACAGTATTATTTATGGTACGAATAGCAGGGTAACGGCTGTGGTCTGTCATACTTCTCGCCTTGTTACTGCTTCAGGCGGTTCGGCGCCCCGACTGGCCCGTCTAGACGCCTCAGCATTCCAGACAGTATAGTGCCTCAATGTTTAGGTACTTGCGCGCTGCGTCAAACAGAATACTTTATGATCCGATTAAACTGTCACCAACGATTCCAGATGCAAAGGCAGATTTAGTAAAAATTGGCTGACAGTGAAATGGCATCAGTCGAAGTTTCCTCATTAGAGATACGCGAAGAAAACAAATCTGCATTCTCCAAACACGATACACTTCGTAGATGCAACGTTAAACGCGCATGTTTTTCTGCTTCTTCACGAAAAAATACCCTGCCTGGGTACTTCAGACTTCAGAGGCAGATTGCATCAAAATCGACACGCGTGCGGCCCGAGTTGATTTAGTGGCGAAACCATTTTGTTACGGGCGTCTTGTTCTATGCCGGCACTCACAGCAGCAATTTTTGTCAAATCATACTGTAAATTAGTTTTATCTGAATATTGCCCTTTAACCCGCGCCCCAGTGGCGGTCTCAGCCAACTTCGCCCTAGTGTGGGGGGGGGGGGCATATGTTAACACGCACCTCTTAACTAAAAAACTAAGAGGGATAGAAAGACGCGGTAAAAAGCACTCGATAGCTCTTGATTCGTACGTTTGAAAGTATTTCAGTCATTTTTCATCTCAGAGCAATATTGGGGTCACCAGAGGTCATCAAAGGTCAAAAGTTGCGAATTGTCATTGTATTTTTCAGAAAACATGCCATTATCTCAAGAACTATGACAGCTAGAAAAACGCTTGGAAAAGCAATCGATAGCTTTTGAGTTGTTCTTTTGATAAGAACATCATAAAAAATGACCTCAGATCAACGGTTTAGCCTCCAGAGGGCAAAAACTCCAAAAATAGCTGTTTTTACGAAAAGTGTTTTTCGACAATAACTTTTGACTTAAAAAAGCCACGACATTTTTATTGCCAGAATAGTGTTCCTCTC